>NC_036854.1:42446517-42494084 GCF_002910315.2 Salvelinus sp. IW2-2015
TTTTCTCCAGAAAATCACATTGTAGGATTTTTTTATGAATTTATTTGCAAATTATGTTGGAAAAATAAGTATTTGGCAATAACAAAAGTTTCTCAATACTTTGTTATATACCCATTGTTGCAATGACAGAGGTCAAACGTTTTCTGTAGTCTTCACAAGGTTTTTCACACACTGTTGCTGGTATTTTGGCCCATTCCTCCATGCAGATCTCCTCTAGAGCAGTGATGTTTTGGGGCTGTTGCTGGGCAACACGGACTTTCAACTCCCTCCAAAGTTTTCTATGGGGTTGAGATCTGGAGACTGGCTAGGCCACTCCAGGACCTTGTAATGCTTCTTACGAACCACTCCTTCGTTGCCCGGGCGGTGTGTGGATCGTTGTCATGCTGAAAGACCCAGCCACGTTTCATCTTCAATGCCCCTTCTGATGGAAGGAGGTTTTCACTCAAATCTCACGATACATGGCCCATTCATTCTTTCCTTTACACGGATCAGTCGTCCTGGTCCCTTTGCAGAAAAATAGCCCCAAAGCATGATGTTTCCACCCCCATGCTTCACAGTAGGTATGGTGTTCTTTGGATGCAACTCAGCATTCTTTGTCTCCAAACACGACGAGTTGAGTTTTTACCAAAAAGTTATATTTTGGTTTCATCTGACCATATGGCATTCTCCCAATCTTCTTCTGGATCATCCAAAAATCTTCTCATTTTGTCTGTCATAGTTGAAGTGTACCTATGATGAAAATTACAGGCCTCTCTCATCTTTTTAAGTGGGAGAACTTGCACAATTGGTGGCTGACTAAATACTTTTTTGCCCCACTGTATGTAAGTAAGGTATCTGTTTTTTATTTGTAATACATTTGCTAACATTTCTACAAACCTGTTTTCACTTTGTCATTATAGGGTAGTGTGTGTAGATTGCTGATGATTTTCTTTATTTTTTAAATCCATTTTAGAATAAGGCTGTAACGTAACAATGTTGAAAAAGTCAAGGGGTCTGAATACTTTCCGAAGGCACTGTATGTAATCAAATTGACTGCAAGAAGCCAGAACTGATATAATATTTTACTAAAACATAATAATTTCAAACCTTGCTTACATTTGTATACGCAGTCTAAAAATTTTTTTTAAATATGTTCCGGCCCTCTGATCATCCTCTCAAAAATAAAATCGTTCCAATGCTGAACTATTTGATGAACCCTGCCTTCAAATCAAATCAAACGTTATTTGTCACATTCACCGAATACAACAGGTAGACCTTACTGTGAAATACTTACTTACAAGCCCTTAACAAACAATGCAGTTCAAGAAAGCGTTCAGAAAATATTTACCAAATAAACTAAAGTAAAAAATAATAAAAAAGTAACACAATAAAATATCAATAGCGAGGCTATATACAAGGGATACCAGTACCGAGTCAATGTGCGGAGGTACAGGTTAGTCGAGGTCATTTGTATATATAGGTAGGGGTAAAGTGACTATGCATAGATAATACGTAGTGAGTAGTAGCAGTGTAAAAATGAATGGGGGGGTCCAATTTGTAAGTCGCTCTGGATAAGAGCGTCTGCTAAATGACTTAAATGTAAAAATGTAAATGTAATGTAAATAGTCCGGGTGGCCATTTGAATAATTGTTCAGCGGTCTTATGGCTTGGGGGGTAGAAGCTGTTAAGGAGCCTTTTGGTCCTAGACTTGGTGCTCCAGTACCGCTGGCCGTGCGGTAACAGAGAGAACAGTTTATGACTTGGGTGACTGGAGTCTTTGGCAATTTTTGGGGCTTTCCACTGACACCGCGTAGCATATTCAATGGGAAGAAAAAGTATGTGAACCTTTTAGAATTACCTGGATTTCTGCATGAATTGGTCATAAAATTGCATCTGATCTTCTTTTAAGTCACAACTATAGACAAACACAGTCTGCTTAAACTAATAACACACAAACAATTCACATTTTTCATGTCTTTATTGAACACACCGTGTTAACATTCACATTACAGGTTGGAAAAAGTATGTGAACCCTTGGATTTAATAACAGGTTGACCCTCTGGCAGCAATAACCTCAACCAAACATTTTCTATAGTTGCGGCTCAGACCTCCACAAAAGTTGAACATTTTTTGGGGGGACGATTCCTCTTTACAAAACTGTTTCAGTTCCACAATATTCTTGGGATGTCTGGTGTGAACCGCTCTCTTGATGTCATGACACAGTATCTCAATCGGGTTGAGGTCAGAAATGACTGGGCCACTCCTGAAGGCATATTTTCTTCTGTTCAAGCCATTCTGTTGTTGATTTACTTCTGTCTTTTCGGTTGTTGTCCTGTTGCATCACCTAACTTCTGTTGAGCTTCAATGCAAAATGTCTTGATAAACTTGGGAATTCATTTTTCAGTCAACGATAGCAAGCTGTCCAGGTCCTGAGGCAGCAAAGCCGCCCCAAACCATGATGCTCCCTCTATCATAGTTACAGTTGGGTTTTGATGTTGGTATGCTGTGCTGTGCCTTTTTTTCTCCACACATAGTGTTGTGTTGTTTGGAAGGAACAGACAACTTTAGTTTCATCTGTCCACAGAATATTTTGCTAGTAGCTCTGTGGAACATCCAGGTGCTCTTTTGCGAACTCCAGACGTGCAGCAATGTTTTTTTGACAGCAGTGGCTTCTTCCATGGTGTCCTCCCATGAACACCATTCTTGTTTAGTGTTTTATGTCAGGATTTGGCCAGGATTGTTCAGGTTTTGGTCACTAGATGCCCCCATTGCGCCTTTTTTTAACCTTTTGTTTTTCACTTGTTCTAATTATTATTTGCACCTGTGTGTCATTTCGTTGTAGATATTTAAACCCTGTGTGTTCCTCAGTTCTTTGCTCTGTGTTTGTATGTTAGCACCCAGCCCCAGCCATGCTGTGAACATATATTTCTCTTGTTGGATTTTCCAGAGGTACTCTGGTTTTGTTCTTGTTTATTTTTGATTAGTCTTTTGAGGTTTGTTTTTTCCTGCTGTTCTTACCACTTTGTGGATTTTCATTGTATTTTGGAGGATATCCATTTTTTCTCTTGGCTTTACTTTTGACGTTGTCGATTTATATTTTTTGCCTGAAGATCTTTTACCTTGATTAAACCACCGTCTCTAGTACTGCTGTGTCTGCCTCATCTTCTGGGTTCTGCCGACTATTAGTGACTGTTTCTCACACCGGGTCCTGACAGTTTTACGTATTGTAGACTCGTCAACAGAGATGTTAGCATCTTCCAGAGATTTCTGTAAGTCTTTAGCTGACACTCTAGGATTCTTCTTAACCTCATTGAGCATTCTGCACTGTGCTCTTGCAGTCATCTTTACAGGACGGCCACTCCTAGGGAGAGTAGCAACAGTGCTGAAATTTCTCCATCTATAGACAATTTGTCTTACCGTAGACTGGCTTTTAAAGATACTTTTGTAACACTTTCCAGCTTTATGCAAGGCAACAGTTCTTAATCTTAGGCCTTCTGAGATCTCTTTTGTTCGAGGCATGGTTCACATCAGGCAATGCTTCTTGTGTATAGCAAACTCAAATTTTGTGAGTGTTTTTTATCGGCCAGGGCAGCTCTAACCAAAATCTCCAATCTCGTGCCATTGATTCGACTCCAGGTTAGTTGACTCCTGACTTCAATTGGCTTTTGGAGAAGTCATTAGCCTAGGGGTTCACATACTTTTTCCAACCTACACTGTGAATGTTTAAATTATGTATTCAATATAGACAAGAAAAAAACAAATGTGTGTTATTAGTTTAAGCACCCTGTGTTTGTCTATTGTTGCAACTTAGATGATCAGATCAAATTTGGTCAAATTTATGCAGATATCCAGGTAATTTCAGAGGGTTCACATACTTTTTCTTGCCACTGTAGGTCCTAGATGGCAGGAAGGTTGGCCCCAGTGATGTACTGGGCCGTACGCACTACCCTCTGTACCACCTTATGGTCAGATGCCGAGCAGTTGCCATACTAGGCGGTGATGCAACCGGTTAGGATGCTCTCGATGGTACAGCTGTAGAACTTTTTGAGGATCTGGGGACCCATGCCAAATCTTTTAAGTCTCCTGAGGGGGAAAAGGTGTTGTCGTGCTTTCTTCACGACTGTCTTGGTGTGTTTGGACCATGATAGTTTGTTGGTGATGTGGACACCAAGGAACTTGAAACTCTCGAGTCGCTCCACTACAGCCCCGTCGATGTTAATTGGGGCCTGTTCGGCCCGCATTTTCCTGTAGTCCACAATCAGCTCCTTTGTCTTGCTCACATTGAGGGAGAGGTTGTTGTCCTGGCACCACACTGCAGGTCTCTGACCTCCTCCCTATAGGCTGTCTTATCGTTGTCGGTAATCAGGCAACACTGTTGTGTTGTCAGCAAACTTAATAATGGTGTTGGAGTCATGCTTGGCCACGCAGTCGTGGGTGAACAGGGAGTACAGAAGGGGACTAAGCACGCACCCCTGAGGGGCCCCAGTGTTGAGGATCAGCGTGGCAGACATGTTGTTGCCTACCCTTACCGCAGGGGGCAGTCCGTCAGGAAGTCTAGGATCCAGTTGCAGAGGGAGGTGTTTAGTCTCAGGGTCCTTAGCTTAGTGATGAGCTTTGAGGGCACTATGGTGTTGAACGCTAAGCTGTAGTCAATGAACAGCATTCTCACCTAGGTGTTCCTTTTGTCCAGGTGGGAAAGGGCGGTGTGGAGTGCGATTGAGATTGCGTCATCTTTGGATCTGTTGGGGCGGTATACGAATTGGAGTGGGTCTAGAGTATCCGGGATGATGCTGTTGATGTGAGCCATGACCAGCCTTTCAAAGCACTTCATGGCTACCAACGTGAGTAATTATTTAGACAGGTTACCGTCGCTTCCTTGGGCGCAGGGACTATGGTGGTATGCTTGAAACATGTATTACAGACTCGGTCAGGGAGAGATTGAAAATGTCAGTGAAGACACTTTCGAATTGGTCCGCGCATGCTTTGAGTACACGTCCTGGTAATCCCTCTGGCTCTGCAGCTTTGTGAATGTTGACCTGTTTAATAAAGGTATTTTTCACATCGGCTACCGAGAGCCAGAACAGCTGGTGCTCTCATTTATGCTTTAGTGTTGCTTGCCTCGAAGCAAGCATAACAGGCATTTAGCTCATCTGGTAGGCTCGCGTCTGTAATAGTTTAAGCCCCACCACATCTGACAAGTGTTAGAGCCGGTGTAGTAGGATTCAATCTTAATCCTGTATTGATGCTTTGCCTGTTTGATGGTTTGTCTGAGGGCGTAGCGGGATTTCTTATAGGCGTACGGATTAATGTCCCGCTCCTTGAAAGTGGCAGCTCTAGCCTTTAGCTCGATGCGGATGTTGCCTGTAATCCATGGCTTCTGGTTGGGATATGTACGTACGGTCACTGTGGGGACGACATCATCGATGCGCTTATTGATGTGGTATACTCCTCAATGCCATTGGCTGAATCCCGGAACATATTCCAGTCTGTGCTAGCAAAACAGTCCAGTAGCGTAGCATCCACGTCATCTGACCACCTCCGTATTGAGCAAGTCATTGGTACTTCCTGCTTTAGTTTTTGCTTGTAAGCAGGAATAAGAAGGATAGAATTATGGTCAGATTTGACAAATGGAGGGCTTTTCTGTGCTTCTCTGTGTGTGGAGTAAATGTGGTCTAGAGTTGTTTTTCCTCTGGTTGCACATGTGAGATGCTGGTAGACATGAGGTAAAACGGATTTAAGTTTGCCTGCATTAAAGTCCCCTGCCACTAGGAGCGCTGCTTCTGGGTGAGCATTTTCTTGTTTGCTTATGGCCTTATACAGCTCGTTGAGTGCAGTCTTAGTGCCAGCATCGGTCTGTGGTGGTAAATAGACGGCTACAAATAATATAGATGAGAACTCTCTTGGTAGATAATGTGGTCTACAGCTTATCATAAAGTATTTTACCTCAGGCGAGCAATACCTCGAGACTTCTTTAATATTAGGCATTGCGCACCAGCTGTTATTGACAAATAGACACACACCCCCGCTCCTCGTCTTCCCAGACGTAGCTTCTCTGTCCTGCCGATGCATGGAAAATTCTGCCAGCTCTATATTATCCTTGTCGTCGCTCAGCCACGACTCGGTGAAACATAAGATAATACAGTTTTTCATGTCCTGTTGGTAGGACAGTCTTGATCGTATATCATTCATTTTGTTTTCCAATGATTGCATGTTGGCCAATAGAACGGATGGCAGTGGAGGTTTACTCACTCGCCTACGAATTCTCAGAAGGCAGCCTGACCTCCGCCCCCCTTTTTCTCTGTCTTTTCTTCACGTTCCCAAGAAAGCAGTATATCCTTTGCGTCAGACTTGGAAAAAATCTTTGTTCAGTTCGAGGTGAGTAATCGCTGTTCTGATGCCCAGAAGTTATTTTCAGTCATAAGAGACGGTAGCAGCAACATTATGTACAAAATAGGTAAAAAAATAATAATAATTACAAACAACGCAAAAATACTAACAAAATAGCACAGTTGGTTAGAAGCACGTACAACGGCAGCCATCCCCTCCGGCGCCATTCTATAAAATCTGAGATATGTAATGTATTGTCATAAAGAGTTTAATTATAATGATAACATTCACCTAGGAACTCACTTGGTGAAGGCCACAGGACTCACTCGAAAAGGCAAGGCACACTGGGAAATGATATTGGAGGCGTGGCTTAGTGGGGGCATATGCAAAAAAAAAATCAAGCTGATACAACTCAAATCTGAACCCCCTACAGGGTAACAGTTACTCTGTTGGTTTGAGTAATGACTACAAATCACTTTAAGTAACTGTACTCAGATATATTAAGTGCAACAGGTTTCCTCAAAAGTTGAGTAATGACATCACACTGGGGTTTACAGTTCATGTTTCTTTGAGCATTTCTTTGAGCATAGTAGTGAAGACATCATGGACCTACGGAACAGCGTAATATTCCATTCTGTCTCTGAGCCACACAGTTCTCTCTGAGCCACACAGTTTTCCAAATTACACAATGTGTACACTCTGGCTTATTTCCTGGTTAGTTTTTAAGAGTCTATGATGAGTTTGCTTCTTTTCAACCTTTGTTTTTCCATTCCAGAAGGGAACGAGTGCATCAAGGCTAATGCCAAATCCTGTGGGGAGTGTATTCAAGTGGGAGCGAAATGTGGCTGGTGCATGGACCCAGTACGTGGATATGATTTTGCCAATAACATTGTTACTGCATTGATGCTACACAACCTTAATATCAACTGACTCAGCGTTACAACTTGAAGAGTCTGTTCCTTGGAATTTAATTCCTTGGAATTAAAACACGAGTGTGTCGGGCAATATTGTTTGTAACCTTTATAACCTGCTTGGGAGTGTAGGAGATACATTTTCAGAAAATAAGGACCTTACATTTTTGGGTGGATTTCCTCTGAGTGCCATAATGCAATGTGTCATGATACTTACACCTCCTCTCTCCCAGGAGTTCCTGGAGCAGGGTGAGGCCACATCGACCCGCTGTGACGAGCTGGAGTCCCTGAGGAAGAGAGGTTGCAGCTCCACCAAGGTAGAGAACCCCCGAGGCAGCCAGCAGCTCCTGAAGAACAAGGCTGTGACCAACCGCAACAAGGGAGAAGGGAAACTCCGACCAGAGGACATCACACAGATCCAGCCACAGAAACTCACCCTCAGCCTCAGATCTGGTAAAAACTTAAATGGAACAGTTACGTTTGATTGGGTTGCGTCCCAAATGGAACCCTTTTCACTATTTAGTGCACTACTTTTAGCTCTAGTCAAAAGTAGTGCCTTATGTTAGGAATCGGGTGTCATTAGGGATGAAGTCTTAGTTCATTTTGCTTCAGCCAAAACATCTTGCTTGACAACCATTGTTGACGCAGCGTTGCTGAGGGTCTTTTTTGTTTATCCTGCTGTTCCTCCGTGGTCTTTCACTGTTATGTTGATTAGTTACAGTAGCCTCCATTTTCTTTTGAGTGTTTTAGCTATTATGATTTGGAAGGAGTGTTCCAAATAATTTATTTATTATTTATTTATTTAACCTTTATTTAACCAGGTAGGCTAGTTGAGAACAAGTTCTCATCTGCAACTGCGACCTGGCCAAGATAAAGCAAAGCAGTGTGACACAGACAACAACACAGAGTTACACATGGAGTAAACAATAAACAAGCCAATAACACAATAAACAAGTCAATGACACAGTAGAAAAAGAAAGTCTATATACAGTGTGTGCAAAAGGCATGAGGAGGTAGGCAATAAATAGGCCATAGGAGCGAAAAATTACAATTTAGCAAATTAACACTGGAGTGATAAATGAGCAGATGATGATGTGTAAGTAGAGATACTGGATTTCAGTGTTCACATCAATGTAAATATGCCAGAGTTAGCAAGTCAGTAGTCCCCGGCTTAACCTTGCCCATTTGTCTGTGTACTGCAGGTGAACCCCAGTCTTTTAACCTGAAGTTCAAACGTGCCGAGGATTACCCCATTGACCTCTACTACCTGATGGACCTGTCCTACTCCATGAAGGACGATCTGGAAAACGTCAAGAACCTGGGAACACATCTGATGCTGGAGATGTCAAAGATCACATCTGATTTCAGAATCGGTGAGCTTGAGAATCAGCCTGGTTGTATGAGGATTGGGGATGTTTATATTTATTTGAACCTCTTCTACATTTTAAATTGATCTCTTCTGCTTTCAGTTCAGGTTGGGTGCATATTGCATAGTTACACTGTACTACAATACCCATAATGCCACGTGTAAGATAACCGGTTTGATCTTAGTAAAGATGTTTTGAAGCTAACAAATTGGTGTCCCGTCTCCTTAACAATACAGTTTATATATGAGATGGATCTCTTCTTCTTCTAGGTTTTGGTTCCTTTGTAGAGAAGACGGTGATGCCTTACATTAGCACCACCCCAGCCAAGCTGCTGAACCCCTGTACGGGGGACCAGAACTGCACCAGTCCCTTCAGCTACAAGAACGTCCTGAAGCTGACCAGCAATGGACAGGAGTTCAACACCCTGGTGGGACAACAGCAGATCTCTGGAAACCTGGACTCACCAGAGGGAGGCTTCGATGCCATCATGCAAGTGGCTGTGTGTGGTGTAAGTAATATGTTTCTATCATATTTAGGGATAGTTTCCCGGACATAGATCAAGCCTAGTCCAGGACTGAAAAGCTTTCTCCGTTGAGCTTAATTTTTACTCCAGGACTAGGCTTGATATCTGTCCAGAAAACCAGCCCATAAAGTTCCAATAATACTTTTATCAGGGCTTTATATTGACTGTCTCATGGTCCTTGACCTCAACACCCTATTCTCATTTGAGAATGGCTGGAGTCAAGGCTTAATGTGTATATGCTTAGAGAAGGCCTTTTTTTTTTTTACGTTTGAAAGTTAATTCACTCTAGGGCGCTAAACTGCTGTTTTAAGAGGGTAACCTCTCACATAGTTGTTCATAGATTTTGATATATACTTCCTGAATCTTTCGTAAGTCTTGTAATTTTGTTCTCTGGTATTTCTGTAGGCTGTGTCCTTTTTCTGTTTGTGGTCAATTTTTACAAGTTTTAATAGGCCTCCCTCTCTCCCTCCCTTCCCCAGGAGCACATTGGCTGGAGGAACGTCACCCGTCTGCTGGTGTTCTCCACTGATGCTGGCTTCCACTTTGCTGGAGACGGGAAACTGGGAGGGATAGTTTTGCCCAACGATGGGAAATGCCACCTGGAGAACAACATGTACACAATGAGCCACTACTATGTATGTATGGTAATACACTATTTATATTACACATTATAATAATGCACTATGTAGTATAATAATACACTATGTAGTATAATAATGCACTATGCATTATAGTAATGCACTATGTAGTGTAATAATGCGATATGTATTATAATGATGCACTCCTATGTATTGTGACTTCTTTCTAGTCTTCTGTGTGGTCTGTATTTTGAATATGACCAGATTTAAAGGGAATGGGCTACTTGCCCTTAGTGATGTCATCAAAGGGCTTACCWGGTACCTGTACTTACTTCCTCATTGTCCCCCTGTAACAGGACYAYCCCTCCATCGCTCACCTGGTTCAGAAACTTAGCGACAACAACATCCAGACGATCTTTGCCATCACAGAGGAGTTCCAGCCTGTTTACATGGTCAGTTGTGTGTGTGGCGTGTGCGTGCGTGGACGTGCGTGTGGAAAACATTTTCTTCTTTTAAATKTCCTGTGCTTGTCTGTTGTAGGTTAGAAGAAGCCCAACTCTTTGAAGAGCAGCATCTGCTCCTTGTTACCAGTAGCATCTCTTTGGATCTCTGGTTGTTTCCCAAATGGCACCATGTTCCCTAAAAAGTGACCTACTTTTGACGAGATCCCTATGGGCCCAGGTCAATAGTAGTGCACTTTGTAGGGAATAGGGTTCCATTTGGGCAGCARCCTTTGAATGTTCCCTGCTGCACTCTAGTGCTTTTCAAGCCAATTAGAAGTCTGTCTGGAGTTCCGTAATGACCTTTTATCATATCCCCATCAGTCCAATGTTTGGACAATATTTGTCAACCTCGGTAGAATGGCGTTCTCATTTAGTTGATTACACGATGCGTCCCAAATGGCACCCTATTCCCGATATTAGTTGTGGACTATGTAGGGATTGAGTGCCATTTGGGACGCAACCTTGGATCTCTGAATTTAGAACCTCACAACACTGCAAAAAGTTGTAACTTTAGATTCAGACCTTACCACTATGTGATGCAAGACCACAATCAAACTACTCAGCAATCTAAACGGGTCAGGCAAAACATGACACAACTGTTTTGCTCTAGACTTTTCTGGTGAGTATTTAGAGATTGACAGGATTCCTATTGACATACTAGTACATGATCATTTAGTGTATTGTGTTTTCTCTCTCAGGAGTTAAAGAATCTCATTCCTAAATCTGCGGTGGGGACACTCTCTGCTAACTCCAGCAACGTTATCAACCTCATTATTGATGCCTACAATGTAAGTATAGATTGGGTTGGTTTAGTTACTGGAGAAGATGCACTTCTGCACACTATCTAACTTTCATCCTTAAAATAGTTGGCAAAACCATGCTGCTGCTATTGTTAAGTCATCACATCTCTCTTTCTGAACTGATCTTTCTATGGGAATAGTCAAAAATCTGCTTTTGTAAAACTGAAGCCTACTGAAAATGTTGTGTATAGTGTACAAAGGGCTAATTGTTGTTCTTTATGTGCTAGTCTCTTTCCTCAGAGGTGATTCTGGAGAACAGCAAGCTACCAGAGGGAGTGACCATAATGTACCAGTCACGCTGCAAGAACGGAGTGACTGGTGAGGGAGAGATGGGAAGAAAATGCTCCAATATCTCCATCGGTGACGAGGTGAGAAACCAAAACAACACGCCAGTGAATGTTTTCTATTCTAAATACATATGTTTTTCTTTTTTTAATCTTTCTGGTTCAGTTATTTTAGCTTATCAAGTAAAGATCATGTTGTCAGTATCTGTAGGTGTCTGAGTTGTCATGGTCATTGTTTTTATTACAAAATGTGATTATTATGCCTTGTGTGTGAAYKYATCCCTTCATCCCTGATCTGTAGGTGTCTTTCACCATAAGCATCACATCTAAGCAGTGTCCTAAAATGGGCAAACCAGAGACCATCAAGATCAAGCCCCTAGGGTTCAATGAGGAGGTGGAGATCWCTCTGAACTTCATCTGCGAGTGTGACTGTCACAAAGATGGCATTGAGAACAGTGAGATCTGCCACAACGGCAACGGGACATATGAATGTGGAGCCTGCAGGTAAGGCACTTATGTTTCACTAGCAGAAGATCTTAACCCTTATTCACCTTCATATTGTAATCATTTCCATGGCACATTATGATATTTGATACTGTATATATAATGTGATGTAAATCTATTTCTATGGGCCATTAGCATGTGACTGTTTAAGTGCATTGCATCTGTTTGCATGTGAATATTTTTACATAGGCAGTCTTTTCTGCAGTCCTCCCTTGTTGTTAATAACATTAGATGTCCTTTATGATCTGTCAGGTGCAATGAGGGCCGTATTGGTAGACAGTGTGAGTGCAGCACCAACGAGRTGACCRGCGAAGACCYGGATAAGARCTGYCGTAAAGACWACGGKACAGACATCTGCAGCAACAACGGAGACTGTGTGTGTGGAACCTGTGAKTGTAAGAAGAGAKAKAACCCAGAGGAACGCTACAGCGGGATGTTCTGCGAGTGTGACAACTTCAACTGTGACCGCKCCAACAACAAACTCTGTGGAGGTACGTGAGTTCAGTTCATTGGATGATYGATAAAGATTGTGTTTGCTGTGAAATGACGGTCAAGACCTGTGGAACATCTTCCTCAGAGCACAAACTACCTCTGTGTTTGTGGCGTAATGGGTGATTTCCCAATTAAATTAGAGATCAGTTGATCAAATCAGACATCGCMTTTTACGAAATGAGATTTACCGTGTTCAATTTAGCTTAATTTCATCTCTAATCTAGAATATTATCTATAATATGAAATTATGTTTGAAYTTTAGAGGATCATCTCTGACCCTGTGTGTTGTGTTGTGGCAGGACATGGTCRCTGTGAGTGCAGGGTGTGTATATGTGATGCCAACTGGACAGGCAGTGCCTGTGACTGTTCTCTGGACACCACGACCTGCCTGGCTTCCAACAAGCAGATCTGTAACGGACGAGGCACCTGTGAGTGTGGCGCCTGCAAGTGTACTGACCCTAAGTTCCAGGGCCCCAGCTGTGAGATCTGTCCTACCTGTCCAGGGGTCTGCGCAGAACACAAGTGAGTTGAATAAAGGAATGAATGAATTGTATTTGTTTATTTCATTCTGTTTTAACTATGTAGAAAACAATATACAACGAGTTTATTTCCAAAATGCTATATTGAAAAAAATTCACATTTCTGTTTTTACATCAGAAATGATTCCTTATGGGTACCTTCATGTGTGTGTAAAATATTACTGTTCTCAGATGTTTTTATTCATAGATTTTAGATGAAAAATGTWATTTTTTGTAAACCACAATGCAAAATGTATGCTTTAGTCTCAGGTCCTGTCTGTCCATTGTTTAGCTGGAATGGAATGTTCGTATCCTGTATATTTGACTGATATGTGGTTCTCAACATGAATGCACTTACTCTTATCAAAAGTGACTAACAGTATCTGCTAAATGACTAAAATATCAAATGTACATTTTTTACAGACATCTCCTATTACTGTATAGATTTTTGATGTCAAATGTATCATTTGTACAGTTCTTTAAAAAAACATGATTATTTGTCTCTCTGAAATGAAACCATCAAGTGATAGATTTTAAACAAATACATGTATGTCATTGATCAACCCTGTGCCATGATTAAACCCTGTGCCATGATCAACCCTGTGCCACACCAATCTCTTTCAGAATTTCTTTAAACAATAAAAGCTAACGTTTCTGAAAATGTATATGTAGAATTGTGAATTGAACCGCTTTATATTCTGTATTTCCTTCTGGGAATGTTATGTGTGGATTACATAAAGGTTTGTTGTGATGGTTGAAATGAATTCTGCTTTTTTTAAATGTATTATTATTTGCGGGACCGGTTCCTTGCCTCTTTCCTCAGCCTGAGTTTAATGCCTCTTAACCTTTTAAGTAGGCATAAAGAGATGTCTTCCTTTATCTGTCTTAACCTCAATTATTATTGTGACCTTTGTTTACTTTCTTCTGATAATTCCAAGAAAGGGGACCAATGAACAGTCTAGACACAACTGTGATATTTAAAACCAGTAATGGTGGCAAGGGTACAGCATTGTCCACTACAAACACCTGCATGTGGAGTGGAACCTCAATATCCAGCTTTCTTGYATTMCAGTAGTGAATATGTCACAAGTCTAGCAAGCATCCCAATGCGAGACTACCTGCRTGTGTTACTCCATCTGTACAGTTACATGTCAATGTCCTGTCTTCCACAGGGAGTGTGTTCAGTGCAGGGCCTTTGGGACGGGGGAGAAGAAGGACACGTGTGAGAGAGACTGTAGCTACTTCAACCTGATCACGGTGAAGGACAGGGACAAGCTGCCTCAGCCAGGACAGGCCTTCCCCCTGATGCACTGTAAGGAGAGGGATGCCAACGACTGCTGGTTCTACTACACCTACGCTGTCAACAACAAGACAGAGAAGGAGGTCCATGTGGTTGAAACACTAGGTGAGAGAATATTACATACAGTCTACTATGTCATTGTGAAGGAGGATATTACAGAGTGAAAAAGTAGGTTATTTGTTTGTCTATGGAGTCATTTTGTGATTAGAGCCAGGCGTTTTTGACCTGACTAGGAAAAACTCTTGGCTCTAATGGCACTAGGACCTAGTACTCCGCCCTGAAGTTCTTCCTGATCAGCTTACAGGGTCAGGTAAAGTTCCTGGGCCTAGATATAATGCAAATCAGGACGTCATTGTAAATCAGCATTTGTTCTTACAGTAACTGACTTGCCTGGTTAAATAAATAAAAGTTGGGATAACTGAATGTTCCTGGCTGTGTGTTTCCTGCCTGCGTTCCAGACTGCCCTGCGGGCCCTGACATCATCCCCATCGTGGCTGGCGTGGTGGCGGGCATCGTGCTGATCGGCCTGGCTTTGCTTCTCATCTGGAAGCTGCTCATGATCATCCATGACAGGAGAGAGTTCGCCAAGTTTGAGAAGGAGAAGATGAATGCTAAATGGGACACGGTAAGAGAGTAGAGATGGTAGATACAGGATGCAGGAAGCCATCTTGGAGAACTGTTTGCTCTGGCCCATAATGGGGATGATCAAATCAAATGTATTTATATAGCCCTTCTTACATCAGCTGATATATCAAAGTGCTGTACAGAAACCCAGCCTAAAACCCCAAACAGCAAACAATGCAGGTGTAGAAGCACGGTGATGATGATGATGCTGATGTACTTTTGCAGGTCCTAGTTTGTATTCTCCCTGACTGTAATTTCAGTAGGTTGATTGAGATGTGGAAAACGGGTGTTATATATATGGCCACTGTGTGAATCTCTTACACAGAGAACAAACTTCTAAAGGAACACAGAATTGGAAATGTTTTTCTCTCTCTCAACCTTTCATGACTATGACAGACCTGTTGCTTTTGACGATGACTTCATTAGATGTCACACTCATTTTTCCACAGTCCTACCCAACAGTTTGTTTAAAAACTTCTTAAAACCCTGTAGTTTTAAGTAATCTCTGTGCAAAATACGGCTATGAAAAACGGTAGCCTTTTTGGAATGCGAAGGTCTGGACACACATCTGTCTTTTCATGGGAGTGGCTACAGCAGCTTAGTTTGTTCTGTGTTATGCTTCAACCTAGTGGCGTGTTATCCACACAGCAGGCAGATGTTACATTCCGGACAGCGGGCATGGTTTGAAATCCTTAATGATTCAGCTCATCCTGATTACTCCCAGTCAGACCAGCCACATGTGATAGCCTCTCTGGTCTGGTGACATGGGCAGGGCACTGAGGCTTCTGGATCCTCTCATTATGGTACATGGACACACCAGACCTAAATGACTGTATGAGAGAGCAGACTGACCTGGCTTGATACAGTACCAGTCAAAAGTGTTGACACACCTACTCATTCAAGGGTTTTTCTTTATTTTTACGATTTTCTACGTTGTAGAATAATGGTGAAGACATCAAAACTATGAAATAGCACAAATGGAATCATGTAGTTACCAAAAAAGTGTTTAACAAATCAAAATATATTTTATATTTGAGATTCTTCAAAGTAGCCATAATTTGCCTTGATGACAGCTTTGCACACTCTTGGCATTCTCTCAACCAGTTTCATTAGGTAGTCACCTGGAATACCTTTCAATTAACAGGTGTGCCTTGTTAAGTTAATTTGTTGAATTGATTTCCTCCTTAATGCATTTGAGCCAATCAGTTGTGTTGTGACAAAGTATGGGTGGTATACAGAAGATAGCCCTATTTGGTAAAAGACCAAGTCCATATTATGGCAAGAACAGCTCAAATAAGCGAAGAGAAACGACAGTCCATCATTACTTTAAGACATGAAGGTCAATCAATCCGGAAAATGTCAAGAACTTTGAACTTTTCTTCAAGTGCAGTCTCAAAAACCATCAAGCGCTATGATGAAACTGGCTCTCATGAGGGCCGCCACAGGTAAGGAAGACCCAGTTACCTCTGCTGCAGAGGACAAGTTCATTAGTTACCAGTCTCAGAAATTGCAGCACAAATAAATGCTTCAGAGTTAAAGTAAGACACATCTCAACATCAACTGTCCAGAGGAGACTGTGTGAATCAGGCCTTCATGGTCTAATTGCTGCAAAGAAACCACTACTAAAGGAGACCAATAAGAAGAAGAGACTTGCTTGGGCCAAGAAACATGAGCAATGGACGTTAGACCGGTGGAAATCTGTCCTTTGGTCTAAAGATTCAAAATTTGAGGTTTTTGGTTCCAATCGCTGTGTCTTTGTGAGATGCAGAGTAGGTGAACGGATGATCTCCACATGTGTGGTTCCCACCGTGAATCACGGAGAAGGTGGTGTGATGATGCTTCGCTGGTTACACTGTGGGTGATTTATTTAGAATTCAAGGCACACTTAACCAGCATGGCTACCACAGCGTTCTGCAGCGATACGCCATCCCATCTGGTTTGCGCTTAGTGGGACTATCATTTGTTTTTCAACAGGACAATGACCCAACACACCTCCAGGCTGTGTAAGGGCTATTTGACCAAGGAGAATGATGGAGTGCTACACCAGATAACCTGGCCTTCACAATCACCCGACCTCAACCCAATTGAGATGGTTTGGGATGAGTTGGACCGCAGAGTGAAGGAAAAGCAGCCAACAAGTGCTCAGCATATGTGGGAACTCCTTCAAGACTGTTGGAAAAGCATTCCAGGTGAAGCTGGTTGAGAGAATGCCAAGAGTGTGTAAAGCTGTCATTAAGGCAAAAGGTAAAATATTTTTTGAGTTGTTTATCACTTTTTTTGTTACTACATGATTCCATATGTGTTATTTCATAGTTTTGATGTCTTCACTATTATTCTACAATGTAGAAAATCGTAAAAAATTAAGAAAAAACGTTGAATGAGTAGGTGTGTCCAACATTTTGACTGGTACTGTATAAAAGGGGCATATACCCAGCACTGTAAGATGATTTTCAAAGGGAGATGATCGACCTGGGGCGGCAGGTAGCCTAATGGTTAGGGCGTTGGACTAGTAACCGGAAGGTTGCAAGATCAAATCCCTGAGCTGACAAGGTAAAAATCTGTATTTCTTCCCCTGAACAAGGCAGTTAACCCACTGTTCCTAGGCTGTCATTGAATATAAGAATTTGTTCTTAAGTGACTTGCCTGGTAAAAAAAAAAGTAAAACTCAGTCTTGGATCCTGATGTAGAAATACCCCTTTTTCAGGGTATTCATTTTTTCACTTCTTTGTCATATCATTGTTTCATTCCTTCTCATTTGTCTTCACCTATGCTTTTCATTTCATTCTCTGTTTCCTGTTCTTAATTTTCTGTCCCACTCTCTCAACCCATAGCAAGAGAATCCCATTTACAAGAGTCCTATTAATAAGTTCCAGAACCCGAACTATGGACATAAAGCTGTGGTTCTATAAGTTTGTATTTACTTTCCCTCTCCTCTGTTTTCCTGCATGGGTTTCCTGTTTGTTTATATGTTTGTGTTTGTCAACWTACTGTAAACTGTCACTWTTTMATCCATCTCATTATTTCTGGCATGCATTTGGTCTCTTTGGGCCAAATAAGACAGTTGATGAAACTGTGCAGAAAGATCCATATGAGGGGATATTAAAACCCACAATAATATCTATTGTTTTGTTGGTCAACACAAGCTGTCCCCTCTGTTAGTAGTTTAAATGGAGGTAAGTATTAACAGGTGGTCACGTGTAGGCCCAGTACACTTCAGTTTAAGTCTAGTATTTATATCATATTTAATTCTACAGTATGACGGAAATGGCATGTTGTGACTGTGACGTTTGTTGATATTTCTTTTAAAAGTGTTCCCTGGATGACAACACAAATGCTCACTCACAATGACAGCAACGTATCCAGGTGATAGCACGATCAGTTGGAAAGATCTGTCCAAAGAATGCTTCATAATCATTTGATATTCTAAATGGATGGCTCGGATTTTGCTGTGGTGTTTTTTCCTAATAAATTTGTTGCAGCTGTGTTCACACGACTGCCATGTTATGTGACAGATATAGTATGACTGACTGTACATTACAATTCTAATGTTTTCTCCTTGTTTCTCTTGTGCCTTCCAGGGCGAAAACCCTATCTACAAGAGTGCTGTTACGACAGTGGTCAACCCCAAATATGAAGGCAAATGATGGAGCTTGAAAAACACTGTATGCAAATATAGTTATAGCAAATCGAGGGTGAGAGGGATAGTGGCATGGGAGGGGGGATTTATTGTATGTATTTTGTAATTTCTTCTTTTTGTTGCTTCAGTATTAACATTACATTTGGCCAATAGATTTGGTATGTTTACTAACATTTTATTTTCTATGCATTTTTTTAATATTTTAAGTACAGTTATGTGTATATACTTTTAAGATTATTTCATTTCTTGAACCACTGTTTGAAATTAAGGATTTTGCCACAGGACTGGTATGAGCAAAGGGTTTTACCTTTCAAAGACAATATCTGTACTCCAAATTGCACTCTATTCCCTTTATAGTGCACTACTTTTGACGATGGCCAATGGGCTCAGATCAAAAGTAGTTAACTACTGTATATAGGGAATAGAGTGCCATTTGGAATGAAGAAATCGAGTTTCAGACAGGACCTGAGGCTAAAACATACCTTTTGCATTGTGGTTATAAATAACTTTTTCAGCCAAAGGGTATGTGTAGTAAACACATTGATTTGTGTATAAAATAGTCATCCATTAAGCAGGATTACAAGAATCTGGATTTATCATTGAGAGCAGTTTTTAAATATGAATTTATCACATCAATCACATAATTGTCAATCATAGAAAACCATTGGTTGACTCTAACCTTGTCATCAGATATAATTTATTGCGTGAAGAAGTGCTATTACATTGATGTTTTAAAAGTGATCGTTGCACTATTGAATTACACAATCAATTGACATGTCTTTATGTGACAAAATTGGAAGTTTAATTTATTTTTAGTATAATATTCTATAAGATTTCAGTATTCAACCTCAGGTCATTTTTTCTGAGATCATTCCAAGCAAAGCCAAATATGGCTTCATTGCAAAGCCTTCCCATTGGGCACAGACGTCAATTCAACATCTATTCCACATTGGTTCTATGTAATTTCGATGAAACGACGTGAAAACAACGTTGATTCAACCAATGTGTTTCATGTTGATCAATGTTAAAAATGCTGACCTTTGTTCTGAAATCACAGGACATTTAATCTGTAACAGTGTTTGTGTGAAATCAGTATTGAAGTAAAAGGCCTCTTGGAATGTGTTTTTAAAATACAAAAAAAATCTCAAAATACCACATCTTGTTTTTAAAGTGCCTTTTTAAACTGGAAGTGTGCGAAAGTCTCCAGTGTTATTCCAGAATTGTAAAATGTTTGGACACGCATGTCAAGTGTGTGCAGGATGAAGAAAAATGTTGTTGAAGAGTCGGAGGGTGTATAATGCTGCAGTTGTGGTGGGAATCAAATTCCTGAGTCCCCCGGAGTGCCCTGTCAGGGTGAAGGAGGGCGAGGTGGCTGTCCAGCAGGTCTCCTATGCGGAGGCAGTGGAAATTGTTGGAGGAAATGGAGATGTGGATGACATGGTAGTGGATGCCCCGCAGCTAATCAGTTAAATGATCCTGAAACACTGTTAAGTAGTGGATTTTGTTGCGTTTATTGCGCTGGTGATTCATTGTACTGGCCAAACAACCAAGAAATCTAAGAAACTGGACATTGTGAAACCTAAAAGTTTTTGGGATCTCCAGGACTTCACAGCCAAGACATCGCAGGGAATATTATCTGAAGATGTTCCCCCCTCTCAGGCCTCAGAGGCTGTGTAGAGATCTGAGTAGGAAAACAGACTATTTTGTTTTATTTTTGGTTTTATTGACGTTTTTTCCTCTTTTTCGGAGTTAAAGCCTCTCAGTTTTCACCCCACTCAGTAGGTGGCGGCAATACACCATAATAGGATGTAGTCCACCGTAAAACCCCACAGAAGAAGTAACATTATTCTCCAGCCTAGTGTAGGATCAGATAGGGCCAAGTAGCGGAATAGTGGTGAGGTTTTTAATGGGTGTAGGGTTAGTTGGTAGGGCAATTTTCTTCCTTTTTCTGTGCCCTTTTTGTGTTACAAAGTCTAATGTATTCACACTCCATAATAGTAGGTGGAAACACAGGGCTAGATAAGACAACATTTACTAATAGAGCCCCACAGTGGCCCTCTCATAATACCTAGCGGTCAGACAGGGAAATAGTTCTAATAGTTTTTTCCACCATTTATTCTTCACATAGGGTATTTTAGAAACACTTAAAATGAGGGCTGTGTTTCATGTAGGCTTACCCTGGTGTGACGTTTTGATAACTGTGTAAATCTCTTTCGGACAAGGTGACTTTTATCAATATATTCAGCTCTATTTAATTGATGCTTATTAGCATCAAACTAGACTACAAAACCCTGCAAGCTCCAGCACGTAATCTCTAGCTTTCACCTTTGCGAACAGGTATTGTTTACATTTCAAACTTGCCCAAAACATTTCACAGAATTGTCCATTTAAAGAAATGCAGCCAATTTATTCATTACTACATTTAGCTAACATTAGATAGTTAATCCAGAGATTCTTACCTTTGCCTCGATTTGCCAGTCTCGTCCAGATCATCATGGCATTTGTAGTTCTGTATGGTAGCCACATAAGTAGGTAATTGGCATTTCATTTTTTTTGGGGGGGGGGGGTGAATACAGGCAAATATATTGATAAAGGGCATGTTGTCTGAGAGAGATTTACAGTTATCAAAACGTCACACCAGGTTAAGCCTACATGAAACACAGCCCTCATTTTAAGTGTTTCTAAAATACCCTATGTAAAAAATCAATGGTGGAAAAACGATTGGAACCATTTCCCTGTTTGACCGTTAGGTTGTATGGGTATTATGACTCATACTATGGCGCTCTATATAGGGAGGCCGTGACCTGCCTCACTCCAGTACAGTAGGTGGCGGTCCATGGGTCTTTGAGGTGGTTGCGATCCGCCAATACAAATTTAAAGAATAAGTCTCATTAGCTAGCTGACAACTCTCCTAGGGTGTATTTTTACAACTCTCAGTTGAAGTACAAGTATAGTCTATAGATCGCATAGGAAGATGGAAGACGACGTTTTAACAACACTGAAAATATTAATAATTGGAGAAAGTGGCGTTGGGAAGTCCAGGTAAGAAAGCTGGTAGCTAACAGTAGCTGGAACGATTAGCTAGGAGCCCTGTTCTCTCGTTAAAAAATGACCATGTTTTCGTGCTGTGTCTGTTAACCAGATAGCTTGAGTGTTAACAAAGCAAACAACAACATATGTTGTTAGATCATAGTAAACTGGCTAATGTAACACAATCGTTTGCTATGCCACATCAGCTAGCTAACGTTAGCTAGCTTACTATGTGGAACGGGTGACGTAATCGATGTGATGAGTTGGAGGTATTGCAACAACAAGGCTGGCTGCAACGAGTTATTTTCACACAGCTAACGTCTTAATAATCCTTTTATTAGTCACTTCAGTAGGAGTGAGTTTTGTAAGATTAAATCAAAAACAATAATTTTGATTGTAGTATACAAATAACTAGGTTAATGCTTTAATAGCAGGTAGCCTAGTAGTTAGAGCGTTGGGGCAGTAACCGAAAGGTTGCTAGATCGAATCTCCGAGCTGACAATGTAAAAATCTGTCGTTCTTCCCCAGAACAAGGCAGTTAACCCACTGTTCATAGGCCGTCATTGTAAATAGGAATTTGTTCTCGTGTTAAATACATATTTATATAGGAAAAGTGTCAGTGAAGTGATCAATTTAAGTGTAATTCAATTCACGGGTTTAGTTATGTTAGATTAATCTAATCAAGACTGGACTGGACATTTGACGCCTCCAATATGACAGCAAGGTTTATGTAGACCTATGCCCTGAGTGAGACACAGTGAGTCTGAAAGGCCTATGTCAAGGCCAATGCCTTAGCAATAGCTAAAGAGTTTGGCCAACTCAGCTGAGAGAGTTAGTATATTAAAGGGTGCCATGATGGCAACAAGTTCCAAGAAGAAATTCTAGAAATAATGCAAAGTAGGATGGTATTGTCATGGAATGTTACCAAGCTGTGTATATCTCTGGCTTTCGTCTCTAGACTGCTAGAAAGAATGCTGGTATGTAGTAGGGCTATGTTATATTACTAAAGCATGAGGACTAGTGCACCTGCACTGCTCGGCCCAGCATTTAAGGCCTTTGGTTCAGACCAGACAGCCTTCAGTTTCTCAAAATAATCAAAGAAATGTTTTTAATTGAAGAAAGACCGACAGACTCACTGCAACTCCTGGGTGTCGCAGCGGTCTAAGGCACTGCATCTCAGTGCAAGGGTACTGGTTCGAATGCAGGCTGTGTGCAAGAGTCCACTACAGTCCACGGTTCAAATCCAGGCTGTATCACATCCGGATGTGATTGGGAGTCCCATAGGGCGGCGCACAACTGGCCCAGCGTCGTCCGGGGTAGGCCGTCATTGTAAATAAGAATTTGTTCTTAACTTGCTTGCCTAGTTAAATAAAGGTTACATTTTTTTATTTAATAACTGGATGTTCCTTCCGCCTGACTGGCCAGAGACACTCCCAAAATGCATCTGCATCAAGGGACAAATGGTTATTTTCTACGATTTTAAGCCTTTTCAAGCCTTTTTTTGTATTTTAGCGAGATTAGCAATGAGATGCGAAGGGTCTTTTTTTTGTTTTGTTATCCAGGCGACTCAATTTAAGAACAAATTCTTATTTACAAGGACGGCCTGGAATTTCTTCTTGGAACTTATGGTGCCAACATGGCACCCATTTTTAAGATTCTAACTCTCTCAGCTGAGTTGGCCAAACTCTTTAGCTATAGCTAAGGCATTGGTCTAAGATATATCAGACTCAGGACACAAAGGCCTAGCTAAACCCTGCTGTCATATTGGATGTGTCAAATGTTCAGTTTTGATCAAATTCATCTAACACCTGAATTGACTGAATCAGACACTTTTCCAAATAAAACAGTAGCTTAAATATTTGTATACTATCAGCAAAATGATTGTTCTGATTTATTATTACAAAACACACTTATACTGAAGTGACTAAAGGCATATAAAGATGTTAGCTATGTGAAAATAACTCTATGCAGTCCAACACCTCCAACTCATCACTAACGTTAGCTATTGGTATGAATAATGTGGGCCAAGGCTAGTGTTTCATCTGCCCATTTTGGGTTACTGCCTCAACCTTGAATTTTTAAGTATTGTTAAAATGTAATGGCATACGATTACTCAATCTTCATTACTGACATTATGTATATATATTTTTTGTCATTTATTGATTAAATAAATGCATGATCTCATTCTCAAATATTCCCCCTCTCTTCCTAGGTCTTCAAATCATTAGAAATCTCTCTGGCAGAGAATAGGGGTTTTATTTTACCGGGCAAATTGGTCTGTTGCACTGCGATTGTGCTATTATGTAGGCTAAGTAACAACATTGCTACTGAGGTATCAGGATACTGACATAAAACTATGATCAGTCGTTCTTCTGACATTCAATCTGATAAATAATTTCCATGTGGATGAAGAAAATGGATGTATGGTTGAGTAAGAAAATTAGAGTATCGGGCTATTATCTGTGCTGGGGTTGACTGGAAATAAGGATTAGCTAGCTACATCATTAGCCCTGTGATTCCGGTCTTAGCACTTGATTAGTGACTCAACTGAACCCTGACCCTCTGAACACCAACCGATGATGTCATCTGGTTGTTAGTGTATTTAATATGTAGGCCTATGTGCTCATGGCTATTTGCCTTTGTGGAAGTTGCCCTCCATTTCAAATGTGTTATACAGTACTGTAAAAACGACACAGTTGTAATTGTGCAAGGCTAAAATGGAAATGATACAAATTATAAAGTATTTGTCCTTTTTCTCTTTTGCAGTCTTCTCTTGAGATTCACAGATGACACATTTGATCCCGAACTAGCAGCAACAATAGGTAAGACCTTCTGAAGGCAGTGTCACTAGCCCTCTATAACCCACACACATAATAGTCAGTATCATTAGTTCTTGTTTTAGTGACAGTTCCCCTGATTAATCCTGGATTGGCTAGGACTAGGAGCCCTTGTTGTCTCGTTAAAACATGCCCAATAATTAAATGGGCATGTTTTTGTGCTGTGTTTGTTAACCAGATAACAATCTAGCTAATAGCTCTTAGCCTATTTTCTATGAGGTCACTCAAGACAAACCGTGAGCGCACACAGACAGTACTGGACAGGACCCCTCTTATCTGAGCTAAGCGCAGGGTAGCTTGACCTGGTCAGCCCTGTACTGGGCTCATATGGGTATCAACAGTATGAACAGACCAGGTAACAATAACAGTAACTCACTGACTGGTATTCTGAATGAAAAGTATAGATAATATCCCAACGATTTCAATAATCTACTTTCTAAATTTAACGGAATGAATTTGAGATACAGCCCGGTCTACATTGAGTGAGTTAATTCAACTGGTGGTGAAATGCATGGTTTGGGAAATGGAGAATTCCTTTTCTTCTAGGATCTGCAAATGATATCAGAATTCTAAACTGTATTACACATTAGACTCTTCAAGGACACCCCTATTATTTCTTTCAGGTAGCCTTGAGACAGTTAACATCCAGGAGTCTTAGTGAAAGACAGGCTCAAAATTCATAGCGCTATTGATTACTTAGAATGGGAGACACAAATGGAATAGTGTTTTTTTCTACAATAAGAAGTTCTTATAGCTGACTGCACAATGTAGTCTTTGTTAAAACAACCATACGTGCCTGTGGATTCCCAGAGAGAAAGTTCAACGTAATAAAATCATTTTTCTGGTAGGCATGCCTTACTCCTATTTTACTTGGCCAACTCAATATCTTTGCCAAACAGATGTCCCCATAGAAGTTTCGCTATACTCCCCACATTGACACAAGTCCCTTGTGATTTGTGGTCTGAGAACCACTGGTATCCCTCAATTCCTGCTTGCTCCTTTCTTCCTTTGTATAAAGGAAAAGTACAATCTACACTTGTCTATCTGTCATATTAGCATAAGCATACCGTGGTCTCTTATTTGAGTCTTGCTGTAATTCTGTGCCAGCATGTTACAAATCTGTATCGGAACATGTGGTTTGTAGCGCCCCTTTGACATTTAAACAGAGCCATCCAAATAAAACTACCTCCCAATCATCCAACTACTTTCTGTGTTAAATATGGTGATAAGAAACTTCGGTTCAGGTGTACCGGTTCTCATGAATAAATACAGAGCCTCAGATTTGAAGACACAGGTTGTCTGTGATCAGGTCAAATACTTTGACACTACTACTGTTTTGGTGCATGTGGTTGTTGTACTTAGTGTGCTGTCTGTGTGAGTTATCAAGTGTTATACAGCGGGTGGCTCTAATGCGGATTGGTTAAAACCGCTTTCCAGTCGGTGTATATTCCACAAATTACCATATGGCTAAATCTATTATATTAAAATGACTATTTACTCTGTTCCATCCGACTGCGCAATCCACTGTCTCATCAGCCCCCGCCAGGCACTTTATAAACTTGATCTCCACTATGAAATGCATCTAGACATTATCTCACATTTCTTTTAGACTAACCTTTAGTTTTCAACAGCTGAGATTTGTATAAACCTGGCTGTCTGCCTCTCGGACATTTGCAACATTGTTTCGATCTTCAGCTGTCCCATTAATGGGCGTGTCGGGATGAGATAGACACAGGAAGGCAGCGTTTCTCAGCCAGTCGAAATCATTAATCAGCTGGCATCATTTTTATCGATATATATCTATACAAAGAAATGTAAATTGGGGGAAAAAAGGTGAAACGAAGTGCAGCTAGCTTGCTGTCTTTCCAGCTTCAGTTTGAAGTGATTGTGTTAGCTGTGTTGTTGGCTAGCTCCCCTGAACAACAGTGTCCTGACAAGGAAGCACATTTTCTAAGCTAGGCGATATTACACTTTTTGACGTGACTGTAAGTTAGCCGTAGTTGGCTAGTTAACAAGCATGGGATAAGAACGTTACCAGCCAGTATGGCAATGGAACATTTGGAGTCGCGTCCATAGATACAGAACAAAAAGACTGAAGGACTGGGTCGCGTCTCTAGCAACCAAACCGATAGAACGAACGACCAGCCATCTTGGGTAGCAACCCTAGATTTGTGTCTGGACTAGATCTTGTGGAAGGATGAAATGGTATCCATAAATTCATCAAAATAACATTTTTAATGAAAATGTCAATCATTATTTAAATATGTTGGTAACCCGTTGTATACAAGTGATAATGCCCTCGAAACCGGTGTTTGGGGATACATTGGCACGGTTTGCCGGCCCTCGACTTCGTTTCGGGCCTATCACCCATGCCAATGTATCCTCCAAACACAGGCTTCTCGGGCATTATCTTAAATCAAACGCACATCATTTAGTGGGTTGCAGGGCCGAAAAAAAGCTCCATCACGTACCTTTTTATTAATAAACAAACAATGTTTAAGTGAGTTGCCTATTCCAGTTTCTATCAGAAGTACTCGGGACGTTTCAGGTCGCCCGTAAAGAGTTGAGTCTGCAGCACAACAGCCCTACCTTGACTACACCGCAGTGATTGTCAGTTATTGTTGGCTTGGTGATGTATGAACCAGATGCTGCATCATGGCAATGACTGTACTGATGTCTACACTGTAGTGGGTGCTAAATACCACGGTCAGTAGGGATAAACAAAGAGCGAGAGGACATGCTTGACACTCTTTTGGGTGTAGGAGGAGGGCAGGGTGAGGAGACGAGTCCCTCTTCACTCCTCTCTGTTTTGGCTCTTGTCTGGGGCCTGGTCCAGACATTAAAAACAACCCCATCTTAAGCATACGTTTTTCCTGATAAATCTTTCAGTGTGTGCTAAAACTATGGACAATACGGCCAGCCAAACCCTTCATGCTATGTGCGCTGAAAGAAGCCATAGAGATTTACTCGAGCACGACGCTTTTATTTTTATGTATTTTCGACCGAAGAAGAGGGGATATGAATCATGGCACTTCTGAGCGACGTCACAGGTGGAGTTTTTTTATTTATTGAAATTTGCTATATTTTTATCTTTACGTATTCAACCACATATTCCCCACAGTTTTAAATCAGGACTCACATCATAATTTAAGTGCACAAAGCTCCGCCCCTCTCTGACTAGTGAAAGGATCCGTTTTAGTTCAGACATGCATTGTGTGGTACATGTAGGCCTAAGTTAAATGAGTCAAGTTCATTTGTCTTCTTGATTCATATTCTTGGCGTATATGACCTGTGTGATGACTCAAATCACCAGGCACACATTTATGATGTTTTGTTGTTTTGTTGTTGTTTTGTTACTCCATTTTGTTGATTCCTGCCTACAAACAGAAACTCAAACAACAAGCTCCCGCGCTCAGGTCTGTTCAACGCTGGTCCGACCAATCTGAATCCACGCTTCAAGACTGCTTCGATACGCGATTGAATATGTTCCGCATCGCGTCCAACAACAATATTGACGAATATGCTGATCGTGTGAGCGAGTTCATTAGGAAGTGCATTGACGATGTCGTACCCACAGCAACGATAAAACATTCCCAAACCAGAAACCGGGGATTGACGGCAGCATTCGCGTGAAAACTGAAAGCGCGAACCACTGCTTTTAACCAGGGCAAGTGACCGGAAGCATGACCGAATACAAACAGTGTAGCTATTCTCTCCGCAAGGCAATCAAACAGCTAAGTCTCAGTACAGAGACAAAATCGAGTCGAAATTCAACAGCTCAGACACAAAGAGTATGTGGCAGGGTCTACAGTCAATCACGGATTACAAAAAGAAAACCAGCCCCGTCGAGGACCAGGATGTCTTGCTCCCAGACAGGCTAAAACAACTTTTTTGCCCGCTTTGAGACAACACAGTGCCACTGACACGGCCCCCTACCAAACCTGCGGGCTCTCCTTCACTGCAGCCGAGTGAGTAAACATTTAAACGTGTTAACCCTCGCAAGGCTGCAGGCCCAGACGGCATTCCCAGCCGCCGTCCTCAGAGCATGCGCAGACCAGCTGGCTGTTGTGTTACGGACATATTCAATCAATCCTTATCCCAGTCTGCTGTTCCCACATGCTTCAAGAGGCCACCATTGTTCCTGTTCCCAAGAAAGCTAAGGTAACTGAGCTAAACGACTATCTCCCCGTAGCACTCACTTCCGTCATCATGAAGTGCTTGAGAGACTAGTCAAGGACCATATCACCTCCACCCTACCGGACACCCTAGACCCACTCCAATTTGCCTTACCGACCCAATAGGTCCACAGACGACGCAATCGCAACCACACTGCACACTGCCCAACCCATCTGGACAAAGAGGAATACCCATGTGAGAATGCTGTTCATCGATTACAGCTCAGCATTTAACACCATAGTACCCTCCAAACTCGTCATCAAGCTCGAGACCCTGGGTCTCGACCCCGCCCTGTGCAACTGGGTCCTGACTTCCTGACGGCCGCCCCCAGGTGGTGAGGGTAGGTAACAACATCTCCACCCCGCTGATCCTCAACACTGGGCCCCACAAGGGTGCGTTCTGAGCCCTCTCCTGTACTCCCTGTTCACCCACCGACTGCGTGCATGCACGCCTCCAACTCGATCATCAAGTTTGCGGATGACACTACAGTGGTAGGCTTGATCACCAACAACGACGAGACGGCCTACAGGAGGAGGTGAGGGCCCTCGGAGTGTGGTGTCAGGAAAATAACCTCATACTCAACGTCAACAAAACAAAGGAGATGATTGTGGACTTCAGGAAACAGCAGAGGGAGCACCCCCTATCCACATCGACGGGTCAGTAGTGGAGAAGGTGGAAAGTTTTAAGTTCCTCGGGTGTACACATCACGGACAAACTGAATTGGTCCACCCACACAGACAGCGTTGTGAAGAAGGCGCAGCAGCGCCCTTCAACCTCAGGAGGCTGAAGAAATTCGGCTTGTCACCAAAAAGCACTCACAAACTTCTACAGAATGCACAATCGAGAGCATCCTGTCGGGCTGTATCACCGCCTGGTACGGCAACTGCTCCGCCCACAACCGTAAGGCTCTCCAGAGGGTAGTGAGGTCTGCAGAACGCATCACCAGGGGCAAACTACCTGCCCTCCAGGACACCTACACCACCCGATGTCACAGGAAGGCCATAAAGATCATCAAGGACAACAAACCACCCAAGCCACTGCCTGTTCACCCCGCTATCATCCAGAAGCGCAGGTCAGTACAGAGTGCCTCAAAGCAGGGACCGAGAGACTGAAAAACAGCTTCTATCTCAAGCCATCAGACTGTTACAAACAGCCACCACTAAATTTAGCGGACGCTGCCACACATACTGACTCAACTCCAGCCACTTTAAAAATGGAATTGATGGAAATTATGTAAAAATGTACCACTAGCCACTTTAAGCAATGCCACTTAATAAATGTTTACATACCCTACATTACCCATCTCATATGTATATACTTACTCATATCATCTACTGCATCTTGCCATCTTTATGCAATACATGTACCACTAGCCACTTTAAACTATGCCACTTTATGTTTACATACCCTACAGTACTCATCTCATATGTAATTACCGTACTCTATACCATCTACTGCATCTGCCATGCCGTTCTGTACCACCACTCATCCATATATCTTTATGTACATATTCTTTATCCCTTCACACTTGTGTGTGTGTGTAAGGTAGTAGCGTGGAATTGTTAGGTTAGATTACTGTTGGTTATTACTGCATTGTCGGAACTAGAAGCACAAGCATTTCGCTACACTCGCATTAACATCTGCTAACCATGTGTATGTGACTAATAAAATTTGATTTGATTTGATGAAGACATCGTCTTTGATTGGGGGTGCGTTCTTAAATTCACTCTGGAGTGCCAATGAGCACTCAGGGTATTTCGTACATTCAGACCGTTGTCGGATTGTCCGTTTTGTAAATGCTTTCAGAGCGCACACTAGACGCTCTGACCTAGGAGTAGGGTTGATCCGAGTGTTCTGACCTTACAACGGCAGTCAAGCACCCAAGCTAACTGGCTAACGTTGGCTAGCTTGCTAGCTACTTCCAGACACAAATGAGAACACCTCACTCTGACCATTTTACTCTCCCTAGCAGAGCTGGTTATGCTGTTTTCATGTTAACCAGAGCTTTGGTGACTGTAACTGTGCTGCTGGCAACAAATGAATTACGCTTTTTGCCAACATTTACCAACACCGGCCATATTCAACGGGTGTTGAGCATTTGTAAAACTCTGCACTCTAGCACACTCAGGCGAGAGTGCTCTGAAATCTGAGGATTGCCCGAGTGAATTTACGAACGCACCCTGAATGTGTGTTTCTCTCTGTTTCTTACGCAGGCGTTGATTTCAAAGTGAAGACCATCTCAGTGGATGGGAACAAGGCAAAGTTGGCAATATGGGTAAGTAGTCCTCTATATATACACACACACACACACACACACACACACACTGTCCCTTTCAAAACTGACTGGAAAATGCTGGAAAGGAGTTAGTATGAGGTGTAGGCCTGCGTTATTGTTGTCGACAACTCCTAGGGATGGCTAGTAAAAAAATATCTAATTGCTTAACTTCCACTTAACAAATGATTCACTTAACCTCCACAAGATGGTGCTGATGTACATCATTCTGAGCACCATTGACAAATGGCTGTCAAATCTCTCTTTATGCTTTAGTCCTTGTCCTCCATCACTTTTTATGGTTCTGTCTTAGTCACAYCACCATATTTTCCTCCCCATGTGTCCAGAGCCTGATGGCTGAGAGGGTTATGGCTGTGTTATGTGTCCAGAGCTGTTATGTTTTGATGTGCCCAGGGCTTTATTAATGGTTGTGTTTTGCAGGACACGGCTGGCCAGGAGCGTTTCCGGACCCTGACACCTAGTTATTACCGCGGCGCGCAGGGAGTCATCCTGGGTGAGCAAACAACTTCATCATTCAGACCGCTACCCCTTTAGACACATACAGCCACTGCAGGTCCGGACAGCCACCATAAAGACTGATGGCTTTTCATCCTGTCCTCTTTCTTACTCTCTGGAACTGACATTATTGCTCTTAACGCTAGAGCAGACATCCTCCAAAGCCTACAGTATACCAGGAGGCTATGATAGTGTGGCTAACACCATGGATGCAGTAGAACTGGCTTTCTAAACAAAAGTGTTTTATTTCCTCATCAGTTCTAGTCCGGTGGCCAAGTGTACGATTTTGGGTGAATTGTGGCTTTTGTCATATAGAGATGGCACATTTCACACACATTCCTAGTAGTAGCAGAACCAGTGTTGCAACGCTACATTTTGTGTTGATACACAGCTCAGGACTACTTTATGATATAACACTAACACATTCTTGTGATGCGTCGGGGGGGGGGGGGTTGAAACACGGTTTGAAAGGTCAAAGGTCCCGCCCTCAGTTACAGTATGTCCTGCAGTCATCTGCTGACAGAGATACAATGTTTTTGACCGAGCACCTCACCTCTTGTCTCTTCCTCAGTGTATGATGTAACGCGACGGGATACTTTCACCAAGCTGGACAACTGGCTCAATGAGCTGGAGACGTACTGCACAAGGAATGACCTTGTCAAGATGCTGGTCGGGAACAAAATTGATAAGGTGAGTCCGTTTGTTTGTGTACAGTGTGTCATTTAGGCTAGAATTGTGCTATAATCAGTGGTAAATGTTTGTTGATACTTTATAGGTAGCAAGGCTTTCCCCCTCATAGAATCAACACATTCTATATACAGGGAATTTCCTGTTTTTCAGTTATCTTCTGTTCATTGTATTGACCTACCCCAAACCAATATCCCCTTTTTCTTGATTTTCTAGGTTTAGATCATACCCCAGTATTTCCCCTGTATTATTTTATTCAAAATGTATTATATTGTATATACATTTCTTTTTTACAAAACTCGTAGTAATGCCTCTAACTGACTGCACAATGTAGTCTTTGTAAAAAAACAACCATGCCTACCTGTGGATCCCCTACCCCCTCCTGCTACCCTTGCCACCACTGCTGAAAAATATCCTAGGGGAACCACTGCGCTGGTGTATATTTGAAACATTCTTCAGTACTAGGTGTAGTATGTTCCTAGTTTACAGATTGAGCTGGAATRTAATGTGAATAATATTGCCTCCCCAACCTGGGGACACACATTTGAACACATCCCGAGCCCATGTGGCCCACAGAAGTGTTTTGAAAACACTCGCATGTTCAACCAAATGTTATCTCTGGGTTTAGTTCCCTGAGTCTGTGTTTTTTAAAAACAAACATTGTAATTACATTGAAATGTATCCTGCTGCCTCTGTCATCTTCCGCCATAGTAGGTCCTTTGTTTGTTGTTTCTTAACCCTGTAGGATAATATAACATTAGTAGACGTCATGTACATTACTGGTCTTGTGGTACTGACTGTGGTACTGACTGGACTCTCCTACACTGTATGTACAAAAGTATGTGGACACCCCTTCAAATTAGTGGATTCGGGTATTTCAGATACACCCATTGCTGACAGGTGTAAAAAAAGAAAATTGCACACAGCCATGCAATCTCCATAGACAAACATTGGCAGTAGAAGGGCCTTACTGAAGAGCTTAGTGACTTTCAACGTGGCACTGTCGTAGGATGCCACCTTTCCAACAAGTCAATTTGTAACATTTCTGCCCTGCTAGAGCTGCCCCGGGCAACTGCAAATGCTGTTATTGTGTAGCAGAAACGTCTAGGAGCACACAGCACGTAAAAATCATCTTTCCTTGGTTGCAACACCCACTACCGAGTTCTAAACTGCCTCTGGAATCAATTTCGGCACAAGAACTGTTCAACAGGAGCTTCATGAAATGGGTTTCCATGGCCGAGCAGCCGCACACAAGCCTAAGATCACCATGCGCAATGCCAAGCGTTGGCTGGAGTGATGTAAAGCTCAGCGTCATTGGACTCTGGAGCAGTGGAAACGCGTTCTCTGGAGTGATGAATCTCGCTTCACCATCTGGCAGTCCGACGGACGAATCTGGGTTTGGCGGATGCCAGAAGAACACTACCTGCCTTAATGCATAGTGCCAACTCTAAGGTTTGGAGGAGTAATAGTCTGGGGCTGTTTTTCATGGTTCAGGCCCCTTGGTTCTAGTGAAGGGAAATCTTAACGCTACAGCATACAATAACACTAGACGATTCTGTGCTTCCAACTTTGTGGCAACAGTTTGGGAAAGGCCCTTTTCTGTTTCAGCATGACAATGCTTCTGTGCACAAGCATGGTCCATACAGAAATGGTTTGTCGAGATCAATGTGGAAGAACTTGACTGGCTTGCACAGAGCCCTGACCTCAACCCCATCGAACACCTTTGGGATGGATTGGAAAGCCGACTGCGAGCCAGGCCTAATTGCCCAACATCAGTGCCCGACCTCCCTAATGCTCTTGTTGCTGAATGGAAGCAAGTCTCTGCAGCAATGTTCCAACATCTAGTGGAAAGCCTTCCCAGAAGAGTGGAGGCTGTTATAGCTTAAAGGGGGTACCAACTCCATATTAATCCCCGTGATTTTGGAATGAGATGTTCGACGCGCAGGTGTCCACATACTTTTGGTCATGTAGTGTATGTTTCCCGTGTACCCAGCCCATTCACAGTAGCTGACAGGTATACTGGACAGACCTCATAAAAGATTACTCTTCTTTGTTTTAGGAAAACCATGAACTAGACAGGAACGAAGGCCTGAAGTTTGCAAGAAAACATTCCATGCTGTTTATAGGTAAGTCGGGAGCTGGGAGGATTCCCCTCTCGGATGCGACCCGGGGCATGAGTTATGGCCCACCATTATGCAGGGGAAACAGCTTTTTAAATACCTGTCATACCTGGACTGGAATGTTTGCCTGCTTCTATTCTTAGCCTTATCTTTTTAATATCCTCTAACATCTTTCACTTTATGTCTAACCCCCCACCTATGTGGACAAAGTTGTCTGATTCTTGCTTGAAATAAGCAATTTAATGACCTAATTTTTTTTGTGTATAGTTACCATGTTTTTGCCTGTATTTAGTATAACATATTTTAGATAATTTTAATGATAACCACGTGGTAAATATACACTGTGTTAAAGGGCAGTGGGACCAACACTCATACATAATTGACTCGGAGCAGAAGTTTATTCTGCCATTCCAGAGACACCGCTGTTTTAGGAACCGCGTCAACTACTTTATTTTCTCTCCAATTTAACAAACAACAATTTTACCACTTTCGTTTTTACATTTACGTCATTTAGCAGACACTCTTATCCAGAGCAACTTACAGGAGCAATTAGGCTAAGTGCCTTGCTCAAGGGCACATCAACAAATTTCTCACCTAGTCAGGGATTCGAACCAGCGACCTTTCGGTTTACTGACACAACGCTTTTAACCGCTAGGCTACCTGCCGACTTCGTAAGACAAACTTAGTGTATGAAATCTTTGTCCGTGTCTTTGTTATTCCAATCAGCAATCAGAACAGAAATAACTTCTACCAATCAATAGATACGGCTATTTTGAGCAACTTGTTCAAATTGTAGCACTCGGAGAGCACATTCTAGCTAAGCAATAACGCACAAGAGGCTGTGATAAACATAGTCCCAGGTAAACGACGTTGTTCGGTCCGACACGCAGCGGAGGCACACAATGTTCAGGAAAATGACCCTGTCTAGTTTCAGAGAAATGCAGCTGTGGAGATCAGAAGCTCGATGACATGAAGGAGCAGCCAGTCACTGACAGTTGTTATGTCTATATCCCTTCTTCCTCCTCTCCCCATCTCTCTCTCTCCTACCCCCCGACCCCCCCCCCCCCCCCCCAACCCTTTCTCTGGGCCAGAGGCCAGTGCTAAGACGCGTGATGGGGTCCAGTGTGCGTTTGAGGAGCTGGTTGAGAAAGATCATCCAGACCCCTGGACTGTGGGAGAGCGAGACGCCAGGGCCGAGGGGTACAGCTGGGCCGGCAGGACCAGGCTGCAGGGGGTGGCTGTGGGTTACTGCTCCCTGGTATAGACCCACACTACATTCACCACGCAACGCGCGCACATACAAAGCATAGACACCTCATACACACACACATACGAAACGCACCCCACACACACTCACTTGAAAGACACACCCAACCAAACACTCACACTGATGGCTGATGTCCTGCGATGAGGACTATGAAGGCTATAGTTTTCAGACTATTTCCCACATCAGCCCCTAGGTGTGGAGTGAGACAGGGCTGCTCCTGACCAGCACCTCCGCTCACTGGCTGTGATCATTCATAGGGGCGTTGCTGTTTGCACACTTCCTGTTATCATGGCTATAATTCTGTTTAAAGGTACTCTACCCTGTTGGTCTTTCTGAAAATGAATATAGTGAATGACTTGGTGGAATAGTGAGGGGGGGCACAATACCATGGAAAGCAGTGGGGTGTTTTTTTAATTCAGAAAATTATTTTCTATCACCTGTTCTCAATTACGGTTGTAACGAGTTTTGTTTGTCCTCCCCCTCAACACTTTGTTGTAGAATTTCCCCCCCCCCCCCCTCTCTATTTTCTCTGCTTTAACACTTTGTTCCTCCTAGCAAGGCAAGCTAGTGTGTGTTGACAGCTAGTGTGTGTTGGCTGCAGGGATGATTCTCCAGCCTGTGCATCTACCCTGTGTGTTTCATGCAGCCTTGTCCCCCAGTGCTCGCCCTCCTAACAGCGCTGCAGTTGATTTTCTTATCAGGCCAAGCCGTCATGTATTCTCTCTCTCTCTCTCTCTTCCACAAGCTGCCTCTTTTGTTCTAAAAATTATACAGTCACCATGTTTCTGGAACAAAGTTTTACAACTTTTCCTGACTTGGACTCGAAACTTTCAGCATTTTCTTGAAGGGTTTATAAATCAAACAGATTGGCACAGGAGGGTTGGCTATCCATTGTGTGTGTGTGTGTGTGTTATGAAAAAGAAACTAAACGAACCAACGCTGCATGTTTTGTTGGTTGTTCTAATGGGCTGTGACCAGCCTGGTTATCTGCCACTCGGACAGTTAAATATTAATATCAGCGCTAGTGTCAGTCTTGCTTCAGCTTTTCATAATGCATCCCTATATGGAAAAAAGACTCAAGTTTTCTATATTAAAGAACACATTGAGTCATATGGGTGTTAGCATTGAAATCAAAGAAGGTGTAAGACCTGTAAAAAAAAAAAAAGAGTTTTGCAATGCTCTGTCTCCATGTTCCATGTCCTTAGACCTTGCCTGTTGTTCTTGAGAGCCAGGAAGAATGTGTTGGGAAATGTAGTTTTGGGTGACCGTACCTATGACCTGCGGTATATTTGTCAGGAGTGACACGGATGCCTTTACACTATGTCTAATCAAAATATTATTATTTCTTATCCTTTTTTTTTTATTTGCATGGAGAATTCTTTTCCTTTTTCATGTTTGTTTTATAAATGCCTTGCAGAGACAGTTGCATTGTGTCCCAAATGGCACCCTATTAAATATATAGTGGACTACTTTCAACCACCCTGGTCTAAAAGTAGTGCACTATATAGAGAATTAGGGTGCCATTTTGGACACAAACTTGGACTGTATGAACCACACATACACAATTGAGTTAAATGTACTTTCATCCAGAACCTTGCACACAGGTTTAGAGTAGACTGCATTGGGATTTTTTATTTGTTCTGAATGAACTAGACGTCTGCTTTATGATTGAAATGACAGAGACTTTAACTCTTGAACTTGTTATTTTCTGTTTATATGTGACAGCATATAAACACATTGTAAATTYGTGTGTGTGTTTAGGAATACTTATGAAAATATGTATAAATCCTGTGTGGATTGTAAAATTTGAATGTATACATACTACAATTATAAAACCGCCCTATGTATTAAAGTGAATAAAGTAATTTTTAAAGGATTCTGAAGTTGATGCTTATTCCTGCCCGAGCTAAGGAGCCCTCGCCTATTGTAAAACAAAGTGCCAGATCCTATTAACTTAGTATAAATCTTCACACAGTACTTGTACTTCACCTCATCTGAGACGTGTTCACAGAAAGCGACCTAGACTACTTACCATGTTGGAAATGTCATCCTTTGGTGAGCACTGAGAAAGGGTTTCTCTTAAAGCCTGTTTTTGAATTCCACACATTTACAGATCGAGAAGTAGATATGTGTTTGGTTTAAACACTGTCCGAGGACTCCTGTCAGCTCCCTGTGATTTCTAAATCATCCTTTGGGCAGCTGGTCAGGAAACCCCCACTAGTATTTTGCCCTGGTGCGGTGGCTTGGACTGGGATGTGCATCAKTCCTGTGTCATTATGAAAGGGCTGGCAGAGCCGACCGAGCCCACTACCCTCAGTCTTTCCTCACTGCTCAGGGAAGGCTGTTAATCTGAAAACACAGACCTACAACATAACTGAATGTCTGTAGCATCTATAGACCTAACCACTACATTGTTAGATTGAGAATCTGCTTTATTACACAGACCAGAGGTCTGTCAGTGCAGAAAGTACATTAGAAGGAGCATTTTCCCAGAGGATTCTCAACCACCACCAACCCCAAACTCAAACTTGGGTTCAAATACTTTAGCTGCATTTGATGGAGCCTGCCTTGCGCAATGGAACTAATCGAATAGCACAAGGTGCAAACTCTGCTCATCTTGCACACTTCAATCTAACGCTGAAAGTTATCTGAAACAGAATAAATACAAAATAAATATTATTTGATCTTAGGTCTGACAATTGTCCACCAGTGGGATATACAGTGCATTTGGAAAGTATTCAGACCCCYTTGACTCTACATTTTGTTACGYTACAGCCTTATTCTAAAATTGATTAAATCTACACACAATACACCATAATAACAAAGCAAAAACAGGAATATCACATATACATAAGTATTCAGACCGTTTACTCAGCGATTACAGCCTCAAGTCTTTTTGGGTATGACGCTACAAGCTTGGCACACCTGTATTTGGGGAGTTTCTCCCATTCTTCTCTGCAGATCCTATCAAGCTCTGTCAGGTTGGATGAGGAGTGTCACTGCACAGGTATTTTCAGGTCTCTCCAGAGTTCAAGTCCGGGCTCTGGCTGTGCCACTCAAGGACATTCAGAGACTTGTCCCGAAGCCACTCCTGCGTTATCTTGGCTGTGTGCTTAGGGTCGTTGTCCTGTTGGAAGGGGAACCTTTGCCCCAGTCTGAGGTCCTGAGCGCTTTGGGCCAGGTTTTCATCAAGGATCTCTCTGTACTTTGCTCTGTTAATCTTTCCCTCGATCCTGACTAGTCTCCCAGTTCCTGCCACTGAAAAACATCCCCACAGCATGATGTTGCCACCACCGTGCTTCACTGTAGGGATGGTGCCAGGTTTCTTCCAGACATGCCGCTTGGCACAGAGAATCTTGTTTCTCATGGTCTGAGACTTTAGGTGCCTTTTGGCAAATGTGTGCCTTTTACTGAGGAGTGGCTTCTGGCTGGCCACTCTACCATAAAGGCCTGATTGGTGGAGTGCTGCAGAGATGGTTGTCCTTCTGGAAGGTTCTCCCATCTCCACAGAGAAACTCTGGAGCTCTGTCAGAGTGAAAATTGGATTCTTGGTCACCTCCCTGACCAAGGCCCTTCTACCCTGATTGCTCAGTTTGGCCTGGCGGTCAACTCTTGGAAGAGTCTTGGTGGTTCCAAACTAATTCCATTTAAGAATGATGGAGGCCACTGTGTTCTTGGGGACCTCCATTGCTGCAGAGTTTTTTTGGTACCCTTCCCCAGATCTGTGCCTTGACACAATCCTGTCTCAGAGCTCTACGGACAATTCCTTCAAYCTCATAACTTGGTTTTTGCTCTGACATGCACTGTCAACTGTGGGACCTTATATAGACAGGTGTGTTCCTTTCCAAATCATGTCCCATCAATTGAATTTACCACAGGTGGACTCCAATCAAGTTGTAGAAACATCTCAGGGATTATCAATGGAAACAGAATGCACCTGAGCTCAATCTGATAGCAAATGGTCTAAATACTGTGGAAAAAGTCAAGGAGTCTGAATACTTTACGAATACTTTACGAATGCACTGTATGCCACTGCCTGCCACGTCCCATTGCATTCTCTTTCCACTTAACACTACTCAAATTCGTACTAGCAATAGTATAGTATTATAACAGTATGTCGGAGTCCCAAATGGCACCCTATTCCCTATATAGTGCACCACTTTTGACCACGGGTGGCAGGTAGCGTAGTGGTTAGAGCGTTGGGCCAGTAACTGAAAGGTTGCTAGATGGAATCCCTGAGCTGACAAGATAAACATCTGTCATTCTTCCCCTGAACAAGGCAGTTAGCCCACTGTTCCTAGGCCGTCATTGTAAAGAAGAATTTGTTCTTAACTGACCTTGCCTAGTTAAATAAAGGTTAAGTTAAAAAATATGGGTTGCAGAAAATGTATAGTCAGTCAGGTTTTTAAGGGACTGGAGTGAGCCAGTCTGAGCGGCCAGCCGGGCTAAGCTAACAGAGTGGGTCTGTGTCTCATTAGCACGGGCTCCTCTCCGCCAGGCCGTATGGGTTTTGGGTTAGCGCTAGCTCAGACGAGCCTCTCAGGAGAGCCGTCATGCTGTCATGTGTAAAAATGTTACGAGACGTCGGGCATCGTTTCATAAGGTGTCGGGTTGCCAGACGTCACTCAGTTTGTCATGCTCATTGTCGGTCTACTATCAGTTAATTGTTTTGCCATGCTGACCAGAAGAAAGAATGGGGAGAGAACAACTGAAAGGATCACACTCTCTGTTACTGATGCTGCGAGAGATCTGAGTTATCGGGGGCCTTAAGGCTAATAGGTTAACCATAAGGATAGCCTCCTCTCCGCTCTGCGCCCAGAAAGTGTTGTGTGTGAAAGTGATGGGGAGCACTGGTGAGTCGACATTGCAACAGGCCTTGTCTAAAAAGCTACTCCTTCCACACTGTGCCAACTTGAATCAAACCGTATGTACCGTGCTGGCTCTGATTCACATTGTCCCTTGCAACACATTTCCAGTAGTTGGATGCGTAACGAGGCCGGAGCAGTACGGCTTGGTTCGGCTCAGCTCAGTAGTGTGAAAAGGGTGGTCTATAAGCAGGGCTGGGGAGTAACTGATTACATGTCATCTGATTTATTTATTTTATTTTTTTACTGTAATTGGTTATGTTACCAGAAACAATATTGTAATCAGATTACAGATACTTTGAAGAACTCGATGATTACTTCTTGGATTACTTTTAAATGTTTGCAAGAAAAAAATACATTGACACCTTTGTGCATAAGTTTAAGTTTGTTCCACCTCAGCGAGTCTGACCACAATTCAGAGACCACTATGRTGACACAGCAAATMTGTTTGATGGATCCTTTTTGTCTTCTAGGTTAAGGGAAAAACAATCCAAAAGTAAGTAATCAGATTACTGAGTTTAAGTAATCAACAAGTTATGTTACTGATTACAATTTTGGACTGATAACTTAAATGGATTACATTTCGAAAGTAGCCTACCCAACCATGCCTATAAGGCACCTGTGCGTCTGCAGACTTTTCAAGTGTTAACGTTCTGAAGTGAGGTAGAGGAAAATGCCCCTCCATCCTCCTTCCCTACCCTCTGAAGTCAGTAAGCTCCAGCTTCAGCCAAGCTCCCTGGCCTTCTCCTCTCTTAGGTTACCCTGTGTACGTCCCAAATGGCACCCTAATGGCACTATTAAGGAAATAGGGTGTGATTTGGGAAGCAACCTCTCTCTGTACCAGAAGCCTCTGAGGTAATGCAACCAACAGCCCCAGGACTGATGAGACTGTCAATGCAGGTGGAAACACACTAATTAGGTTGAATCTCCTGTTTAGATTGTCGTTTTACACTCTGTCACCTGTTATTTCATCAGGAGCTTCTTGTTTCACAATTTCAGTGGTCCCTCGGAGATGTATGGCCCTCCTTTTGTCCTATAATACTACTCCTTCACTCCCTCGATCTTCTCTACCTCCCTCTCACGCTCTTTCTCTACCTCCCTCTCTCTTTCTTTACCTCTCACTATCTTTCTCTACCTCCCTCTCTCTTTCTCTACCTCTCACTCTCTTTCTCTACCTCCCTCTTTCTTTCTCTACCTCTCACTCTTTCTCTACCTCCCTCTCTCATTCTCTAACTCTCACTCTCTTTCTCTACCTCCATCCTTTCTCTAACCTCTCTCTCTTTCTCTACCTCTCACTCTCTTTCTCTAACCTCTCACTCTCTTTCTCTACCTCTCACTCTCTTTCTCTACACTCCCTCTCTTTCTCTACCTCACACATCTCTTTCTCTACCTCCCTCTCTCTTTCTCTACCTCCCTCTCTCTCTCTCTCCCTCTCTCTCATCTACTCCCTCACTTCTCTACCTCCCTCTTCTCTACCTCCCTCTCCCTCTCTACCCTCTCCCTCACTCTCTCTACCTCCCCTCTCTCTTTCTCAGTACCCAATCCCTCTCTTTCTTCTATCGCACTCTCTCTTCTCTACCCTCTCTTTCTCTACCTACCTCTCTTTCTCTCTCCATCTTTCACCTATTCTCTCTTTCTCTACCTCCCTCTCACTCTCTTTCTCTACTTTCCCCTCTATCTCTTTGTATCTCTCACTCTCTTTCTCTACCTCCCTCTCATTCTAGATCGCAGTCTCCTGTTTTTTGAAATTGTGTCCTGAAACAGTATGAACAGAGATAGTGTTGGTGTTGACATAATGTTAAGACAGGGTTAGAGTAGTGTAGGACCCACTGAAGTTAGATTCTGTTCTCCTCAGAAAGGTGTGATCATATCCTCTGAGATACCAGGCCTACAAGATCACCTATCAATCAGACTGGAGCAGCCCCATAACTGAATAATCCCTGACCTTGGGTGAGTAGGAAACCTCTACCCCTGCTTGGTGTGAACCCTTGGCCTAATTTCGTGTATTCAATTTSACTTGTAATTCAGTTGTAATTGAGTTTCCTCAGGATTTGAAACTAAGTGATTGTATTGTAACCTATATTTGTTATTTGGGAAAACACAGACTCCTATGTAAAGGTCCCTAAAGAAAGCAAGGGAGGGACTCAAGTGATTCCACACCCATACAGCGGAAGCTCCTTTCTCTACAGGGCAGTCTTTCATCTTGGCCTCAGGTTACTGTGTTAATAAGCACAGGGCTCGGAGAGGGACAGACCGGGGCACGCACGCACGCACGCACGCACGCACGCACGCACGCACACACACACACACACACACGTACCACCCCACCATCCTGTGGAAACCAAATGAAAGGATGAGTACCACCATTCATCATCCATCTACCCATAATTCCCCTGTTTATTGCGCTCCACTCTCCTGTGGCATATTTCTGGCATACTCCGGCTCTCCCCAGAATTCTTTAGCTGTGCTGTCATTCACCCACACCACCCGACCGCTTGTCACAAAAAGCCCTCCGGTCAGATCTGGACTCGTGCTACTACAACATGGAAGCAAATATCCATACAGGCCCAAACTTATTGGATTCTATAATAAACGAATCACATTGTGTCAACATGGGCCGGGTGTAAGCTTTCCACATGCCTGAAACACTTTTTCATCCATGAAAAAGGCCGCATGTTTTACTGCTACGCTTCTATCTCGACCCGCCTTGAAAAAAAATATATATTATTAAACTCCCTTTGGGCTACATGATTGGCATGTATAGAAACAAATTCATTATTTTGTATAAATAATCCTGCTCTGTGTTATAATTGCGCTGCTTATTTTCCTTTGCCAGGATGATCTGGTTTTCAGGTCTGTACTAGTGAATTCATTAGAAACCACAAAGACCAGAAGTCCCTGCAGTTTGACTGGCATTGATGAGGCGTGTAGGTCTGTCAGGGTGGGGAAGATACAGGGTTACTTTTCCTCAAACGCTGAATAGGGGTGCCACCTTGGACAGAATAGGGGGTGTTTAAGAGAAGCAGTACAAAGTATCGACCTGACAAGTAGTTCAATGGTACTAAACCCTTGCCACTTAATTTGAGTTGGTAGCGTTGCCACTTTTGTTGGTAGCTTTGCTACTTTTGTTGGTAGCTTTGCCATTTTTGCAGGGTGTTTGCACAGCATAGTACCTTTGCCCTGCAGCTTACCTCTTACTTAATGTATGTTTTTCCAACATGTCTGTTCCATTGTGCTCAGGATGTAACCTGAGGTTACGTTTATTACCCTGAACCACAGGAAGCTCAGGTTCTTTAAGATGTACGGCGGACAATTGAAATTGAAAACACAGACAGGCCCCGACCTCAACCTCTACCTCTTTCACGACTCATACCCTCCCACTGGCCAAGTAGAATATATATTATATATATTATATATACTTGAGAGAGAGAGAGAGACAGAGAGAGAGAGAGAGATCTCTCTCTCTCTCTCTCTCTCTCTCTCTCTCTCTCTCTCCTCTCTCTCTCTCTCTCTCTCTCTCTCTCTCTCTCTCTCTCTCTCTCTCTCTCTCTCTCTCTTCTCTCTCTCTTCTCTCCTCTCTTCTCTCTTCTCTCTCTTCTCTCTCTCTCTCTCTTCTCTCTCTCTCTCTTCTCTCTCTCTCTCTCTCTTCTCTCTCTCTCTCTCTCTCTCTCTCTCCTCTCTCTCTCTCTCTCTAGAATACAGCTCTTGCTCTATAAAGAAACTATAGATTGAGTTACACATAGACACATCAAAAGTACTGTACATGAGTTTTGCTTGATCTAATCACAGTCAATATCTGTATCCACTTCTTTTGGTAATTCATTTCAATCAGATTCAAAAGGAAAACAATAGTCTATCTGACTAATCTTGTAACCCAGAACCAAATCTCTGTGTTACATCTATGTTAACAGTCACGCAAAACCTGAAAAACACATTGCTGAGTTCAAATGGAACACTATAACTAATTACATTTGGCCTGTCAAAGCTAGCTGACTATAAAGGAAATAAGGGTGCCATTTGGCACGCAGCCATAGTGAAGTTATGATCGATCACATGTTTCATTTAGTTCAGGTCATGCTACCACTAAGTCAACTCTCTGGTGCTGAGAAGGTTCTAGCGTTGATGTCTTGTTAGTAAAGCTCCTTGAAGATCAGATAGGACCTGAAGATCGAGTTCACCTCACCCACTACACTACATACTGTGGAATGGTTGCGTCTGAAATCCATTCAGAGATTGCCATAAGAAGCTATTCCCAACATTAGAAAGTATGCAACATTTCTAAGTGACCACAAACTTTTGAAAGGTAGTGTACAGTTGAAGTCGGAAGTTTACATACACTTAGGTTGGAGTCATTAAAACTTGTTTTTCAACCACTCCACACATTTCTTGTTAACAAACTATAGTTTTGGCATGTCGGTTAGGACATCTACTTTGTGCATGACAAGAATTTTTCCAACAATTGTTTACAGACAGATTATTTCTGTGCCTTTAAACAGCTTGGACAATTCCAGAAAAATGATGTCACGGCTTTTAGAAGCTCTCTGATAGGCTAATTGACAATTAATTTGAGTCAATTGGAGGTTGTACCTGTGGATGTATTTCAAAGCCTACATTCAAACTCAGTTGCCGGTCTTTGCTTGACATCATGGGAAATCAAAAGAAATCAGCCAAGACCTCAGAAAAAAAATTATAGCACCTCCACAAGTCTGCTTCATCCTGGGTAGCAATTTCAAACGCCTGAAGGTACCACGTTCATCTGTACAAACAATAGTATGCACGTAGAAACACCATGGGACCACGCAGCCGTCATACCACTCAGGAAGGAGACTTGCGAAAAGTGCAAATCAATCCCAGAACAACATCAAAGGACCTTGTGAAGATGCTGGAGGAAACAGGTACAAAAGTATCTATATCCACAGTAAAACAAGTCCTATATCAACATAACCTGAAAGGCCGCTCAGCAAGGAAGAAGCCACTGYTCCAAAACCGCCATAAAAAGCCAGACTACGGTTTGCAACTGCACATGGGGACAAAAATCGTACTTTTTGGAGAAATGTCCTCTGGTCTGATGAAACAAAAATAAAACTGTTTGGCCATAATGACCATCGTTATGTTTGCAGCCGAAGAACACCATACCAACCGTGAAGCATGGGGGTGGCAGCATCATGTTGTTGTGCTGCAGGAGGAACTGGTGCACTTCACAAAATAGATCATGAGGAGGAAAATTATGTGGATATATTGAAGCAACATCAGTCAGGACTTCCAAATCAGTCAGTCAGGTCTTCCAAATGGACAGTAACCCCAAGCATACTTCCAAAATTGTGGCAAAATGGCTTAAGACAACAAAGTCAAGGTATTGGAGTGGCCATCACAAAGCCCTGACCTCAACCCTATAGAACATTTGTTGTCAGAACTGAAAAAGCGTGTGCGAGCAAGGAGGCCTACAAACCTGACTCAGTTACACCAGCTCTGTCAGGAGGAATGGGCCAAAATTCACCCAACTTATTGTGGGAAGCTTGTGGAAGGCTACCCGAAACGTTTGACCCAAGTTAAACAATTAAAGGCAATGCTGCCAAATGCTAATTGAGGGTATGTAAACTTCTGACCCACTGGGAATGTGATGATAGAAATAAAAGCTGAAATAAATCATTCTCTCAACTATTATTCTGACATTTCACATTCTTAAAATAAAATGGTGATTCTAACTGACCTAAGACAGGGAATTTTTACTAGGATTAAATGTCAGGAATTGTGAAAAACTGAGTTTAAATGTATTTGGCTAAGGTGTATGTAAACTTCCGACACCCCTTCAAATGAGTGGAGTCGGCTATTTCAGCCACACCCGTTGCTGACACGTGTATAAAATTTAGCAAACAGCCATGCAATCTCCATAGACACACGTTGGCAGTAGAATGGCCTTACTGAAGAGCTCAGTAACTTTCAACGTGGCACCGTCATAGGATGCCACCTTTCCAACAAGTCAGTTCGTCAAATTTCTGTCCTGCTAGAGCTGCCCCTCTCAACTGTGCTGCCCCTCTCAACTGTGAGTGCTGTTATTATGAAGTGGACATTTCTAAGAGCATCAACTGCTCAGCCGCGAAGTTATAGGCGACACAAGCTCACCAAACAGGACCATCGAGTGCTGAAGCTTGTAACGCGTAAAAATTGTCCATCCTCGGTTGCAACTCTCACTACCGAGTTCCAAACTGCCTCCGGAAGCAACGTCAGCACAGGAACAGTTTGTTGGGAGCTTCATGAAATGGGTTTCCATAGCCAAGGAGCAGCACACAAGCCTAAGATCACCATTCGCAATGCCAAGCGTTGGCTGGAGTGGTGTAAATCTTACCGGCATTGGACTCTGGAGCAGTGGAAATGCGTTCTCTGGAGTGATGGCGGACGAATCTGGATTTGCCGGATGCCAAAACGCTCCCTGCCAAATGCAAAGAGCTCGGTGTGGAAGAACTTGACTGACCTGAACAGAGCCCTAACCTCAACCCCATCAAACACCTTTGGRATGAATTGGAATGCTGACTGCGAGCCAGGCCTAATCGCCCAACATCAGTGCCCGACCTCCCTAATGCTCTTGTGGCTGAATGGAAGCAAGTCCCTGCAGCAATGTTCCAACATCTAGTGGAAAGCCTTCCTAGAAGATTGGAGGCTGTTATAGCAGCAAAGGGGGGACCAACTCCATATTAATGCCCATGATTTTGGAATGAGATGTTCGACAAGCAGGTTTCCACATACTTTTGGTCATGTAGTTTATGTTACGTTTTGTATGATATGTTGGATGTCCGTCACCTGTTTCGTATTACGAATTAAAATTAGTATTATATGTTACGAATTTACTAAATGTACAACATGTTATGAATTTGCAAAACGTACAATATTTTACGAATTTGCTAAATGTATGATATGTTACGAATTCTAGCTAGGTGGCTTGGTTACTAACGTTAGCTAGCTGGCTAACATTTAGGGTTAAGGTTAGGGTTAAGTATAGGACTTAGGTTAAAGGGTTAAGGTTAGGTTAAAGGTTAGGTTAAAGGTTAGGGTTAGGGTTAGGGGCAGGGTTAAGGTTAGGTTAAAGGTTAGGGTTATAAAGCAACTACCTTATACACACCAAGTGTAAAATAATTAATAATAAATATGAAAGAGCGATGGCCGAAAGGCATAGGCAAGATGCAGTAGATGGTATAGAGTACAGTATATACAATATGAGATGAGTAATGTAGGGTATGTAAACATTATATAAAGGGCATTGTTTAAAGTGGCTCGTGACACATTTATTACCATAACTTTCATTATCTTTCATACCTTAACCTTTACTCTTCCCTAACCTTAACCTTTAACTCCTTCCCTAACCTTAACCCTTCCCCTACAAACCTTTAACCTTTACCCTTCCCCTAACCTTAACCTTTACTCTTCCCGTAACCTTAACCTTTACCCTTCCCTA
>NC_036854.1:42494194-42631317 GCF_002910315.2 Salvelinus sp. IW2-2015
AACTTTTTACCCTTCCCAACCTTAACCTTCTAACCCTCTTACCTCTTCCCCTAACCTTAACCTTTACCCTTCCCTACCTCTAACCTTTAACCTTTCCCTAACCTTACCCTTCCCCTAACCTTTACCCTTCCCCTAACCTTTACCCTTCCCCTAACCTTACCTTTACCCTTCCCGCAACCTTTATCCCTTCCCCTAACCTTAACCCTTCCCCTAACCTTAACCTTTACCCTTCCCCTAACCTTAAACCCTTCCCCCTAACCTTAACCCCCCCTAACCTTAACCTTTACCCTTCCCCTACCTGTTACCCTTCCCCCTAACTTCTAAAACTTCCCCTAACCTGTAACCTTCTTCCCCTAACCTTACACTTTACCCTTCCCCTAACCTTAACACCTTAACCTTAAACCTTACCCTTCCCAGCTAACCTTTAACTTTTTACCCTTCCCTCCCTAACCTTAACCTCTCCTTCCGTCTTTAACCTTAACCTCGTCCCCTAACCTTAATCCTACCTTACCTGTACCTCCTAACCTTAACCTTACTCTTTCCCCTAACTAACCTTAACCGTTTACCCTTCCCCTGAACCTTAACCTTTACCTAAACCTTATACCTCCTATCCATTGTTAGGTTAGATTACTTGTTAGATATTACTGCATGGTCGGAACTAGAAGCACAAGCATTTTGCTACACTCGCATTAACATCTGCTAACCATGAGTATGTGACAAATAAAATGTGATTTGAGTTGAAAAGTTGCTAATTAGCTCAAATGCTAAAGTTGTCCATGATGAGATTCAAACTTGTGTTGGTAGACGTTTGCATTATACGCCCACCCAACCACCTCCATTTTTGCCTTAAGTAACCATCTGTGTTATGTAACCATGCCAAAAGTAACATATACTMATTTGAGTGTCCCAGATTTACATTTACTATGTTACCTCTAGTCTATGAAACCAGGCTGTTTGTTTAGGTTATATTTATGACTGGTATTTTCGTATTCTGTCTAAGAATTTTATACAGGCGAATGGAAAAATAATAATTTCATGAATTCCTTGTCATCACATATTTAATATTTTGAAAAATATCACCATATCTGAAAGACCTCAAAGATTTATGACTCAAAAATACTGAAATGGTTGGAAAATGTTTTCATTGCACAGATGTTTATCACTTTTTAGACTAATATTGAATACAAGACGATAGATTTGGGTCCAAAAAGTACATTTTATAGATGTTGTTATACTTTTATAATATTTTGGAAATCAATATATTTTGGATTTGGAATACTTTATTGATACAGTGGTATAATTTACAATAGCGGGACAGTTTACTGTGGTACTGGAGAAAAGAGACCCTGTACTTTATAGATTTGTTCCAAATGGCACCCTATTCCATTTATAGTTCACTACTTTTGACCAGGACAAAATTGAATAATAGGGTGCTATTTGGAATGCAGCCTGTTAGTTAGTGGCAGATGTAGAAGCTGGAAAACTGTGTGTATGTGCGTGTGTCTGCATGTATGTGTGTTTATGCATGTGTGCGTGTGTTGTTTGTGTGGGAGTGTGTGTGTGTTGTAATGGTAGCAGCCTTGCCCGGGCCGGGGGCCTTTAGGCTTGGCTGTTTTGTCTACTCCTCACCCATCTCAAGGCCGTAATGTGGAGGACGTTAGTAACCTGCTGGGCCTGAGCCTGGCTTAACATAGACTGGCACCGGCTCTAAAAACTCTCCACGTCTAATTTTACATCAGCTTTCACACACAATATGTTCAGACACACACACACACACTCCTGCCCTTCCTAGGTAAGCAGATACAGTAACAATGGTGTAGGTTCCCCACAGTGCCGGGTTGGGGCTCGGGGCCCGCCTTGGCTTCTGGCTACCAACGTCAAGGTGTCTCTGTGTGTGTGTGTGTGTGTGTGTGTGTCTGTGCATTGGCTCCTGGCTCCTCACCGTACAGACCCTGAGTGGCTCCGAACTCATTTATGGTGTTGGATAGCAGCAGGCACATTTCCAAGAGTTCAAATATTTACATTCGTCCAATCAAGCGGCAGACAGTAGCGCATATATTTCAGTGAGGTCATCAGTGTGCTGCCTCCCACTCCCACCGCAGAGCTTAGGGGATCCAGGGTACTGTAGCTCATAGTATTCTCCCGGACACAGCCGAATAACGGAGTATAACACACACAGTGGACAGTTATTGATGTTGTCCCCTCCTCCTCTGTCTGTCTCTTTCCGAGCTTCAAATATTTTGAGGTAGTTTATCTTCATCTAGGTTTTAGAACTTGATCTTATCTTTTTTGGAACATTTCAGTGGTCTCTCTGTTTTCTCCTTGATTTATTTTCTCTGTCTCTCTGTGTAAAGAACTGCAACTGAAATGACAGCCATTCAGGGGTCAGAACCAGGATACCATCATATATTTATCTGAGAACATATGACCGGATGAGGTGCTAAAACGTTCTCTGAAACCTCATTTCCCCCCACAATGTTAGTTTTATTAGGTCCATTCTAATAACAAATACCAGGCATGTATTATAACAGTATAACATATGGACTATATTCTCAAAAGATACATAAAAGACTGTTCGAGATCATTGGTTAGATTAGGTTTGTGGGATTCTGTGTATGGGTGTCATATATAATAAACCAACCTACAGTAGAACTTTATATCTATAACTGAGGTCTCCTCTGAAGGAGATGAGCGGTATATGATGATTAAATAGCAGTCATTTAAATAGGACCCAGTGACGCAAAACTCAACCCTGACAAACGCCAGAGCATCTGGGTCTGAGATGACATGCAATACATGGGGATGTGATGTCCCAAATGGCACCCTATTCCCTATGTAGAGCCATASTTTTGACCAGAGCCCTACAGGAAATAGGGTGCCACTTGGGACGCAACCATGGCCGTCCAACCGTCTGGGCATAAGTCCTAAGTAGATCACTCTCAGGCCTTTTATAGATTTGGCCTGCAGACAGACACACAGACAGACAGACACACAGGCAGACAAAGCAGTAGCCAGTGGAATACAACGAAAACTTGTAAAGAGATCAATTCAATGTTGATTCAATGAAGCARATTAATCAATCACACTCTGTAATACAATTGAAGCCCTCGAGACKCTTATAAACTCAGCAAAAAAAGAAACGTCCCTTTTTCAGGACCCTGTCTTTCAAAGATAATTCGTAAAAATCCAAATAWCTTCRCAGATCTTCATTGTGAAGGGTTTAAACACTGTTTCCCATGCTTGTTCAATGAACCATAAACAATTAATGAACATGCACCTGTGGAACRGTCGTTAAGACACTAACAGTTTACAGACGGTAGGCAATTAAGGTCACCGTTCTGAAAACTTAGGACACTAAAGAGGCCTTTCTACKGACTCTGGAAAAACACCAAAAGAAAGATTCCCAGAGTTCCTGCTCATCTGCGTGAACGTGCCTTAGGCATGCTGCAAGGAGGCATGAGGACTGCAGATGTGGCCAGGGCAATAAATTGCAATGTCCGTACTGTGAGACGCCTAAGACAGCGCTACAGGGAGAGGATGGACAGCTGATCGTCCTCGCAGTGGCAGACCACGTGTAACAACACCTGCACAGGATCGGTACATCCGAACATCACACCTGCGGGACAGGTACAGGATGGCAACAACAACTGCCCGAGTTACACCAGGAATGCACAATCCCTCCATCAGTGCTCAGACTCTCCGCGATAGGCTGAGAGAGGCTGGAATGAGGGCTTGTAGGCCTGTTGTAAGGCAGGGGCTCTCCAGACATCACCGGCAACAACGTCGCCTATGGGCACAAACCCACCATTGCTGGACCAGACAGGACTGCCAAAAAGTGCTCTTCACTGACGAGTCGCGGTTATGTCTCACCAGGGGTGATGGTCAATTCACGTTTATCGTCGAAGGAATGAGCGTTACACCGAGGCCTGTACTCTGGAGCGGGATTGATTTGGAGGTGGAGGGTCTGGGGCGGTAAGTCACAGCATCATCTGACTGAGCTTGTTGTCATTGCAGGCAATCTCAATTATGTGTGTTACAGGGAAGACATCCTCCTCCCTCATGTGGTACCCTTCCTGCAGGCTCATCCTGACATGACCCTCCAGCATGACAATGCCACCAGCCATACTGCTCGTTCTGTGCGTGATTTCCTGCAAGACAGGAATGTCAGTGTTCTGCCATGGCCAGCGAAGAGCCCGGATCTCAACCCCATAGAGCACGTCTGGGGCCTGTTGGATCGGAGGATGAGGGCTAGGGCCATTACCCCAGAAATGTCTGGGAACTTGCAGGTKCCTTGGTGGAAGAGTGGGGTAACATCTCACAGCAAGAACTGGCAAATCTGGTGCAGTCCATGAGGAGGAGATGCACTGCAGTACTTAATGCAGCTGGTGGCCACACCAGATACTGACTGTTACTTTTGATTTTGACCCYCCCCCTTTGTTCAGGGACACATTATTCCATTTCTGTTAGTCACATGTCTGTGGAACTTGTTCCATTTATGTCTCAGTTGTGGAATCTTGTTATGTTCATACAAATATTTACACATGTTAAGTTTGTTAAGTGCGTGGGTGCCAGTCATAATAGTAGATCTACTCACTCTTAATATTGCTAATAGTATTTAATAGAAAACTACCCTGGGCGTATGGTCTGGACACATGGAAGCCTTTGTGTATAATTTGTTCATGTGCCAGTCAATGAGATGTGATACCCTGTACATGCAGATATGTGATTCAAGCAGGGAGAGGCAAACTCCGTCCATCAACAATGTTTCTTTGTGCTTCCAAACACAAAGTGTTAACGTGAGAGGACCTTACATGTCCCGTCCCCAAATAGCACCCTATTCCCTATATAGTGCACTACTTTGACTGGGGCTCTGGTCAAAAGTAGTGCATTGTAGTGAACAGGGTGTTGTTTGGGACGGGGCCACAGTCTCCCCGGCCATCCTCGTCCCTGCCAAGCCACATTCCTACGGCAGCTGCGATTTTCTTTATTATTTTTTTTACATCTGCTGCATTGACGTGGTTTCACTTGACTGTAGTCAGGAATTTAGGAAACTTTTCTCTTAAGAAATATTACAGACAGAACAGAAACATAGACCTTTTTTTCTCTTCTTTCCCTTATTTGTGATCCCACAGCTGTCATTATATTATGAGGGGTTATGCTACTGCTACTGCTGGACTGGTGTATGTGGGACATGGACAATGTTTCTGACCTAACCCAATGTGGACATGGAATGGAACACGTTATTTGAAACTGTAGCAGAGAACCATTATACCATGGATACAAGACAGAATTCCTAATCCAGAATAACAGAGAATATTTAATCCTGRAGAATAGACAGAGCTGGGAATACATAATACATAGGAAGTTGAGAGAATGAGGAAAGTACACTGAACTCAATCATGGGTCTTGCTGATGGCATAGGTTCTGTTTTAGCTTAGAAAATGACATTCAACAACCGAGTTCTACTGAGTTCTAGCTGTTGTTTATTAGGTACACCNACAAATGTGTACACGCAGATCTTCTCTTTTTGAATAGTGCTTCACAACTGGGGATGATTGAGACTGCTCTGCCTGTCAATACAATACAATCCTACTCCGATATGCTCTGCAGAAATTAGGAARACAGCAATACGTCGCATCCAGAGGACACTGATCCAATTCTGATCAAAGTAATTGTTTGATATTATGATTTTTTCCCCCCTTACTTGTCCATTCAGACGACTCAAATTGACACTCACTGGCCAGTTTATTAGGTACACCCATCTAGTACGGGTCGGACCCACCTTTGCCTCCAGAACAGCCTGAATTCTTCAGGACATTGATTCTACAAGTCGGAAACGTTCCACATGGATGTTGGTCCATGCTGATGCGATGGCATCAAGCAGTTGCTGCATATTGGACAGCAGTAGACCACCTTTATTTAACTTGGCAGGTCAGTTAAGAACAAATTCTTATTTACAATGACAGCCTAGGAACAGAGACAGAACGACAGGTTTTTATCTTGTCAGCTCGGGGATGCAGTAACCTTTGCGGTTACTAGTCCAACGCTCTAACCACTAGGCTACCTGCCGCCCCATCAGCATGACGCAACAGGAACTGGGATTCATCAGACCACACAATGTTTTTCCACTCCTCAGTTGYCCAGTGTTGGTGATCGTGTTCCCACTGGAGCGGCTACTTCTTGTTATTTAGCTGRTAGGAGTTGAACCCGGTGTGATCGTCTGCTGCAACCGCCCATCCATGACAAGGATCGAGGAGTTGTGTGTTTCCGAGATGTCGTTCTGCACACCACTGTTGTACTGCGCTGTTATTTGTCTGTTTGTGGCCCGCCTGTTAGTTGGTACGATTCTTGCCATTCTCCTTCGACCTCTGTCATCAACGAGCTGTTTTCGCCCACAGGGCTGACGCTGACTAGAGGTTTTGAGTTTGTCTCACCATTCTCGGGAAACCTTATAGACACTGCCGTCCGTGAAAAGCCCAGGAGGGCGGCCGTTTCTGAGATACTGGATCCGGCGTGCCTGATACCAACAGTTACACAACACTCAAAGTTCATTACGTCACTCGTTTTGCCATTCTAACGTTCAGTCGAACAGTAACTGAATGCCTTGATGCCTGTCTGCCTGCTTTATATAGCAAACCACGTGACTCACTGTCTRTAGGAGCGATCCATTTTTGTCATGGGGGTAGTGTACCTAATAAACTGGCCACTGAATATACATAGTCTTAGGACCTTGGGCCAGTTTGGTGAGGTGAAGACAATAATTGGGCCAAAGTGATCATCGTTTATGAAAGGAGATACTGTAAGAGCAGCCAAAGCATGTTGTTAAGAGTCTTAGGAAGTCAAATTATCAATAATGTGGGTTTGGCAATCTGCTGTTTGTTGGCAAGATGTGTATGTGTGTGTGTTCCTGTTTGCGTGCCTAGATGTGTGTGCTCATGCGTGTGTGCTTGCGTGCATAAATTGGCTATTACCCACAATCCCATTGGAAGTTGGGTTTGTTTGTAGCAGCTGTTTCGCCAGGTCCGTCTCAGGAGAACAACAGCAGGTTAGTTATAGAGGGGATTATGGAGGTTAGGAAACAGCTGAGGGTTAGGGAAAAGGTTAGGAAAAAGCTAATCCTGCCTTTTTCTTGCAATGTTACAGACCTATGTGTGTTTGTGTGTGTGTATGTGTGTGACTGTGGACATGCTTATCTGTAGTTGTGGGGACCAGAAGTCCCCACAAGAATAGTAAACTAACAAAAGTTTGACCAACTGGGGACATTTTCTTAGTCCCCACAAGGCTAGGGTTAGAATTAGTGTTAGGGTTCAAGGTTAGGAGCCGTCTGTCTGTCTGTCTGTCTGTCTGTCTGTCTGTCTGTCTGTCTGTCTGTCTGTCCTGTCCTGTCCTGTCCTGTCCTGTCTGTCTGTCTGTTGCTCGTTCTTGATCTACTCACTTGTGACCATTTCTCAAGTCGAAACAACACGCAACCCTCCTAAGCATGTACTTACAAGTCCACTCAACCTTTTTGTTTTAACTTGACATGATGTATCATTTTTACTCCTTTGTTTAAGACCAAGGCGTTCAAAAGACTCAGACATTCTAACAAAGCAGAACAGTGAACACGTCTAAAACGCCGCTGTTTGGCCGAAAATAGCATTTTCATGTTGTTTCTTATAAGTCAAACTTTTTTTCTCTCAATGTTTCTCGTGGTTTTTTGAAGTTTATTATGAGAAATAAAGACAGGAAATGTTGTTACTGCCTTAGGTAAGCTTACTGAGCAGCAGATTTAGAAACGAGTTGCCGCCTCACATCAGCATTGGAACCAGGAGAAGAGTTGAACATTTGTGGCTTTAAAACAATAATAAAATGATGGAGACAAAACAATTCCAGTATTCATCCCTCATACTCAGACCAATAGAAAATACCTTAGGGAAATAATCCATTAAGCAATATAATATAACAAAATAAACCTTTTCAGTGTTTTACTCTTAACAGTCATCCTGCCCCATTAGTTTAAGAAATGAATAAAAAGCAATGTAACTTTCCTCATTCCTATAGATAAGTATAGGAAGTATCACACTGAGAYAACAATTCATATATTACATAATTCCTTCATGATTCTAAATGAACTCTTCATTTATTATAGTAAGGAGTCTTTGGCTCTGTGTGATTCACTTGATGTGATTCGGTAAATCTGTGATTGGGTGAGATGTGGCTCGCATACATCGCACCAAATGTGKATCTGCTGATCATTCAGCACGCGGTGTTTTAGGGACCACCTGCTGTGCGAAGCAGATTTGCGGGCGTTAACATCTCGGTGTTGAGGTTAAAAGTGTTGTGGGCGTTATATATTTGAGTGTCGATTCTAGTGGGGTTGACACCAGCGGTGAATAAATGTGTTAACCAGGTGGTGGTGGTGTTACACAACTGTGTTGAGTTCATTTCCGTTAACTCTCTCTGAGTTAGGTTGCGTTTTAGATTAGTTTGTTTTAATATCTATCTTTCTGCATGCACATTGATTGATTAATTGATCTTATACTACACAAAGATAAATAACATACATTTTTCTAAACAAATCAACTTTTTTCACCCTTTATTGAAATGGCCGTGCCAGTTTCGATGGCTAAGGTAGTCTCTTATCTCTCTTCCCTACCTTGGCATGTCATTCTAACTGCAGATTGCGGGTGATTAAAAGTTCCAATTGTTGGATATCCTAACTCTGGCTGGATTCCAATAGGAATTATGTAACACTTTGCAAGCCAGCATAATATGATTTGCCAATGTGGCCTGCAAACCAGAAGTGTCAGACTATTGTGTCAGGGTGAAACTAGCTGTCGAAGTATGGTATTGTCAAAAAAAGTAATGTAATTGTCATAAATAATGACATTTTTAGGATGAAATCTTCACTTCTGCACTCACTTGGTGAGCTACAGGACTGAAAGCCTTCGAATGCGAACACGCTCATGCGTGGTATTGGTACATCTAAAATTCACTCGAAAGGMACCCTGGGAAATAAATATGCAAATAAGGCTTTACACCAGATAGAAAACAACACCCAACAATGAGTTACTGTAACACCACAGGTGTTAATTCCCAACAACCGCTTTAATAATGTGTTAATTTAAGTTGGAATTTGCAACACTCTTGGGGTGTTAGTTTATCAATACTTTGAAAAGTGTTAGTTTAACACTTATAATTATATAATTACTAATAAAGTATTACATTTAGCACCTAGGGTGTTACAATTCCAATCGTAAATTTGTTGTGTGAACATCTGACTGCCGACGGTACACACTCGGTTTGCAAATTATGCTCGGAGGTGCTAAGTACTCTCGGCCAGCAAACGCTTTTGGTGTGTCTGAGCCCTCATCTTTAGTCTTTAGGTAAGTGCATATCAGTCTGTTTCAACGGTTTAAAGACTTTGTCTATGTCCCAATTTGACTCCCTATTCCCTATTTTGTGCACTACTTTTGATCAGGGCCATAGGACTCTGGTAAAAAGCAGTGCTCTATATAGAAAATAGAACCGTTTGGGACACATCCTTGAAATGTCATCACCCTTTTACCCGTTGACTCCTGTGTGTCTTGTCGACACTCTTTATCACGAGAGCTGAGACTCCTACAACAGTGTCTGTGTGACCTTACATGGCTTTGTTAGCTTCCTCACCTTTATATGATGTAAAAACGCTTAAAAAGGCACATGAAATAATGGCAAAACACACATGCAGCAGAGGAGGCTGCTGAGGGGAGGACGGTTCATAATAATGGCTGGAACGGAGCGGGTGGAATGGCATCAAACACATGGAAATCATTTGTTTGATGTATTTGATACCATTCCACTAATTCCACTCCAGCCATTATCATGAGCGCATCTTCCCCAATTAAGGTGCCACCAACCTCCTGTGACATGCACCTGCAGTTGATCAGTACCGGTCCCATTGCTGAGAAGATTGCAAAGCCGGACCATTTTAATCAACAAATTAGTTGAGCAATTTCTGAATAACAAGCTGAATGCTGTTTGTCTTCAGATTTGTCTCCAAGCGTACTGTGTATGAGTGGAAACGCAACAAGGTTTGCGTCCCAAAAGGCACTCTATTTCAATTATAGTGAATTTACGTTGACCAGAGCCCTATATAGGCAATACAGTGCCATTTGGGATGCAGAGAAGGACTGACTCTATTGAACGTGCTGTTGGAGCATCCTCCTCTGCAAGGTAACTAATTACTTCAGTGTGGTGAAGGTTAGAGTCCCTCATCAAATAAGAAATACTTTACAATTTGTTTTGTTCATTTAAATGATTTTCAGGAATAAAGTCTTTGGTTCTTGGATTTCATCCCGTGTGGTTTTCCTCTGAGTTCCATTCCTTTTCTGGCTGGGTAAAAACAAGGTGATCTGGAGTCTGTCAAGTAAAGTTGTCCGCCAAGCGCCTAACATCTCTCCACTTGTCTGTCTCTCGATCGTGCGCTCCGAGATAACAGCTCTTAGTTCCGCAACGCTTTTCAAATCTTTCAGCAAATGCGAGTCTTCAACTTCAAATCCTCCAGACAAACACCAAACCTGAGTCCCAAATGGCACCCTATTCCCCACATAGTGCACTACTTTTGACCAGAGCCCTGATGGGTCCTGATCAAAAGTAGTGCACTATATAGGGAATAGGGTGTCATTTGGGACATATCAGGGGAAAAAAGAAACCATGATGGAATATCGCTTAATATTTTCGATGGAAACTATTGCTCAGATGTGGATGTGTGCCAGGCCACTTAATGAGAGATGAGAACAGAGAGACGGGTCAAAACACCTGATAGAATTATTTTGGGACGTGTCCGGGATAGCTGCCTGAGAGACAAGAGAGAAAGGGAAGGAGGGATGGAGGGAGGGAGGGGGAGAGAGATAGAGCTGCGCTCCAGTTGGCTCAGGGATCCAGTACATCCCCAGTGGTCCCTTGCTGAGCCGCTGGCCCCTCAAAGAGCCCTCGCCTGATTGGTCCTGACTGATAGATGGGCCGTGCAGCGAAGGGCTTTCCAGGGCCAGGCAGCGTCATGCAGTTTGTGGTGTTGTGTTCACTGCCATTGGCTTGGGAAGGACTCCTTTGGACTCTGTTTCTGTATACTCTCTCTCTCTGCCTCTGTATGTTTCTCTGTGTCTCTCTCTCTGCCTCTGGGTATTGTTTCTCTTGTTCTCTCTTCTGCCTGTCATGTTCTTGTGTCTCTTCTCTCTGCCTCTGTATGTTTCTCTGTGTCTCTCTCTCTGCCTCTGTAATGTTTCTCTGTGTCTCTCTCTCTGCCTCTGTATGTTTCTCTGTGTCTCTCTCTCTGCCTCTGTATGTTTCTCTGTGTCTCTCTCTCTGCCTCTTACTTTATGTCATCTCCCTTTCCCTACCTCCCCTCTCTTCCCCTCTCTCTCGCGCGCCGTCCCTGGAGTGAGAGGGCCTTGGCCCCGCGGCAGGGCTCAGGATAGGGTGGCGAGCAGAGCGATGGCATGGTAGAGCGATTAATAGAAGCTAAAGAGGAGAGGCGAGGAGAGGGTGTAGGCCCCGCCGCCAACACCAAACCCTGAGGACAAGGACACACCTAGCGTCTCTTGCCACGAATTCACGCTTCCTCCAACTTCACTGTGGAGGGGAGACTAACTTTACTGCATGATCCCTGCAGAAAGGCTTGGTTGTGCACACTGTATCAAAAGCATTGTACAAATACAACGCCACAGTTAGTCACTGTGATCTGTATAGAGAAACCATATCTCCATTAGTCCATATTGTAATAAGTGGATTTGCAGAATGCACAAAGAACACACAACTGTCCTAAGGTACTGTTTGAGAATCCCAATGAAGTCAAAAAATACCAGTAATACCAAACACAGGGGCCCAGTTTAACTGTGAATCTGCGGCGACAGAGACATCCCACTGATGTATACAGTAAGCTGTAAAAGAGTCTGATTTGTTGGTGTAGCTCTGAAAATGCTCTTTAGAAAACCACACCCCTCCTGTATTGTAAATAAACATGTCTCACATCTGCTGTTGAATCATGGTTTGCATCCCAAATGGCACTCTATTCCTTATATACTGCACTACTTCTGGGGCCCTGGTCAAAAGTAGTGCACTATATAGGGAAAAGCATGCCATTTGTGACATAATCATCGAAATTAAGACCTTCAGAACAGCGGGCGGGTGACGTGTTTTCACTAAGGAAATGACATTACATTATTCCTGCTCTAGTCCCTTAAATCTATTTCTATTTCGGGGCTTGTGTGTCTTTTGGGTTTCAGTATGTACTAAACAGAAACCAAAGACAATTGCATTTAGCTTAATTAATGGGGTGGCCTATTCAGAATAATTCTGAGAAGAAAGCGAAAGACGTCAACACTCTGTTTTAACAGAGGCCCAATCAGAGATGAATTGCTACATTATATTTTTGCGAGGCTTTATGTTGCGGGAATTATCCAATCAAACAAACACATGGCTGGGGCGCTTCCGGCGCCGAAAAGAGATGGCCGCCTCGCTTCGCGTTCCTTGGAAAATATGCAGTATTTTGTTTTTTTATGTGTTATTTCTTACATCGGTACCCCAGGTAATCTTAGGTTTCATTACATACAGTCGGGAGGAACTACTGAATATACGATTAACGTCAACTCATCATCGTTCCTACCAGGAATATGACTTTCCCGAAACGGATTCCATGTTTTGCCTTCCACCCAATACAATGGATCTGATCCCAGCCGGCGCCCTGTGCGACGCCGTAAAAGGGGCAAACGAGGCGGTCTCGTGGTCAGGCTTCGAGAACGGGCACATCGCGCTCCACTCCCTAGCATACTACTCGCCAATGTCCAGTCTCTTGACAATAAGGTTGAGAAATCCGAGCACGGGTAGCATTCCAGAGAGACATCAGGGATTGCAAACGTGCTCTGCTTCACGGAAAACATGGCTAACTCAAGAGACGCTAACGGAGTCGGTGCAGCCAGCTGGTTTCTTCATGCATCGCGCCGACAGAAACAAACATCTTTCTGGTAAGAAGAGGGGCGGGGGGTATGCCTTATGATTAACGAGACGTGGTGTGATCATCATAACAACACACAGGAACTCAAGTCATTCTGTTCACCTGATCTAGAAACTCCTCACAATCAAATGTCGACCGCATTATCTACCAAGGAATTCTCTTCAATCATAATCACAGCCGTATATATTCCCCCCCAAGCAGACACATCGATGGCCCTGAACGAACTTTATCTGACTCTTTGTAAACTGGAAACCACACACCCTGAGGCTGCATTCATCGTAGCTGGGGATTTTAACAAGGCTAATCTAAAAACAAAACTCCCTAAATTCTATCAGCAATATCGATTGTGCTACCAGGGCTGGAAAAACCCTAGATCATTGTTATACTAATTTCCGCGACGCATATAAGGCCCTCCCCCGCCCCGCCCCCCTTTCGGAAAAGCTGACCACGACTCCATTTTGTTGATCCAGCCTACAAACAGAAACTAAAACAACAAGCTCCCGCGCTCAGGTCTGTTCAACGCTGGTCCGACCAATCTGAATCCACGCTTCAAGACTGCTTCGATCACGCGGATTGGAATATGTTCCGCATTGCGTCCAACAACAATATTGACGAATATGCTGATTCGGTGAGCGAGTTCATTAGGAAGTGCATTGAACGAGTCGTACCCACAGCAACGATTAAAACATTCCCAAACCAGAAACCGTGGATTGACGCAGCATTCACGTGAAACTGAAAGCGCGAACCACTGCTTTTAACCAGGGCAAGGTGACCGGAAGCATGACCGAATACAAACAGTGTAGCTATTCTCTCCGCAAGGCAATCAAACAGGCTAAGTCCCAGTACAGAGAGCACAAATCGAGTCGCAATTCAACAGCTCAGACACAAGAGGTATGTGGCAGGGTCTACAGTCAATCACGGATTACAAAAAGAAAACCAGCCCCGTCGCGGACCAGGATGTTCTTGCTCCCAGACAGGCTAAACAACTTCTGCCCGCTTTGAGGACAATACAGTGCCACTGACACGGCCCCCTACCAAAACCTGGCGGGCTCTCCTTCACTGCAGCCGAGGTGAGAAAACATTTAAACGTGTTAACCCTCGCAAGGCTGCAGGCCCAGACGGCATTCCCAGCCGCGTCTCAGAGCATGCGCAGACCAGCGGCTGGTGTGTTTACGGACATATTCAATCAATCCTATCCCAGTCTGCTGTTCCCACATGCTTCAAGAGGGCCACCATTGTTCCTGTTCCCAAGAAAGCTAAGGTAACTGAGCTAAACGACTACCGCCCGTAGCACTCACTTCCGTCATCATGAAGTGCTTTGAGAGACTAGTCAAGGACCAATCACCTCCACCCTACCGGACACCCTAGACCCACTCCAATTGCTTACCGACCCAATAGGTCCACAGACGACGCAATCGCAACCACACTGCACACTGCCCTAACCCATCTGGACAAGAGGAATACCCATGTGAGAATGCTGTTCATCGATTACAGCTCAGCATTTAACACCATAGTACCCTCCAAACTCGTCATCAAGCTCGAGACCCTGGGTCTCGACCCCGCCCTGTCAACTGGGTCCTGGACTTTCCTGACGGGCCGCCCCCAGGTGGTGAGGGTAGGTAACAACATCTCCACCCCGCTGATCCCAACACTGGGCCCCACAAGGGTGCGTTCTGAGCCCTCTCCTGTACTCCCTGTTCACCCACGACTGCGTGGCCATGCACGCCTCCAACTCAATCATCAAGTTTGCGGGATGACACTACAGTGGTAGGCTTGATTACCAACAACGACGAGACGGCCTACAGGGAGGAGGTGAGGGCCCTCGGAGTGTGGTGTCAGGAAAATAACCTCACACTCAACGGCAACAAAAACAAAGGAGATGATTGTGGACTTCAGGAAACAGCAGAGGGAGCACCCCCCTATCCACATCGACGGGTCAGTAGTGGAGAAGTGGAAGTTTAAGTTCCTCGGTGTACACATCACGGACAAACTGATTGGTCCACCCACACAGACAGCGTTGTGAAGAAGGCGCAGCAGCGCCTCTTCAACCTCAGGAGGCTGAAGAAATTCGGCTTGTCACCAAAAGCACTCACAAACTTCTACAGATGCACAATCGAGAGCATCCTGTCGGGCTGTATCACCGCCTGTACGGCAACTGCTCCGACCACAACCGTAAGGCTCTCCAGAGGGTAGTGAGGTCTGCAGAACGCATCACCAGGGCAAACGACCTGCCCTCCAGGACACCTACACCACCCGATGTCACAGGAAGGCCATAAAGATCATCAAGACAACAACCACCCAAGCCACTGCCTGTTCACCCCGCTATCATCCAGAGGCGAGGTCAGTACAGGTTGCATCAAAGCACGGGACCGAGAGACTGAAAAACAGCTTCTGATCTCAGGCCATCAGACTGTTAACAGCCACCACTAACATTTAGCGGCCGCTGCAAACATACTGACTCAAAACTCCAGCCACTTAAAAATGGGAATTGATGGAAATTATGTAAAAATGTACCACTAGCCACTTTAAGCAATGCCACTTAATACAATGTTTACATACCCTACATTACCCATCTCATATGTATATACTGATACTCTATATCATCTACTGCATCTTTGCCATCTTTATGTAATACATGTACCACTAGCCACTTTAAACTATGCCACTTTATGTTTACATACCCTACATACTCATCTCATATGTATATACCGTACTCTATACCATCTACTGCATCTTGCCATGCCGTTCTGTACCACCACTCATTCATATATCTTTATGTACAATTCTTCATCCCTTACACTTGTGTGTGTGTATAAGGTAGTAGTGTGGAATTGTTAGGTAGATTACTTGTTGGTTATTACTGCATTGTCGGAACTAGAAGCACAAGCATTTCGCTACACTCGCATTAACATCTGCTAACCATGTGTATGTGACTAATAAAATTTGATTTGATTTGATGATTTGATTTGACCTCTTTAACCCAGAATGCCAAAAGTGCAGGTTTAAATGTGTTTTAGCAGATAACAGTGAGGAGTTAATGTTGCAAAAACAAACTGTGGTGAATTCAGATTTTATTTTCAAGTGCCGTTTAAAAAAATATATATTTTAATGTAAAGTTTGGTATAGTGATGCAAGAGTTTCATATTTTTGATCAGAGTTAAAGCAAAATGAATTTTCTTCTCATGTGTAAAAGTTGATAGAAAAATAACTCAATGGTTCAAAAATTATTCATAAAAGTTTATACAATTCCCTGAATATATACTGTATGTTTTATAGAGTCCCAATTTGAGCAAAATGTCAATTTCATACAATTTCTTCAAAGGTTTTATCATTGTTTTGTGGAAGTAACCATAGATTAACAAAAAAATGTTCACATAAAAGCAAAATCAGACAATACAAGAGATATTATGCATTTGGTCATTGGATAACAATCCAGTCTCTATCAAAATGTTTTAACTCATAACTTAACAATAAAAAAAACAGACTATTCTCACCAACTTATTTTTTTACAATCCTTAATAATTTATAGATTTCAAATATGACAAAAAGTTAATTGCTTTCCGTTTGTCAGCATCTGTTTGAAGCATGAGTTTTTGCACAAAAAATAAAGGTACAGGTACCGGACCGAAGCCTTGGGGTACATTAGTTCGCTGGCTGTATTCTGTGCCCCTACAGGTGTACAGCTAAAACAATGGCTGTTCTGTGTCCCTACAGGGTGTTACAGCTTAAAACAATGGCTGTTCTGTGTCCCTGCAGAGTGTACAGCTAAACAATGGCTGTTCTGTGTCCCTACAGGGTTGTACAGCTAAAACAATGGCTGTTCTGTGTCCCTACAGGGTGCTACAGCTAAAACAATGGCTGTTCTGTGTCCCTACAGGGTGTACAGCTAAAACAATGGCTGTTTGTGTCCCTGCAGAGTGTACAGCTAAAACAATGGCGTTCTGTGTCCCTACAGGGTGTACAGCTAAAACAATGGCTGTTCTGTGTCCCCTACAGGTGTACAGCTAAAACAATGGGCTGTTCTGTGTCCCTGCAGAGTGTACAGCTAAAACAATGGCTGTTCTGTGTCCCTACAGGTTGTACAGCTAAAACATGGCTGTTCTGTGTCCCTACAGGTGTACAGCTAAAACAATGGTGTTCTGTGCCCTACAGGGTGTACACTAAAACAATGGCTGGATTCCTGTGTCCCTACAGGGTGTACAGCTAAAACAAGGGCTGATTCTGTGTCCCTACAGGGTGTACAGCTAAAACAATGGCTTTCTGGTGTCCCTACAGGGTGCTACAGCTAAAACAATGGCTGTCTATACTCTGAAGCCTCAACAATTGTTCCCCTTCAAATCAATCTCAATATATTCTCAATGAGCCTTCTCTTCGTTTCTTTCTATTGGAGAACAGAGAGTCTAAAGTGCAGCTTTTAACGGTTTGCACATTCAAGAATAAGAGTCATTGCTAAAAGTAACTTTGTGCAGCTTTTCTCAATCACCCCTTGACCACAAGCACAGTCGAGGTTGTCAAACAATGGGCCCAAACAGCACAGAGAATTTAAAAAAGTGTAGATTTTGACACAAACAGTACCTTGAAGATAACATACAATTAGTGAGTCGGCAGAAAATGGCCGACTAGTTACTATAACAGTCCAACTTGATTTCTCTCAGTTGTGTACTTGGCATTGGGTTGCTACAATGTAAATAACATACTTTATAAGTATTTAAGGAGGATTCTTTCCAGTCGGTCAAAAAGGAACACAACGGGTTATGGTTAAGTAAAACTTTGATACAGCAGAACAACCACTGCGATAAACAAACTCTCAATAACAAATACTTGAACAATTGCTTTGCTGGCTGACAAAGAGATAATACTGGAAAAGGCTATTATTTGTAATTTTTTTGAGCAAGTCTCTTGCTCTCTCCTCTCTCTCTCTCTCTCTCTCTCTCTCTGGCTTCTTGTAAACAGCAATTGAATGTGATTCTGAACAGCTAAGCAGGAGTGAGTGTAGGATTAAACGGCATGGTGAGCTAGGCTGGATTGAATCAAACCCGCCTTAGCAACGTTTACTCAGTGTCTTTATGTACAATATCCATCCCATGCCCGCACACTTCTAATTCTGAAAAGCAGACCTGTGTGTGAGGGGGTGGGGGGGGGGGGGTCACCCTGCTAGTAGTTGTAGGTTTTTATACAGTACCCAAGACCAGTCTGCGAATTCATTTGACCATTGGAAAAATAACTACTGCGTAAATACTGCAATCCGGGTTGGATTGAATTGACCTCCTAGTCTTTTTTACACTGTTGACGTACCTTGTTCTAAAGGAAAACATATAAGGGAGCAACACTGTACTTCATATAATACTACACTGATAACAGAAAGAAAAACATCCCTTTAGTTCATGGCCCTTAAACGGATGCAGCACTGGGCCGACTAAACCTCCCGACCGAGTGTGTGTGTGGGTTTGCACGCCTGTCTGCTTGTCTGCCTGCGTGTGTGTCAGCCTGCGTGTGTGTGCACGTGAGCATGCCTGTATGCTGGTGCTAGTTCAACATTTGCTTGCGCTTTCCAGTTTAAATGCCTCGATAAGGATCCATCCTCTCTCGGAAATGAAACCCCAAGGCCGAGCTGTGGAAGACATGATGGTGGTTGTGACTAACGACAGCACAATGGATCTGCTGGTATCTTGTCCACTCTAACCCTCAAGTGCTAGGTGTTTGGCTGGAGTGAACTTTATCTATATATTCACAGTTATTGTCTGTTTAGTTTAGTTTAATTTAGTCACACACTGCTTTGTGTGTGTGTGTTTGTGTGTGTCTTGATAAATTAGAACAGTACAGATGTTATTTAAGGTCAGCTAAATTCATTCACGTTGTAAGGCACATATCATGGAGGGAGTCCTTCAGAAGAAGCTTATAAGACCATATTATTTTGCCTCTTCAGATAGTCCTTTATGTTCCCAGAGGCACTCTGTACATTATTAACCACAACGGGTGTGTTGCTTTGCTTCCCAAAAAGGCACTTTGGCAAAAGTACAATACAAATCTCGGAGTATAAAAAAAAAAAAAAATGAAATTCAGATACATCAAATAAGTTAACATAACAAAAGTGTCTCGTTCAGAACTGAACAATGCAGTTAACGATGATCATGGCAACACCTGTCTAATGCATGTGATGCAGGTCAAAACACAACCCACACACGAAATAGGATGTCTTCAGTTCTGCTGCATTTTTACAGACGGAAAACAGAGAGTACCTGTTTCTTGTTTTTGACTGTCTCTTCCGAGTGAGTTTTCAGAGGGAAGGTTGATGTTGCATAGAGAGTAGAAGGGAAGATGAGTTGGAGACAGACGACTCCGTGATAGGCGCTAGTACTTCTGCACCAGAGGCACTTTGACAGTCTTTACTTCTGATATATGAGAGGACTTCTGGATGATGCAGCTGGTCGTCCCTGATCCACTGCTGTCCTTTCCCTGCGCCAGGTTAGTCAAGGCCATGGCTGCATTGATCTCCTTCCAGTACGTCTCATCTTTGCCCCGTACCTTCTCCTTCTGAACACCCCCACTGAACATAACACACAGAGAGACAACGAACGCAGAGTTAGAGAGAGATGAACGAACACAGAGAAGAGAGAAGAGAGAGATGAACGAACACAGAAGTGAGAGAGAGAAGAGAGATGAACGAACACAGAGAAGAGAGCGAGAGAAGAGAGAGATGAACGAACACAGAAGAGAGAGAGAGATGAACGAACACAGAAGAGAGAGAGAGATGAACGAACAGAGAGAAGAGAGAGATGAACGAACACAGAGAAGAGAGAAGAGAGAGAGAGATGAACGAACAGAGAAAAGAGAGATGAACGAGCACAGAGAAAAGAGAGAGAGAGAGAAGAGAGATTAATGAACACAGAGGAGAGAAGAGAGAGAGATGAACGAACAGAGAGAAGAGCGAGAGAACAAACACAGAGCCAAGGAGGAGAGGGAGCTCTACAAATAGTTAATAATCATAGACAGAGAAAAATCGATGTCCGAATGAGCATGAAAACATACAGAAGGAATCTGTAAAATACACTCACTTGTCACATTTACTTGATCCATGGTCCATGGTTTCTGAAAGCGCAACAGAAAAAGAGGTTCATTTAACGACGTACACCTTGGGGTCAATGAGGATTAATTAAGGACCTAGTTTGAGGGCTGGTGAGGAGTGCATGTGGGTGTGTGTGTGGGGTCAAATCTGTGCTGCAGTAACATGTGTTTCTCTGTTTCCACTTCTGATTCAGATGCAAAACAAATAGTAGTCATGTAATAATGGCCAAATCTTAACTAAAAATGCACCGTTAACACTCACATTTTGACATGAATAACACAACTGCACTTTAACTATTTTTTATCCCAAACTGCATATACTTGCATTTTCATTTTGAAACAAATTAGACTGAGAAAATATGATAGAAATGAGAAAATAGGAATAAAAACGAGACAGAAAGGGGGAATAGAGAAAAAGCAAAGTAACTAAGAAAGAGAGTTAACTTCCCATGCTGTTGGGACACATTCAGACACAGGAGCTGTTTATATCTCATAGAAAAAGCATTGGTCAGGAATTAAACAGCGAAGTCAGTAAACAATGAACGCTATCAGTTCAGCCAGTCTGTTTAAAACCAGGTCCATCTAATGTTCTGTGTTCTCACCAGCCAGACCCTTAGGTAGAAGGGCAGTTATGGTGGTGTGTGTGTGTGTGCGTTGAGGTAATAGTGGCACAGCCGCAGAAGGCCTCCTGTACTCTTACTACCTGCCAAGCTGCAGAGAGCTTCGAGAGGGGGTAGTGGGTAGAGTGGTGATGTGAGTGGTGCAGGTTTGGGCCCAGGGCTACATCAGCCTCTGCCTAGCAGTGAACTCTACCCAGTGATGATGATGACTGGCTTGGCACCCTCCATTAAAAGAGATCTGGATTTCCTGCTCATAAAACCTCCAGGCACACCCTTTGAAAAACATAAAACCAGGGCCAATGAGCTGCTTTAAGGAGGGAGCGTGCAAGGAGACAAAACTAAGAGGCAACCTGTGAGTGTCTGTCATTGTAAAATAAGAATTTGTTCTTAACTGACTTGCCTTGTTAAATAATGGTTAAAAAATATATTAAATAATTGAGCTGAGCATTAGGCAAGACCAGGTGACTGATTGGGGGTGAGGTAAGGCTCACTCTCTCTCTCTCAATTTCAATTTAAGGGCTTTATTGGCATGGGAAACAAAGCAAGTGAAATAGAAAATAAACAAAAGTGAAATAAACAATAAAAAAAATGTACAGTAAATATTACACTCACAAAAGGTCCAAAAGATTACAGACATTTACAATGTAATTCTCTCTCTCTCTCGCTCTCTCTCCCTCCCTCTCTCTCTCTCTCTCTCCAGCTGCTTTCATTTAGGATGATTGCCCTCCCAGATCGCCCTATAGACACAGAGGCAGGGAGGAGAGACAGACGCTTGCCTCGCACCACATTTCCCGTAAAGAAAATGTTCATAACATGTACGAGTCCCTTTAACGAGCAGCCACTTGTACCGCCACCACTGCAAATCATCGCCGACTGGGTGTTTTGACCATTTTTTACGCTAATGAAAATTCAGTCGCACATTTGCGCTGGAATTTGTTCCCACACTTCTTATAGGTGGTGAGGGAAGGAGGGTCGGGTGGGGACATAGTTATTATGTTACTTAGAGAAAGTCAATTCTCCTACGCAGCTGTAGAGCTGGAAAACCATGTCCTTGCTTCTTCCTGCAAGGGTCTCAGAACCTCATTGGCCGACACCGGAGAAAGGACAGGTGGTGCGCGCTGCAGCCTTTCACCTCACCCATTCAGTTTTCCAAAGACCTTAATCCGGAGTCTAGACAAGGAATACAGAGTCCTGCAGGGCCACAGTATCCCCCCCCCCCCCCCACACACAAAAAAACTGTAGTAAATACTACAGTAATGTCCACAAAAACACTACAGTCCACAAAAAAACATTATTTAACTGTAAATAGTAATACTACAGTATTTCATTTGCATATACCCTGCCCATTCCCCTCCCACATATCCCAATTTGTGCCACCTATAAGTGAGAAACCTACACACCAAGTATAGACTATATTGTGCTAGTTCAGACCCCAGGCCTATCTACCTTCCTATAAGTTGTGGAACATGTGCTCTTTCGGTATTTGTCAGGTAGGTTTCCTCAAGGAGAAAGACCCCACTTCATGTCAAAGATAATAAAACAGAAATACTATAGTAAATACTTCCATAATGTCCACAAAACCACTACAGTAAATGCTACAGTTTTCTTGCCGAAGGAACCCCCTCCCAGGCAAACCGGCGACCCAGGAACCCCCATCATACTTTGGGGAAAAAGTTACATTTTCACATATTTTCTTACCATCAAGTGAATGACAATGGCAAGGAGAAGTAATCAATATTTTTTAAATGCATAGATTTGGTAGATAGTTTTTCATTATTTTGACCTCCCAACATTATAGTTGGAAGAGGAAGTGTAAACTCTAACAGCCTATTAGCTAGAAAGGTAACTCTAAACACATTTTCACTAAGAGCAACTGTTTAGCCATGTGCTGGCAAAAATGTACGTCCAAGTCAATAAAATGTACCAGCAGCCAGCGGCACCTGCCACACGAGTAGCCTATTCACGGGTGCTTTTTCAAAGCCTGTCAGATACTACAGTGAGTGTAATTGGCTCCAGTGACTGTAATTTACTCAATGTTAGGAGTTGAGAAATAAAGTTGACATTATTAGAAATAAGATATTCTCCTCTTTTCTACTGAAGGTATGTCATTTTTTTTAAATGATGTTGTTGCTAGTGATATTCATACATTTTTGGGGGGGAATCAATTTTATATACAGTATATATACTTATTTTTCTATGCAGTTTTGGCTGGACTACCTGAGAACGGCGTCGGAGGGGATGGCTCCTAACCAATTGTGCTAGTTTTTTGACGTTGTTTGTAACTTATTTTGTACGCAATGTTTCTGCCACCGTCTCTTATGACCGAAAATAACTTCTGGACATCAGAACAGCGATTACTCACCTCATACTGGACGAAGATTCTTTCTTTAACGGGTCGGACGCAAAGGATTTACTGCTGATACCGAACCAGGCCCGAATCCCCGTCATTCACATGAAGAAGAGACACCGATACAAGGGACGCAGGTCAGGGTGCCTTGTGAGAATTCGTTGGCGAGTGCGTAACCCGCCTCTACCATCCGTTCTTTTAGCCAATGTGCAATCACTGGAGAATAAACTGGATGATCTCCGTTCGAGACTATCCTACCAACGGGACATTAAAAACTGCAATAACATAAGTTTTACCGAATCGTGGCTAAATGATGGCATGGATAATATACAGTTGGCTGGGTTTTCCGTGCATCGGCAAGACAGAACAGCTACCTCCGGTAAGACAAGGGATGGTGGTCTGTGTCTATTTGTCAATAACAGCTGGTGCGCAAAATCTAATATTAAAGAAGTCCCAAGGTTTTGCTCGCCTGAGGTAGAGTATCTCATGATAAGCTGTAGACCACACTATTTAACAAGAGTTTTCATCTATATTTTTCGTAGCTGTTTATTTACCACCACAAAGTGATGCCATATGCAAATAAGAAAATGCTCATCCAGAGGCGGCACTCCTAGTGGCCGGGGACTTTAATGCAGGACAACTTAAATCCGTTTGACCTCATTTCTACCAGCATGTCACATGTGCAACCAGAGGAAAGAAACTCTAGACCAGCTTTTCTCAACACACACAGAGACGCTTACAAAGCTCTCCCTCGCCCTCCATTTGGCAAATCTGACCATAATTCTATCCTCCTGATTCCTGCACACAAGCAAAAACTAAAACAGGAAGTACCAGTGACTCGCTCAATACAGAAGTGGTCAGATGACGCGATGCTAAGCTACAGGACTATTTTGCTAGCACAGACTGGAATATGTTCCGGGATTCATCCAATGGCATTGAGGAGTATTCCACATCAGTCAACAGATTTATCACCGACATCGATGATGTCGTCCCCACAGTGACCGTACGTACATACCCCAACCAGAAGCCATGGATTACAGGCAACATCCGCACTGAGCTAAAGGGTAGAGCTGCTGCTTTCAAGGAGTGGGACTCTAACCCGGATGCTTATAAGAAATCCTGCTATGCCCTCTGACAAACCATCAAACAAGCAAAGCTTCAATACAGGACTAAGATCGAATCCTCCTCCTACACCGGCTCTGATGCTCGTCGGATGTGGCAGGGCTTGCAAACTATTACGGACTACAAAGGGAAGCCCAGCCGCGAGCTGCTCAGTGACACGAGTCAACCAGACGAGCTAAATGACTTCTATGCGCTCTTCGAGGCAAGCAACACTAAGGCATGCATGAGAACACCAACTGTTCCAAACGACTGTGTGATCACGCTCTCCGTAGCCAATGTGAGTAACATTCACAAGGCCGCAGGGCCAGACGGATTACCAGGACATGTACTCAGAGCATGCGCTGACCAACTGGCAAGTGTCTTCACTGACATTTTCAAACTGTCCCTGACGGAGTCTGTATTACCTACATGTTTCAAGCAGACCACCATAGTCCCTGTGTCCAAGAACATTAAGGTAACCTGCCTAATTGACTCCCGACCCATAGCACTCACGTTCGTAGTCATGAAGTGCTTTGAAAGGCTGGTAATGGCTCACATCAACACCATCATCTTAGAAACCCTAGACCCACTCCAATTCACATACCGCCCCAACAGATCCACAGATGACGCCAGCTCTATTGCACTCCACACTGCCCTTTCCCAACTGGACAAAAGGAACACCTATGTGAGAATGCTGTTCATTGACTACAGCTCAGCGTTCAACATCATAGCACTCTCAAAGCTCATCACTAAGCTAAGGACCCTGGGACTAAACACCTCCCTCTGCAACTGGATCCTGGACTTCTTGTCGGGCCGCCCCCAGGTGGTAAGGGTAGGCAACATCACATCTGCCACACTGATCCTCAACACGGGGGCCCCTCAGGGGTGCGTGCTTAGTGCCCTCCTGTACTCTCTGTTCACCCACGACTTCCCCAGGAGACTGAAAAGATTTGGCATGGGTCCTCAGATCCTCAAAAAGTTATACACCTGAACCATCGAGAGCATCCTAACTGGTTGTATCACCCCCTGGAATGGCAACTGCTCTGCATCCGACCGCAAGACGCTACATAGGGTAGTGAGTACGGCCCAGTACATCACTGAGGCCAAAGCTTACAGACATCCAGGACCTCTATACCAGACGGTGTCAGAGGAAGGACCTAAAAATGGCCAAAGACTCCAGCCACCCAAGTCATAGACTGTCCTCTCTGCTATCGCACGGCAAGTTGTACCGGAGCGTCAAGTCTAGGTCCAAAAGGCTCCTTAACAGCTTCTACCCCCAAGCCATAAAACTACTGAACAATTAATCAAATGGCCACCCGGACTATTTACATTGAACCCACCTCTTTTGTTTTTACACTGCTGCTACTTGCTGTTTATTATCTCTGCTTAGTAACTCTACCCCTACCTACATGTACATATTACCTCAATTACCTTGTTTAACCTGTACCCCCACACATTGACTAAGCACCGGTACCCCCTGTATATAGCCTCGTTATTGTTATTTTATTGTGTAACTTTTTAAAACTTTTTCTTAGCTCTTATTTTTCTTAAAACTGCATTGTTGGTTAAGGGCTTGTAAGTAAGCATTTCACGGTAAGGTCTACACCTGTTGTATTCGGCGCATGTCAGAAATACAATTCGATTTTAGATGGAGATAGAGAGGGAGATGAAAATCTAGAAATAGAGAGAGATTAGAAATAGAACAAACCACAGCTTGGATTTCAGGTTTCAACTCTTTAGCACATTCCAGAAAAAATCCTCAAATACTTGTCAGGCCAAATCTCTCTCTCCTTCTTTTCCTTTCTCTCTTTTGGTTCTTATCTCTCGCTTCATCTCGAGTCTCTCCTCCTCCCTCTCACTCATTCCTTCTCTCTTCATCAGTCTCAACGGTGTTCTTTCTCTCTCTCTCTCTTTACTTCTCTCTCTGTCTTTCCTCTGACTGAAGTGACTTACAGTAACACGCTAGATTTAAGGTGCTTCAGATTGACCATTCTCAAGCAGTCCAGCCAAAACAAATGCAATTATGTTTCTCCCTTTGATTTCACAAGGAAAAACTATATCTGTTATATGTCAAGAACTAGCATTTCTTCCACGGCGTCACAGGTCATTTAAAAGCCTTGAAATTATAACAGTGTTTTTTCCCTCTTCTCCTTCCTCTCCCTTTCCAGCTCTCTGACTTCTGACCAGATCGACTTTTTCTGACAATATTAGAGGAAATATTAGGCCTCGTTCTCTTACTTTGATAGACTGGTGTAATACATGAGAAGAATTTGCAGTGGTCTACTCTACATGACTACTTAGTGAAAATGTCCCAATGGATTTAGATCATTTTCCTGGTTAGAAAAAGTGAAGGCACGTAAGCTTGCTTCCCCTATTTTGATAGTGGGCGAGCAGGCACTTGGTTTGCTCTATTGCTCAGGTGTCAATTGTTTAAGCTAATGTAAGTAGCTAGCTAGTGCTGTAGACTCCAGCATATTCCATGTAGCTCCATCTATTCTCTCTGATTAATACCAGTGCTAGAGACAGGATTGAGACTGATTCAAATATGCTCCATTCGTTCATTTTCTATAATAACAGCTATGCAATTACATCCCAATTAAATTGAAATATTAGCTCAATATTTGCTATCGTGTCAGACAGTCAGGGAAGGCCTACTGATAGGTTTCCAATGACGACAAGCCATACAGCAGACAACAAAAAGACAACAAAAACAATACTAGGGTATCATAGTGATAAAAAATAAGATATCTTTGTCTTATAGTTTCTTTAATCTGACTTTTCTGTTGTTTCCATTGCAACAGGCACACTCAATCAAGCAGATACAGTACATGTTTTTTATGATTTTAAGTAGTATTTGGACCCAGGTCTGGTCTGCAGAGCTCTCTCTGAGCAGCGAGGCTGTGAAGCGGCTGTGGGTTCCAGTTCAGTATGTTTCAGAGCAGGGCAGCCAGTGTCCAGATGCTATTCAATCCCCCCAATGTCCCATAAAAAACATGTTTGTGTGAGGCCTCCTGCAGCCTCGGAGCAGAGCAGAGGGTGTGGTCGCACGCGTCGTCCACCCAGAATCCCCCCTGAGACCCCGACCCGGCCAGAGTACAATAGAGTAGAGTACATCCAATCGGAGCAGGCACACTTCCAACCTCCTTTGCCTAAAACATCTAAAACTCTGATTTTTTAAAACAAAAATGGTGCCAAAGAAACTATAAATTGTCAATAAATCATAGTGGAACCTTTAATTATTTGTATTTTCTTTTGGGGCTTTTTTCTCCTGCTTTGCTAAGGAACCTGAAAGTCATGCAGTCTACTTTGCTGCAACCTTTCTGTTACACTGAAGTGATGGTTTCTGGTGTTGTGCTACAAGTCCAAAAACACTTGACATCACGGTGGGTAATAGAGGAGGTTGAACACAGTGAAAAAACGTGAAACAAAACAAGCAAAAACAAGCAACAACGAACTGACAAATGAGAGAGGGAATAGAGTACACCTGCTTAGAGAGGATGGGTATGTTTTATCACAACCAGCTGCTGCTGTTGTTAGCAACACACAACAATAAACACACCACACTGGCCCCTGGTGCACAAACCAAAGGCTGCGCTAGATTAGTAGACAAAAAAAACACACACACACTCACGCACACACAGTCAATGAGCTCAGCCTAATCCCCCTTCGGGTCCTGACAGCCAAGCGAAAGAGAAGCGAGAAACACATCTCAGATGGGACGGACACAATCACAGACACCCCACTGATGCCAGAGGTCAACTGACCAATAGAGAGCTGGACAGCCCAATGATCACCCAATTATGTGACCCTGGTGACTGGAGAAGGCCAATCAGTGAGCTATGACTCAGGAGTTACAGTATTAGCTTCTGTCCCAAATGGCACACTATTCTCTACATAGTGCACTACTTTCAACCAAAGCCCTTTGGACCCTGGTCAAAAGTAGTGCACTACATATGGAAAAGGGTGCTATTTGGGAGGCATACATAGAGATGAGTAACTCTGACTGTTCCCATCTCAAAGAGAGAAGAAACCGTTCAGACCACAACCAATCTTTCAGCACAACTTACTGGATAGGAAACATTATGGGACAACCTAACTCTCGGTTAATGTACAATAAGGTGAATGTGCAGACAATAGGAGTTCTTGCACAGATAACAATTTACCAAATACTTTGTCCAGTCATGATTGTTGCAGCCGAGCTGGAGAAATACATCTTCCTCTACCCATACATTAAAAAAACTATATGGACCCAACCTTTCTTCTTAAACAACAAACACACTACGGAGAGGAAAGAGTGTAAGGCAGACAAACTGTACAGACAAACTGTACAGACATACTGTATAGACTGTCACTAGTAACACGGTGGAGGGCTTGCCTTTTCCCTCTTCTTTTCCTGGTGGTTTTAAATGCTCTGTTCTTTTTTTTATAATGTCAAGGGCAGTCTGTGAATGAAGTTAGGGATGTCTTGGCACTCCTCTGGCCCTCCCTCCTTCCTTCCTTCTCTCCCTGCCTTTCTCTGGGGCAACGATCCACTCCGAGGCTGGGGATCCATGGGCCCTTACTGGCACTGGGCTGGCTTGCCAGGGCCACAATGAGACAGTTACACTCCGACATAGAGAAAAATTATGGAAAATTAGACATCACTGCCTACTTTGTTTACAATGCCTTGGCTTTAAGTTCATAACTTTAACATTGTAAAAAGGAAGTTCAACGGCAGAGTCATGTCTTAAGTGTAGAACTAATAATGACTCAATAATCCATGCTTTCTGGGAATGCTATGAAGTCCGGAAGTTGTGGGCGGAGCTAGAAAGTTGGCAGTCAGAAGTATTACAATGTAAACGTACTTTTAATCCGTCTGTCTGCATATTTCAAGATATGGCATATGGGGGTGTAATGGGATACCCGATGGGTTGGACGATTCTCTTATCACTCATCTTGAAAAAACATACACTAAAAACTTGGAAATCAAGTTTCATTAACACAATGGAAAATATTGAAAGTGCGTGGGCTACGGAGAGAAACAAAATGGTGCAGTTTCAGGCCATATGGCAGAAAGGGATGCAGGCGCTGGAGATGGGGGTGACTGCTTGTGGGTCTGGGTAAGTTTGATGTAGTAGAGGTTTCTATAATGTTGTCCTTTGTATGTGGATGTTTTGTATTGTTTATAAAAGATACAATTAAATCTTTAAAAAATTGTAAATTATTAAAGAAGTTCACAAAACCAGTGAGTAAGGCCAAAAGAGGTATTCAAAAAATATGGCATCCTATTGTTTTATATTTTGCATAAACTTTTATACTCCAGTGAGGTACAGTACATTAATCCAAACTAGCAGGCGATATTACAGATTATTAGCATTCAAACCAGACCAGACCGTTTCACCTTTTAAGGGATCCATCCCAAATAGCACCCTATTCCCTACATAGTGCACTACTTTTGACCAGAGCCCTGTGGGCCCTGATCAAAAGTACACACTAAATTACACACTAGGGTTCTTTGGGAAGGGTGATGGTTCTATGTGGAACCACACTGACCCGAAGCCCTTTAATGGCTCTTTGCAGTTCAGAAAAGGGTTCTTTCCTCTTTTAGTGATAATTCAAATGTAGAGGCGGCGGCTCAATATAATATTTTGGGGCGTGGTTTTCTCACAGCTCTTTTTGTGTAACAGTGAGTGAGTGTGTCATTCCAGTTGATCTAATCTGTTGGGATCTGCTATTATAGGACTATGGCCAGTGATGATGTTTTGTGAAAAACTGTATGGCCTTTGGTCAATTGAGAACGGTTGACTAAGTCAATAGTTCTCAATTCTTGCCTCATGGAGCCATAGCTGTTGCAGCGCTAGCACACCTGATTCAACTTGTTAATAAACACAATAATAAAACCAATGGAATTTTTACAATATAATATGGCTATTCAAATCAAAATTTAAAAAACTGTTTGGTTCTACAAAGCACCAAAAAGGGTGGTAAACATAGCGGAACCATTGTTTGGTGCTAAATACAACCTTTTTTAATGGTTCTTTATAGCATACAGGTTCATTTAGAACCTTATGAGGATGGTTTTTATAGAACCTTAAAAAAAAGGTTCCATATAGCACCAAAAAGGGTTACATTATGGTTAACCATTTGTTTTTAGTGTGTAGTGCACTATATAGGGAATAAGCTGCTGCGTGGGATTCACTCTATGTTTCAGAATTTCAGCCCATAAATCTATCACGGCTGCAGCATGTCGCTGAGTTGAATAATCCTCTGGTAAGTCGTAACTTTATGGCCACAGAGGAGCCATTGTACTGGGAGGAATGGTATGTGTCGCAAATGGCACCCTATTTTCTATGTTATGAACTACTTTTGACCAGAGCCCATAGGACTTTGGTCAAAAGTAGTGCACTATATAGGGAATAGGGTTCCATTTGGGGCATAGGCCTGGATTCAGGTCAGAAGTCACTGTAAACAATTCCTGCTAGTTTGTAAATGTTACATTATTGTCCTCTTTCTGGTAAGAACCACAGATCTTGCTGTAGGTAGGTGCATGCAATAACAGGTACCTATTAATAACCTAGTAGTAGTAATAACATCCAGGCTATCTGAGTTTAGATATAATAGACATTAACAATCCCAGATCCAGCTAGATACATCAACTATAATATCAGAAATATGCTCCCTGTAGAACTGTTTTAAAACGGCTTGGTCTGTCCTTTTTCCACGACGTCTACGAAGCAGATGACACGGACCACGACATTCTCAGACCACGATGCATCATTCAGTGATGGGGGGAAAAGATAAAAACATTCCCAAAATGGGAATCACACTTTTTCTTTGGAGATGAAGAAATACTAAGTGATTGGTGTGTTTAAACATGGCTGTGTCTCAGAGAGTGTTTACCAGTGGCTTAAACACTAGCTAATCAGAGTCACATCGCCAGCCAAATGAGAGGGTTAGAGAGAAGCGCCTTTCAATCAGAAAGTAAACACATTGTTAACTAAAGTGCTCCTTTTGTGTGTGTGTGTGTGTGTGCTGCCAGGCAATGTGAACTAAAAGAGAAACGTCAACCATCATCATCAGAACCTTGGAAGATCAGAACCTCGGCAGGGATGAGCGTGACAGAGATTCATACGTCTGCCTGCCGCAGATGGTTGGCACGGAAACGGTCATCACGACAGCGAGCTCCGCTCTTCCTGCTGTTAGAGATTGAGGTTAGATTTGTACACGAGCTCTATCAGAGCCATGTCTGATATCTGTGGATCAGTACGTGCATACTTCAAAACACTGACCGAACAACCACAGAGGAGTATGGGTCGCTGGGGACGTATGAATATGGTAACGATATCCCCCGATGACGTTGAACGAGTGGTCGAGGTGAGTCTCCGAACGGGCCTCAGGGTTAAACTATTCAACAGATGCCTTATCACTATCCTCTGTTGGATTGAACAGGTACAGGCAAAACAACGTGATGCTCTGAACCACAGAGCTGGAGTTATTTCCGCTCCAAGTCTTTCTCAGCAATCCTGGTCCTTTAAGACAAATAGAAGTTGTTTGCAGTACTCAAAAAGCACAGGAGAAAAAAAAGAATGTACACCAAACTCTTGTGTAAACACAATTTGCTTGGGATTTTTAAGTGTTTTCTTGGATTAAAACAGCCCATTCTGGAGTTAGAACCCAAATGATATGTTTGCTGTGCGCTCTCAGCATCATTACGTTGCAATTTCCTCACAGTGGGTTGAAACTCAAGGCCCTCACACACACTGTGTGTGTGTGTGTGTGTGTGTGTGTGTGTGTGTGTGTGTGTGTGTGTGTGTGTGTGTGTGTGTGTGTGTGTGTGTGTGTGTGGTATGTCCATGAGAGAGCCTTGACCGTTCAGACCACTCCTGGTCACACCTTCTACTCTGTCATTAAAAAGATTCCGCAGCCGTCCCATGAGAACACTATTGTGGACAATTGTTTTAAACATGAGGCTGTTTTTTTTTTTTTAAATAGAACCAATTTGTGTTTTGTGTGGACTCGGGGTGAGTGAGTCAGTTAACCCAGCTGTATTTTGTGATCTGCTGATTGTTGGGTTCTGCTGCCTGCGTGTATTTGGGCGCTTCTCAAACCTTGACGCTGATGACTTAAAAACGATCATTTTGAGAAACGCCTCTCCCATTAATCTCCGCTCCTGACGTCTATGTTAGGAGTTTCACTATAAACAGAGCCTGAGTGATGGTTGTCAGTTCACACTTTACCTCTCTATGCAACCGATTGTTCCAGTCTGAATGAACCAGGCTCGTTCTGTTCTCTTCTGGTCTGTTAGCATCACATCCAGTTTCTGTCTGGTTGGTGACGGCTAACATTTATCTCATAAATATAAAACCAGCCCAACCGAAACCAGCCCTCCTTTTCTTTCCATGTACTTATCCACACACACACCCTTCTTACACCCACAACATCAAGCCAAGATAAAGATCAGCATCTAGCCAGGATCCCACTTCTGTCTGTCACCATCAGCACTACCCACCACGCCCACAGGGATACAATGATGCTAACACCTACATTATAGTAGATTCTCTTCTCTACACTACAGCAGGCCCTGCTTTTTGGAGAGTACCTGATTTACTTCACTTCTTAACATCGCATTATGAATGTTCTAGAAGAGATGGTTTAGTCTTTGTGTGGAAAAGGCTGTATTCTACCGAACACATCAGCACTTACTCACTCGTTCCAGCCTTTCAACTGAAAACCACTGACTGATGGACAGAGATAAAGAGAAAAAGGTCAGTGCCAGGGATGGAGGAGTGGATGCCCTTTGTCTTACTTATTAAAAGTTAAGATCTTCAACGCAAGCGCACACACACACACACACACACACACACACACACACACACACACACACACACACACACACACACACACACACACACACACACACACACACACACACAAGACCTTAGTGAGTCTTGGCTGCTGGGTTGTTCTTTTGGAACAGCCTCTGTCCTCCTCCCTCCCTCCCTCCCTCCTCATCCCTCCTTTATTATTAGGAAAGGGTGGAAAGAAGGATCTGTGGCCAGTCCTCCCGTCCCTGCCTGCGCTAGCTGGATTCCTAAGATGAGTCTCATCTACTGCAAGTGGAATCCACATCCATCAATGTCACACAGAGGCTTATTGTCACCCTACAGACCCAGTAAAGTATTGTATTCTCAGCTCGCTGTGGCCGCCTAACGCTAGCTTCATCTAAATGACATATTCTCCCATCACTCCACGAATGCTACGTTCCGTGACATTTCTCTTTTCTAAACTCGAATGTTTCTGACTTTCCACCCGTTCAACGGAATTGTACTGCTGCTGTGTAAAGCATTACAGTACTTTGCTTATTTTATAAACGAGCTGAGAGGAATGGAGGATTCAAACTGCATATACAGTACTATAGCTCATTAGACTAGATGAAAAGCTGACCCCTGATAATGTTGACTGTGTTCAAGACCTTTTCTTTTTCTTTCCTGATATAACCTAAACCGTGTGAACCAGTAAACATTACAGATGGTGGACACACTCTCTCTGTCATCATTCTAAAGCACCTCCCGAGTCGGGCTGGTAGCTAAGCTACTAAACCTTTCCATTTAGGGAGATGGGATTTATAAGTGCGTTTTAAACAGATTTTTAAACAGCGTACACACATAGACTACAGTACAATTCTCCTGGATTGAATAACTGTCTTGCATTGCTGTGACCTAATTCAACAAACCTCTATGAGTCCCCGGGGTCCTGTCAAACACTACTGTTTTCATTTAACATATTTCGTCATCGTTAAAATGTTGCCTGCTAGCATTTGTAACAAGTCACTTTAATGCTATAAAATACAGGTGAGCTTCAATCTTAACGCGTTGTGTGTCCTGGAAACGTCTTGAGCAACCTATCTGTCTGAGAAAATGGGCGAATGGAAAAAGTGTGTTCTTCTCGAAATTACTGAGATGTTTTGGCCCTCTGAAATATCGCACACATAAAACATATTTATCACTATTTAGTAGTAAAATGCTGTCATGGTATTAAAATACAAACAATGAGAGTTTGAAATTGAAATGACACAATTAGGGAAATAGACAATCATTTATCATTTTATTCTTCTTGATCGATCCACTTATCTAATCTAAAACAGAACCTATAAAAGCTCATTTTTAGGAAACTTGGCTGAACAAACCAAGTGTTTAGTAAATAACAAAAAAAGACCACCATTACCTTACTGTGACCAACTAGTAAAAAAAAAGTAAGTAAGCACAAATTAAGTAAAATGTTGGTGATATATTATATATGCTTAGTTGTACAGTATATTAGACCGAAGCAGAACAGAACCTGAGAAAATGTACCACTGTCAAACCTTTCTCACTCTCCCCTTTCACAGAAACGTTGAGAATTATTTGCCGTATAATGATCTATATCATATCGGACAGGGCAAAATCTGGTAGTGAGCAAGAAGAAAAACATTCAGCTAGATTCATGCCATTTAATATGCCATTAAAGGGTAATTTGGCATGAAACCCCTGGCATGTGCATTGGAATTCTACYGCTCCTTSTTTTCAATAATATTACCAACAGGGTTTTACAGAGATCTTTTATTTTTTATCGTCAAGCAACAAAAAAAAGGCTATTGGTTTTTCCACTAAGTGCGGAACAAAGTAAAAGTGCGTCTCAAATGGCACCCTATTATCTATTTAGTCCACTACTTTTGATCAGAGCCCATAGGGAATATGCCAGGGTGTAGGGAATAGGGTGTCATTTGGAATGCAGTCAGAGTAAATCTACACTCACCATCTCCTGCCACGTTCGACTGCTCTCTGAAGTCATAGATAAAACCCAGGGCTGTTGCCAGACATCCACCAATTGTCCCATTAATGGACATTTATCCAATGGGATCCCAATCGGTGGGCACGGTACTTTGGCTTATGCGAATCAGAAGTGAAGCAGAGGTAGGGGCTTATAAGGAATGTGTCAGTGCCAAGAACTCAAGAGAGTTCATTCTCTCCATCTCCTACAGCCTAGGTTTGACGCACAAACACACCTACGGCCCGAGAAGCTCAGCTCAGGCCTGAAATTTCAGACACTCTGTAATTGTCAAAAAGCTGAGGAATTCTTTCACTACAAAAATATCTGGAATATTCAGGGGAGAAAATCTCCAGAGGAAATGATAAAAACTGGATCTTAACTTGTGGAGTTGTTTTGAATCCAAACAATAACAGCCATTTCGATTTCTCTCTCTCACTCACTAATGAAGAGGGGCTAGCAGGTGTTCGCATGAAAATTCCCCTGAGACCACGCCTCCGGGAACTTTCCATGTGTCAGGATTCAAGTTCCCTTCTCTTCTCGCATGTAACAGAAGAGAAACCGTTCACAATAATGCCTGGCTGGCCAGCCCAGAAACCCAAGAGGAAGACGTCAGAGCCAAGACATTATATTTACCATGGAGATAAAATAGTTACTTTCTATTAAAACATTATGCGGGCCAGGTAAATTATTCCTTCTTACTATTTCTTATTAAATCGTTGGGTGGTAGGGAGGGGTGGGTTGGGGTGTCTGTGATGAAGCCTAAGCTAAGCCACTCGGTCCGTCTGTCCCTATCTCTATCTCGGTCTGCGTCTGGCTGGTGACTGACGTGCTCAGCAGGTGACTTAGTGAAAGACAGAGATGTTTTGGGTCAGGGAGTTTTAAGGATCTGATCGGGACGGAAGATTGTAACAGTCGCGATCGGTGGACCGTTTCATTGGACAGCCTCCCCTATCCGGCTTATACATCACTTCAAATTCCTCTCCGTTCCTTCGAGATAATGCAAAACACGTTTAGCCTCCCCACCCCACCCCCCTCCCCCCCCCACTCCTCCACCTCAATCCGAATTCCCTACAGGCACTTTTTAATACTGAACTGTATACACAGAATAGTGAAAACATTATTATCAGTTATGAAGTCTTCTTTGGAACAAAGGCCCAGTTGTTCTAGAACTGAAGAAGAACTGTCAGATCTCCATGCAGTGAGATTAGGTCTGATTGGTAACAGCACCTGCAAGCTGTGGCTGAAAATCCATGACACCGTGAACCCTTCATAACACGCAGCACAAACAGCCGTTCTGATATCCAAGGCCAACCCACAGGCACCGAAACCAGGGGTTAAGGGACTGCACTGTGAGAAATGCATATGCCAAGAGGAAAACTCCCACGCACACTTGTTCGTTTATCTACCTTGCCACTGGTGTGTATTACTTTAGCTTGGGTTTTTGTTTTCTTTGCACTGAGCCCCTGCTCACGATCACACACGCTGGCACACACACACACACACACACACACACACACGTCTGCCCGGTTCTCTCTCTCTCATGCCAAACAGTAGTCAGTGTGAGCATGTTACACATGGTCTTGTTGTGTCTCTAGTGTTAAACCCTAAAACCCAGTTAGAGGGGAGAGGGGGGAGTTAGGGGGAATTCCACAGTGTACTTGACATTAGGAGGCAAACCTAAGAGAGGGCGAGGCCAGGCTATCTCTGTTGGTGTGAACAGGACACATAGAGAGCGGTATATTAGACTTAGGTCCCAAACTAAGTAGGGAATAGGGTGCAATTTGCAACACGGACTTAAAGTAACCGTCCAGTGAAAATCTCACTTTTAAAAGTGAATATTCTGTTACCTCATACCCAACATACTAAAAGGCACTCCCGCATCAGAGCTATCTTTTTGCAGGTGCATGGTGAACAGAGAGATAGCTTAGAATAAAAGGGAAATCATATCCTATAGCTACCTAGGAGGTCCATTTCAGTAGCCACAAGTACCTTGTTAACTTTCACTCGTCTGAAATGAAAGAAGAGTGTGAGAACAGGGAGTGCATGTGATCTCTTGTGATTGCATGGGATCATATGTGAAGTTGTGATAACGTGACAAAATGTGAAAGCAACGTGGTAACATGAAACTACACATGAAAAAAGAAATGTGACATGGGGATGAAAAATGTCAACATGTGATACCATGAAACTACAAATTTGAGCAGGTGTGAAAACATGATCTCATGTGAAGTAAATGTGACAACACGGGGATGCAAAAGTTTTTCACTTGTGAAGATACAATTCCACATGTGAGAGTTCGATTTCCACATGTGAAAGTTTTAGCACAACATGTGAAAACAGCTATGTCACATGTAAAAATACCACAAATGGTTTATGGGTTTTCTTAATCAATGACAATATGATTGCATATGACATTATCACTTAGTAATAGCTTTTCAATATGACCCCACCTGGGATTTGAACTCACACCCTCTGGATTTGGGGAACACTGATCTTTCTGCTGCATCGCAAAGTCTGTAGAGTTCCTCTACACATGCATTACCTATAATACATCTCTGCATTTAGCAAAATAGTACCAACTGCACTGCTGTTTTAGTTACCAGTTAATCTGACTATTCTCTCATTATTGATTTAATCGACTTATTTCAACAATTTGAGGGTTTTCTGTATAGTTGTTTGCTGGTGAGGCATATTAACATGTTTTAATGTTACTCCTGAATCACCGTGATAAATATAATCGTTTTTCTTGAGTGTATTTTTTAACAAAGCTGAGATTTACTTTACTTAAGTCTAAAGTGTAGGAATACAGGTGAAATCAGTCATGGTGGCGTAGCAGGAAGATCGGAATGTCGTGAACCAAGAGGTTGTGAGTTCAAATCCCAGGTGAGGACATGTTGAATAATACTTACTCTATAAATAAACATTCACAATGTAATCATGTATGTCAAATATGTATGTTAAAAACACTGTGACTGCGTGATGTTCCGGGGACATCTGTATGTTAAAAACACTGTGACTGCGTGATGTTCCAGGGGACATCTGTATGTTAAAAACACTGTGACTGCGTGATGTTCCGGGGACATCTGTATGTTAAAAACACTGTGACTGCGTGATGTTCCGGGGCAATCTGTATGTTAAAAACACTGTGACTGCGTGATGTTCGGGGACATCTGTATGTTAAAAACACTGTGACTGCGTGATGTTCCGGGGACATCTGTATGTTAAAAACACTGTGACTGCGTGATGTTCCGGGGACATCTGTATGTTAAAAACACTGTTAAAAAGCACTACTAATGACACATGTTTGCTTGCAGGGCATCACCTGGGAAATATCAAGTGAAAAATATTCACGTGTGAAAAATGAAATATCGTCACGTGAAGTGTTTCACATGTGCAAAAAATGTCACATGAAATCATATTGTTTTTCTATAAGGGGAAAAAAACAGAAGCAGGCTGTTGAAACAAGACAACGGGGAGTGGAACACCGTCACAGCGCCTAACAACGTCTTCCTCACAACGAACGGGCCAGATGGGCCTGAGCGCATGGGGAATTAAAACAAAAATGTGCAGATGGGGACAGAAAAAGAGAAAAAGAGAGAGGCAGCAGCTAAATATTAAGGAAAGAATGTGAGAAGGAATGTAGGATTCTTACCAGCTCGATAAACAAAGTTTGCCTCGGTTTCTGAGGACGACGGGGAGAGGAGATCGTCGTCGTACTCGTTGGAGCTGAAGGATCCCGAGTGGTTCCTCTTCCTGGCGTCCATGACGCCGTTGGCCACCATCACGTGTCTCAGCGAGTCGTTAAGGTACCGGTGAAGCAAGCTGCTCTTGTACTTAGGAGGCGGAGTCACGTAGTCCTCGGCCAATGAGGCGGCGTCAGCGGCTCGGAGCCCCGTCCCCATCATGGTGGCACCCTCCTTCTTGATGACGCTCTGGTACATGGGCTTGCTGAACTCGCCGCCGCTCGTCTGCATCCGCTGAGGGTTGTCCCCGTCTGCAACACCAGGGGGCGCCACCAGGGAGAATCCAGACAACGAAGAGCGAAATAAATGAAAAACACATTTAGTTCCTCTGTCTGTACGCCCTCCAGTTGGCAGGGCTTCAACCAGCTACAGTGAAGACCTCAGCCGTCAGCTTAAGACCAAGGCATTACCAAACCATGACGGATGGTAGCCCATTTCCTTTCTATCAAAAGCACATTGCTGTTATCCTTTGCAGAAATAAATAATTTCCAGGGAGCTCTTTGCAGCCGAGATTGAATTAAAATATTGGCCCCCACCTGATGAAAAAAATACAGAAAATCTAACACGGTGGTGAAAAACAGATCCCCTCTCGGGATGGGGGAAATCAAGAGAGCGCCACTGAAAATGATTCGGGCAGGTCTGAGTTTTGATTCAGTCTGGGCCAAATTATAATTAGAGCTTATATCAGAACCACATGAAGATATTTGCTTTCCTTCCCCTGCTTCCCGAGGTAGATGTTCCAGGTGTATATTCGAGGTGTACATCGTTTATCTGAAAATGATGTTGAAATCCTCAGGTTCCGTTTTTTTTAAGCCTGAGACATCTCTTTCATGCCTTTCCTCAGGTCGGACATAAACCTGAGCTACAGGTGACCTTTAACCTCCCTCAGTCTGACCCCTTCCTGTTGAGGCGTTGCCACGGCCACCCCGCTGACACTGAGGTGACGTGTCTAACAGTGAGATCCTGACAGTGAGACTGAGTGGTTACAGGGTCACTGGGGTTATCGTCTCCTTAGTCACATCACTAACTCCTGGAGCAACAGTACGCGCATCCCAAATTCCTATATAGTGCACTACTTTTGACCAGAGCCCTATAAAAACAATTTATTACAACGCCATGCAAACTGAAGACTGCAAAATAAAGACATTCCATCCTGCCCACACTGTGTGTCTCTCCTCCTCAACAAACCTAATTAGGGCTTAAAAGACTAAGTGACACCACAGTACAGTGCATGGGTGTTTTTCTGTGTCACAGAAAAGAGCTGAGAGAGAGAGAGCGAGAGAGAGAGAGAGAGAGAGAGAGAGCGAGAGAGAGAGAGAGCAAGAGAGAGAGAGAGAGAGAGCGAGAGAGAGAGAGAGAGAGCGAGAGAGCGAGAGAGCGAGAGAGAGAGAGAGAGCAATAAATACACATATGACAGAGCCTCTCATTACCAATTGCAGGCTGGGATCTGAAGGGAAGCTAGTCTTCAGCCCTGCTAGTCCCGTAGGGTGTCTTAATGACAGTGTGTCACAGCTTCTGAGCGTCAGCGTCTTTCTACCAGGACACACCGTGTGCGTCCCAAATGAGATGGGCCCTGGTCAAAAGTAGTGCACTGCATAGGGAATTGGGTGCAATTTGAGACACAGCCACAGACAGGCCATTTATAAACGGCAGTGCATGTCCCTGCATAACGGGATCCTACTTCGGCACTGGAGCTGCCGGATACGAGGCAGTAGTAAGGAGGATGGAAATGGTTTGTTTGGCTGACCTCGTTTTCCGAGGTAGAGACATGATATGAGATGTGTGATAAGTGGGCACTGACATTGAGGGTTATATCTTCATGAGGTAGACATCCGATGTTGTAATACGACAGGTTGGCGGCGAGGAGAGCGTTAGCCTACCTTCTGAGCAGGTGTCATCGCTGCTGACACTCAGTCTCTCTGCGTTGCCTTGGACGTATTTGTTGTAGAGTTTGATGCGCAGCGCCCAGCTCAGATCTGGCTGTCTCACTGTGTTCTTCAGCCGCCGCCTGTCGTTGCAAATCCGTTAGAGCACCTAGGGAGGGAGGGAGGGAGGGAGCGATGGAGGGAGGATGGAGGAGGAGGGGAGGGCAGGGAGGAGGGAGGGAGGGAGGGAGGGAGGGAGGGAGGAGGGGAGGGAGGAGAGGAGAAAGTGAGAGATGGGTAGAGATACAAGATACGAAAAAAACAACAGAGAGAGGAGAAAGAGAGGAACCGAGACAGACAGAGAAACAAAGAGAGAGAGCAAAGTACAAGGAGGAGAGTCAGAGAGAGTGCGAGAGAGAGAGAAGAACAGAGAGAAAAGGGAAGAAAAATAGAAATCGCTGTTATTGTTTGGATTCAAAACACCTCCACATCCATGACAAAACAAAGACTATCCTTTAGGAAAATGTCTGCTGTGCCTCCCTCTCAACCCGACTCTGTCTCAGAGACAGAGTCGGGTTGCAACACGGCGGACCCCGATACCCATAATACCGCCGAAGCAGAAGTCTCTGAGACATCCCAGACACGCAGGGGAAATGGATCGAGAAAAATCAGCAAGAAAACACTGCAACATTCATCTAGTCTAGTCCTCTATGGTCCTCTAGTCCATATCAAAGGCTTTCAAAATGCCATTCACAACCATTTAACACCCCTAGACGCTAGACAGGCCCAGCAAATGTAACGATTCATTAAGTTATTTCCAACCCAACATACCCAGTCCTATGTGCTTATTCCTGGATTCCAACAAACTCCTTCTAATAATAGTTTTTTTTTAATGCAATAAAATGATACTCGACCCTGCCTTCTTCATTCCACAAGAACCAGAGACCATTACAAGTTATACTGGAATAACTTTTCATGCTCAATACACTTCAAGCGACTTATGAAAGAGTTGGACCGGCAGTATGCTAGAGTACTTCTTTTCTGATCTTTCCTGTGTTTCAGTATCATGTTTCTCGTTAACGAATAAAGTCCCACATCCCTTTGTCTCTGGCCGAGGGCACGTCACACCAGGGGCCTAAGCTGAAACATCCACATGTGGCTTGGAGAGGGCTGAGAGAGACTGAGAGAGCACTTAGAGAGTATAGAGGTCTGAGGCTAATGAGCCTGCAAGAAAAGATGTCTGTCACTAAGACTGAGACTGGGGGAGGATGGATGGGTGGCTCGCTTGGGCTTGCGTCCCAAATATCACCCTATTGCCCTATATAGTGCACTACTTTTGACCAGGGCCCATTAGGCTCTGGTCAGAAGTAATGCAGTATGTAGGGATAAGGGGGCCTTTTTGGACGCACCCACAGTCACAATGCCGAGGTTCCCACCACAGACATCAAACACAGTGTTATGCCACCACATGGTTCATCACCTTGTTCCTTGTTCCTGCCCTGTGGCATACAGACAGGTCACAGACAGAGTGAACATAGCATGACCTTTCACCCCCCCGTATGGGGTGTGTGGTGAGGTGGGCTGTGTGTGTGTGTGTGTGTGTGTGTGTGTGTGTGTGTGGTGTGTGTGTGTGTGTGTGTGTGTGTGGTGTGTGTGTGGTGTGTGTGTGTGTGTGTGTGTGTGTGTGTGTGTGTGTGGTGTGTGTGTGGTGTGTGTTGTGTGTGTGTTTCCATGTAAAGCATTCTTCTGTGATGTGCTCACACCCAAACAAACGGCTTCATTAGGACCAAAATTAAAAACAGATTAGGCAACGCACGCAGAGACAGACCTCTCTCTCTACTCCCCATTCTCTCTCCATATTAATGACATTTGTGTGTGTCCAGATGACATAGCAGCATAGTCCCACGTCAGACAGAACATACTGTAGGGAGGAGCTCAGATCAACGTCTGACAGTTCTAGCCTACTGTTGCTGCTCTCTCTTTTGTATCTCTTGTCTCTGTCTCTGTCTCTGTCTCTGTCTCTGTCTCTGTCTCTGTTCTCTCTGTCTCTCTGTTTCTCTGTCTGTCTCTCTGTCTGTCTCTCTGTCTGTCTGTCTGTCTGTCTGTCTGCTGTCTGTCTGTCTCTTCTCGCTGTTCTCTCTCGCTGTTCTCTCTCGCTGTCTCATCTCTTGCTGTCTCTCACTCTCTCTTGCTGTGCGTCTCTCACTCTCTCTTGCTGTGCGTCTCTCATCTCTCTTGCTGTGCCGTCTGTCTCTTGTCTCTGTCTCTCTCTGTCTCTCTCTGTCTCTCTCTGTCTGTTCTGTCTGTCTGTCTGTCTGTCTGTCTGTCTGTCTGTCTGTCTCTCTCTCGCTGTCTCTCGCTGTCTCTCTCTCGTTCTCTCTCTGCTGTCTCTCACTCTCTCTTGCTGTCTCCATTCTCTTGCTGTGCTGTCTCTCACTCTCTCTTGCTGTGCTGTCTCTCATCTTCTTGCTGTCTCTCTTGCTGTTCTCTCGCTGTCTCTCTGTCTCTCTCGCTGTCTCTCTGTCTCTCTCGCTGTCTCTCTGTCTCTCTGCTGTCTCTCTGTCTCTCTCGCTGGTCTCTCGCTGGCTCTCTCGCTGGCTCTTCTCTGCTGCTCTCTCTCTGGCTCTCTCTGTCTGGCTCTCTCTCTGGCTCTCTGGCTCGTCTCTTTTCTGTCTCTCTCGCTGGCTCTCTCTTCTGGCTCTCTTCTCTGGCTCTCTCTGGCTCTCTCGGCTCTCTCTCTTCTGCGCGTGGCTCTCTCTGGCTCTCTCTCTGGCTCTCTCTGGCTCTCTCTCTGGCTCTCTCTCTGGGGTTTGTCACTTTATGATGAAAACCCAGTAATCTAGAGGAACACCATGCTCTATGACTCACAAAACTAAAAGGCCACCTAAGTACAAGCTGCCTATTTACAAAGAGAAGTAGGCTACAACATGGAGGAGATGATGCCAAGGTCAATGTTGTCCATAATGGAAACCATAAGGTTAAATAGAGATGGCGAAGTCATACAGAATGAATTCTGTGACTAATTAAAATGTAGGTACACTAGAATGATGTAGGCTACATTGTAATGAGGCCTTTTCACTATTAGAATTACTTATCTATATACGTATTTTAATTTCAATGCAATATCATCTCAACAACAATCAGATTATAAATGACATTGTGGTTAAACGGTTGTTCAAATGGAACTTTCCTGAAATCCTGAAATATTTCAAATAAGAGAAAAGAAATACCTGGACCAAGGTCATTTGAGAGCTGAGGGCCAGCAGGATTTTCTCTGTCTTAGTGGGGTATGGGTTGTCCCTGTGTTTGTAGAGCCACTGCTTCAGAGGCCTAGCCATGTCCTGTAGAGCCTGGCGCTTGTGTCGCACCTTCCCACCGTTCTGACGGCCCCTGCACGAGCAAGAGAGAGCGAGAGAAAGAGAGAGAGAGAGAGAGAGCGAGAGAAAGAAAGAGAGAGAGAGCAACAAGTGTGTCACTCATTGCTCTCGAGAAAATAGGCCGGAAAATTGAATTGAGGCCCATGCACATACAAAAATGTCCTTCTAAAACAAACCTACGTAGAAAAAATGACATTCTTGATGTGTAATTTATGGGTAATAGTAGTACATACTTTTCTGATTTTGTTTTCATAACGTAGTTGTCAAGGTTGCAGACTGTAGGCCTATAAGAAATTGACATAATGAAACAATAGTGAATTTAGAGAAAATATTAAAACATTGCTATAATGAAAACTGTTGGTAACATGTGGAAATCATTTTTTCTCTTTCCATTTGTACAAAGTATTTTCCCTTTGTGCAAAGCTGTTGACCAAGACTTGATCAGTGACGCACAACTTTTACACTTCTTATTATTCAAGACTAATTCGATAATATGATTACATTTAGCCTAGGTCTAATTAAGGGTTTCATTCATTGTGCATATGTGGACTACTTGAGGGATAATAGTTCTATAGAATATATATTTTTTTTTTTTACTGGAAGGCAATGGGACACTGACGCTATTAGTCAACACAAATGAATAACATTGAGCTTAGCTAAGCCACCTCCACTTTAACGATGCCTATAGGTTGTTAAGAAGCAATGCACCCTGTGACAACAAGATAGACATGTATATGAGCAATATCAACATCCGTCAATGGTTGACAATGTGTTAAAGGTCTTTATTTATTTATTGACTGCATATTTATTTTGACTTCTGATGTAAAGTTAATAAATTCATTTAAAAAACGTGTAAAGTGTAACTTTACAAGTTTGCCACTCAATGTTGTTTTTATTATCATTGTTAATAGCATTTTTGCTATTAATATTATTACTATTATTAATCATAATGAATATATGAAACAGAAAAAGTTCCTCCAGTTTCTCCTTTTTAGGTTCCTAGGATAACACCTTTTTTTTTAATACAGGCCAAAAATGCTATTTGACTAATCAATTAAAGACATATCATTCAACTTTATTTGAAAAACAATGATAAAGGAAGAGGCTATCATTACCAACAATTTAATTTCATATACATCTTAATGCATTTGGGTGCAAAAAAACTTTTGGGCAACCCCCCCCCCCCCCCCCCACTAAAAACAAGTGAAGTGATCGAATTCAGGGAAGAGTGGTGGACTTTATCCCAGAAAATGGACAGAGAATATAGTTGTTTATTTACACACGACCAAATGTAATGGGATCGAACTAAAGTGGATGTTCTAAGTGTGACTAAAGTGGATGTTCCGTTCATTTTATAACCTTACTTGAAGAAGAATGGCTATCCTGAGTCATGACACGTAAAATGACCGTTGGAAAGTAGGCCTATGTAATTTTGTCACCAAAGTGTGCTATAATTAAGCTGGGGCAGGGAAGCGTTTTATTGGTTGCTTGTTTTCTCCTCAAAGCACGAAAACGTCGCAATGAAACAAATAATAACATTCAATTTTACACCCACGGGAGATGTGCCTCAAGTAGGGCTAACTTTTATGGTCGGTGTGGTGCAGTAGTGCTGTCAAGTCTACTCACCAACACGCAATGGCGTGTTTCAACCAAGCACATTGAGCAATATGTATTTTGGTAACAGCAAATTCTCAGACTTTGATCATTAAAGGAATTCCAAATGAGATCAATTTGTTCCTGATACTTCTAATGTGCTGCCTATGACTTTTAAACCTGTAGATGTCACTATGGTGCTGCGATATTCCTGCTTTGTCTTATTTCTCCGAAGCTTCACTGCACATGTAACATATTTTCTCCTAACCTCAAGTCTGCCTAAAGTAAGGTTCATGTTCTACAGATATTTTCCTTGTAATCTAGATCTGTATGAACAACCTAAAGAACATTTTACTCCCCTGTACTGAATTTTGGCGACACACCCCTCGTATTTATTTTAATATTATTAATTAGTAATGATATTCCCCCGGAAGCGGCACCTCACTGTCATTGTGTTATCCCTCGGTCTCTCCTTACACTCCTTACACAATAACTCCAGCGCAGATGGAGACCGACGGTGTAGGATGTTTGCTTAAATGGATTCGTGTTTCACACAGCATCGCGTTTTTTAAACGTTTTTTTATTTTACCTAGGCACGTCAGTTAAGAACACATCCTTATTTACAATGACGGCTTATAAACAGTGGGTTAAATGCCTTGTTCAGATCGACAGATTTTTAACCTCTCAGTTCGGGGATTCGATCTCCCAACCTTTCGGTTACTGTCCCAACGCTCTAACCACTAGGCTACCTACCTTTCCATTCAATGCTGGTACCCATCCACCCATATATGAGACTATTGTACTGTCTGTAAATAAAATGCGCGTTGATTCGATTGTAACAGTCCACGGGACAATCTGGAGTTCTGACATGATTCCTTTTTTACTCGCTGTCTTATAAAAAGAAGCCAATATTGACTACTAGACCACAGAGTTGAAGCAAGTACACATTTATATAGGATATTAGAAACAGAATAAAACGTGTTTTAAAACATGCTACTGAACACGGACGGCCTAGATATTTTTAATTCCATTCCTTACTTAGATGTGTGTGTATTGGGTATATGTTGTGAAATTGTTAGATATTACTTGTTAGATATTACTGCACTGTCGGAGCTAGATGCGCAAGCATTTCGCTACACCCGCGATAACATATGCTAAACATGTGTATGTGACCAATACAATTTGAGTTGATTGATTAATCTGTAGATTTTATGTGAATATCAACACTAAAATGCAAACCAGGTTGCAATAGCAAATATACATTTCCTGCAATTTCCCTAAAACAAAAAGATCATATTACACTGATGGAAAAATGAAATATGCATGTAAAACCTCCTAATTTGGTTAATATTTTGGCTGCATTGGGTGCAATGATTTTGTCATATTTTGCTTAGATTTTTTAGACAACTTTTTGTCTGAATTTATAATTGAGATTATTGTTTTAGAACATATCCTAAATATTATTAGATGACATTGCTTTCAAAAAGCCTACGACGTGCATTATAAACGCATACTTACGCACTATGCTGACTTGGTTATTTGGGCTCACCATAATCTAAGAAACTCATATGCACAATTTAAATTTGCAGCATCAACTTTTTACACCTTTTACACAGTCTGTATCACTCTGTCTTCAGTTGCGCCCCTTACCCAGATAGGACTATACAATGCAAACCAAATTGGAATAATTGAAAAATCGAAACACTGTTGCGAGTTTTGTTGTCTGATTCGGTTTTTTTTAGGTTTGAATGAGTGACATAGCCTACCTCCTGTGTCTGATGCCGTTGTTGTCTTTGATAACTTGGTGATTGCTTGATAGCATGTCTGGATGAAGGTCCGGATGCTGTCCATCTATTACGTCTAAATAATTTCTACTGCTCCTCTCGGCCTCCTTCGCCTTCTCATCGAAGAGGACCTGGTTACTCAATTTGTTAAACACAATAGTATTCATCTTTGGTTCGGTATTCCTCCGTATGATCTGCTGCGTAAAATCTGTCTGTCTTCTCGAAAGTGTTGCACTTGACGTTTTATTGAAGCTGCTGCTGCCCCCGGTGTCCCGGTGTCCCGGTGAGTCTCCTGTGAAACAAGTGGAAAACGGAGATGAGAAAGTCACGCAGCTGGGGTTAACAGATTCAGATGTACATCATTCGCTAAAGTCGGGTTTATGATTTTGTAATTATGATGATGCGCCCAAATCAAAGGTGCATTCATTGTATTTTATCCTAATTCATCATATGGTGGATCAATTTACGCACCAAGCGAAAGCCTGATTGAAACCACAAAGGCAGTAGGGTGATTTCTACCAAGTGCTCTTGACTATACTCAAAGATCACTATGAAGTTCATGCAATCTCAATAAAACACATCCCACTCCGCAGCGCGGTGCGGTACCATGCATCCAATAGGCATTCCTGTGAGTGATATTTTCATATTTTACTCACTAGGCTACTACTGTAGATTGACAACACAACCTCGCCATACAGAGCATCTCAATACATTGAGACAAAATACGGTCCATCAGATTAGCTAAATGGGTTCACAGTCGCACGGGCTCATTCGTGCATAATGTGATTCCAACCCCATTATTCCCCTGATTCAAAAAATATATAATGCATTCCACACCACTGCGTGTTGCCATGAAATCTCTAGAGCTTCGACAGAAATGTCAGAGGTGCAATTGAGCGCACTTTCTGACAGACAAAATTTCTCGGCTATAGTTATTTTTTCTTTCTTCTATTTGATTCAAACCGGTAATGTTTATGATTACGCTACAATTACTACTGTCATACCGCAAAATATGTCATAACATGATCATAACTCCAGTCACGGGATAGACTGTGCCATCAGCGTGGAACAATGTTGCCAGATATATCCCATCTGAGGCATTATGCGCTTTAAAGTTACGGCAGTAGTTTTGCCATTGTAGTCACACATAGGAAACCACATCAAACGATATCCCATTCTCAGTTACCTGTACCGCAGCCCGCCTGCTTCTCGGTGTAGTTTGTAATCCTGCTTCCAGTTGTCCATTCCCTGCTCACATGCTCCCGTTCTAAGTTCCTGAGCTAAAACCACACGAACCGCGGTCGCCTTTCTGCTTTATTCAGTGGCCTCCGATTCTCAGCCCGAGAAGCTGAATATGTCACCCTTCTCATGTTTCCTAGCACAGAGCCCCAGCCTGCGAACATAAAGTTAATACTCTATGCCTGTTCCGCGGCACGCATCAGGGATACAGCGCTGCAGTGTTTCACTGCTAGTTTGCGTCTGGACTTTTTCCATCTGTCTATTATTGCACGATACCACTTTTCTGTGGTTTGCTTTGTATATCAGTTAGATGCTTGCTTCATTGTGTGTGTTCGCGTTTTCTTGAGAAATTAGCGCGGAGTAGTCTGACTTGATGCAACACATTCTCACCGAAAAACGTTTCCCTGGCTTGGTCAATTGACTCTGTGCAGGTGCTCGTGTGTTTAGTGATAGATTGCACTCATCTGGAGCTTGTAAAACACACTGGCGTGTATTCCTGGATGCCAAGGGATGCTAGGCTTCCCCCCAAAAAATTACCAAGAAAATTTGAAAAAAAACTACATAATTTAACTTTCTCTGTGTTTCATCATTTCCCTTCAATTCGCAATAGGCTGAAGTATCTCACAGGAGAAAGGATCCGAGCAAGCGAAACAGCGCCCCTCTGTCTCTGTATTTGTAGGCCATCTATCTGATGCTGTCTGGTCCAAAAGAGTATGACATTGTTTCCGCCCATAGCATTGAATGCAAGGGATGTGGCGAGCATTTGGCCCACCTTGATGAAAAAACGTATAAAATAATAGCCAATCAGCGTTGAGCTAAACTGTGAATGGTCCTGACGCACCAAAAAAAAGGGTAAAGGGAAGCCAGTTTGGATTTGGCATCACTCCTATCAAATCGAGTTGAGAGCATACCTCAATGACAGAAAAACATTGAATTGTTGCCTCTCATTGTGTTGTTGGCTTGCTAAAATTGACCCTTTCCTAAATTAACCATGGATGGAGATAGAGATTTGGACTTAATCATCCGTACTAGCCAATGATTATAATGGTGAGTCTGATCCAACCATTAATTACTACATTATGCCCCTGGCCTGACAGGATGGAAGTTCAATATGTAGCTACAGTAGATGTAGAAGGCTAATGTTAACTAGCTAATGTTGCCCATGAAAGAAAGTTAGGCTAGCAAGCAAGAATTTTAGCCAGGTAGCCTAGGACAAAATAAAATAAAAGTGTACTGTATGACAAAGTGATAGACCGTTTCGTTCACATGAAAGAGAGGAGGATGGTATTGGCGTTTCTCTACAAGTAGTGTGAGACATGTTTTTTCTACTTGCACGAAGGCGCAAGCACGTACACACACACGCACAGAAATCAAAACCACGGACAGCCACATAATTTTTAGCTTACGTTGATTGGACTAAATCGTTTTTCTGGTACACTACATGGCCAAAAGTATGTGGACACCCTTTCAAATGAATGGAGTTGGCTATTTCAGCCACACCCATCGCTGACAGGTGTATAACATCGAGCACACAGCCATGCAATCTCCATAGACAAACATTGTCAGTAGAATGGCCCACACTGAAGAGCTCAGTGACTTTCCAACAAGTCAGTTCGTAAAATTTCTGCCCTGCTAGAGCTGCCCTGGTCAACTGTGAGTGCTGTTATTATGAAGTGGAAACGTCTAGGAGCAACAATGGCTCAGCCGCGAAGTGGTAGGCCACACAAACTCAAAGAACGGGACCGCCGAGTGCTGAAGCTCGTAAAAATAATCTGTCCTCGGTTGCAACACTGACTACCAAGTTTCAAACTGCCTCTGGAAGCAATGTCAGCACAATAACTGTTAATCGGGAGCTTCATGAATTGGGTTTCCATGGCCGAGCAGCCGCACACAAGCCTAAGATCACCATGCGCAATGCCAAGCTTTGGCACAATTGTACTCTGGAGTAGTGGAAACGTGTTCTCTGGATTGATGAATCACGCTTCATCTGGCAGTCCGACGGACAAATCTGGGTTTGGCGGATGCCAGGAGAACGCTAACTGCCCCAATGCATAGTGGCAATTCTAAAGTTTGGTGGAAGAGGAATAATGGTCTGGGGCTGTTTTTCATGGTTTGGGCTAGCCCCCTTAGATTCTGTGCTTCTAACTTTTTGGTAACAGTTTGGGGAAACCCATTTCCTGTTTTACCATGACAATGCCCCGTGCACAAAGCGAGGTCCATACAGAAATGATTTGTCGAGACTGGTGTGGAATAACTTGACTGGCCTGCACAGAGCCCTGACCTCAACCCCATCGAACACCTTTGGGATGAATTGGAACGCCGACTGCGAGCCAGGCCTAATTGCCCAACATCAGTGCCTGACCTCCCTAATGCTCTTGTGGCTGAATGGAAGCAAGTCCCTGCAGCAATGTTCCAACCTCTAGTGGAAAGCCTTCCCAGAAGAGTGGAAGCTGTTATAACAGCAAAGGGGGTACCAACTCCATATTAATGCCCATGCTTTTGGAATGAGATGTTCGACGAGCAGATGTCCACATACTTTTGGTCATGTAGTGTATATTTTAGTTGTCACTCTATTAGACTAGGCATAAGTGATTTGATGATGTTGAAATGTTGAAGTTGAAATGGTGCTGGAATAGTGGAGGCAGCTCCTGTTTTCCTTGCGACTTGCGGTAACTCTCTGTGGTTCTAAATCAATAGTTGTTCAGTGGTCCGAAAATGTCGGAAACATTAACTTGCTTGACCATACTGTAGGTCATGTAACTGTTTGTTACATGCAATAAGGCCTATGCTTTGTGGATTTCACAGGACAGATGTTGCTCTCTGGTTTTGTGATGAAACAAAGGTGTGGTTGAATTTATTCTCACTGTCTTCTTATTGCCGCTGCCTTTAGGCCTATATATCACGGTCACAAGGCATATAAACTAACAGATTATAGAGCAAACAACACAATTGTCACAACACATAGGTTGTAATAAGCCTTTTTTCCCCCCTGGCTTCCCCAGTGATTTTACCCACGTAAAACGCTAGGTTATTTACAATCATGGCCTTGACGTGAATTGTTCCAGACATCACCTCTTATTGAGCATTTTCCATTTTTCTCACAATCCTCCAGATGAGTGTTTATGTTTTCAGTATAGCTTAGGGCTAGGCTTAACCAAGTTTAAAAGTACTTTTAAGAAAAGAAAAAGAAATATGCTTAAATATAACTTTAACCTTTATCACTTTTGGAAACACTATTTTTAGGTGACCTAAGATGCTCCTTTCTTTTTTACAAGGTCACCATTGCAGCCCTGCTGAAGAAAAACAGATCAATTAATTGAAATAGCATATCTAAAGAGTTCTCTGTTAGGCCTAATTTGCGGTGAGGCGTTCAGGAAAAATGTGCTTTTATAGATAGCCTACCACTGATTACCACTGATGAACCCTTTCATTTACTGTAATTGCACAAGTTGTCGCTTTTTAAAGGGGCAATCTGTAATTGGTACCTACATTTTTTGAATTTGAAACCAGGAGACCACTTTGTTGTTGTTTGAATCCCAGATTTCCCCTTTAAGGCCATTCTGCCTGAGTCAGAACTGCTGAGCTCTTGAGCTGTGTGTGTCCTTTTCGGGTTTATCCAAGGTAGTGATTCCCTGTTCATGACTAAGCAGCAAACCTATATGCAGGTTTAGAGACCCATGTAATTATCGTTTATTTGTGTTTATTTTCATTTAATGGGGGTGAAGAACTTTTGCAAATAGTTCGTGCAAACACGCTATGAATGAGTCTCTCTCATGTAATAACTTTAATTAAGGTTTTGGTCAGTTTATTTGCAATGCCCCTTCTGAAAGTAACTCACTTTACCTGCTCCTGGTTTGACCTATGACCTTTAGGACTCACCTTTAAAGGTCAACATATCCCCCCCCCCGACATTAACATGTATAGTGGTTCCTCCTTTCAACACTATTTCTAAACCTACAAGATACCCAATAAAGCCTCTGTTTTTTCGGCCCAGTTGAATATTTTTAGATTTTCACATTCATGCAATTCCAATGGTCCATATATAAGGTTGGGGCCTAAGCTTCACCATTAGAGTCTCACCTTCCTCTAAGCCAATGTCACTGACACTTCTACATTATCTTACACAGACAATGGACACAGAAAAGAAAAGTCACTTGAGTTTAGCTGCAACAAGGCCAAGGCAAGCAGATAAGGGAAAGCAATGAATGCCCTGCATGTGAAAGACGCACGAATCCAACCTGGTCTCTGAGCATTTTCATACTATTCTGTACGTAAATCCGGAATACATCATTTAATATGATATGTATGGTATGTATTAATTTGTGGATGTCCATCATCCATTTCGTATGATACACTATATATACACAGAAGTATGTGGACACCATTTCAAATGAATGAATGTGTCTATTTCAACCACACCCGTTGCTGAGAGGTATAGAAAAATCGATCACACCGCCATGCAATCTCAATAGACAAATAATGGCAGTAGAATGGCCCGTACTGAAGAGCTTAGTGACTTTCAACGTTACACTGTCTCACTTTCCTTTAAGCCAATGCCACTGACAGTTCTGCATTATTTTGCACAGACAAAAGAAATGTCTCTTGAAGTGTTCACTTGAGTTTAGCTGCACTAAGGCCAAGACAAGCAGATAAGGGAAAGCAATGAGTGTGAGATGTAACACTTTAGTTGAAGGCCCTTTCTCGAAGATGGAGGTTTCTTGTAGCCTACGTAGAGAGCAACAGTAATGGCATCTTTTTGTAGGCACTAACGGAGGCTAACTCTGCCATGGCTTGTTGGCCAAAGCCTATGGGGAAATTTATAGGGTTTTTGGATAAACGCCGAAAACAAGGTCTGTGGGAAACACAGGCTTAGGAGATCTTACACATTTTGTTCTAGGAGATAATCTTGAAGCGTTTATGTAATCAAAACAAGCACATAAATGTTTCATAATTCTGATATGTCCTCATAGAACAAAATATATAATATATCCTAAGCCTGTGTTAACCTCAGACCTTATTTTTGCATGTTTATTCCAAAATCCCATTCTTTCCCTCATTGGAATAGCCAACTAATAAGAGGTAGAAAATGCTAACTCATTCCCGTGTTTTAGGACTACAAGCTGGCGAGCTCTATAGGCTGTGTCCCGTCATGGATGGGTGAATCACGATGCACACTAGAACATTCTGGGACTTGGCTCATTGGAACAAAGGCCTCTGTTCCGTGGTCCTCTGACTGGCTTGTTGATCCATCAATCATCCACTCAAATGAATGTGACTGGCTGTGGTTTTGGCACAGCCGGGAACTGAGAAGTGTTTGTCATTAGGTTTTTATGTCTCTTGTGTTCATTACGTTTATGTTTTCCTCCCAGGAACAAGAGCTCAGCTTTAATGCCAACTGTTGCTCTTACAGCATATGTCTGCTTAAAGAGACAATTAAGTGTTTATGCGTTATAAATAAAACACCACTTAACTAACAGAACAGACATAGTGTGAGTCCCATTTGGCACCCCATTCGCAATATAGTGCACTACCCTATAGGCTCTGGTCAAAAGTAGTGCACTATAAAGGAAATAGGGTGCCATTTCGGACGCACACAGACAGACACACAAGGCCTGGGAGGATTTTGATGAAGACACAATGTTCAAACTATTCCACTGAGAAACAGTGAAATGGGTAAACTGACGTGTGAGGATGACGTCTGTACCTTATTTGAGGGCACTTATTGCCAATGTTAAAAACAGACATGTATTTGACATCACAAAATCAGCTAGAGACACCCTTATTGCTGGGGATATAATCACGGCATCCATTGTTCAGTGTGTATCAAGGCTTTGGTTAGAAAGGTAGCCATTAGTTGAAAGTACTGTTCTGTCAACACCTTATACCATTAAACTCTAAATTCCTTTATAAACCCAAGTCGACAGCCCTCTGGAAAACCCTAATCAGTCCCTCATTTAAACTGACATTTTCACACCAAAGATTGGCTTTAATTTAATCCATTCAAACTGAGTAAGGGTTACATAGCTAGGCCTCCACTTTAAAACCCACAGACATATTTGTTCAAATCATTGCCCCTTTTTCGTGGAAAATAGGAAAGTCTGATGGTTGTGGGACAAGGACTTCTTATTGGATTGTCTAAAACGATTCAATCAGGGTTTTCCAAATGACTTTAAACATTTGGGACAGTAATCAGAACATACGGATATGGACAATCTTTCCACACGTACTTAAACCAATTACAGTGCCCTCCATTGTTAGGGTATGCGTCCCAAATGAGACCCCTATGGGCCCTGGTCAAAATCAGCGCACACTGTATAGGGAAAACAGGGCAATTTGGGACTCATCCTAGATGTCATTAGTGGCCGTGAGGCTTGCTTTTCTATTACACTGTCTTAAGGAATAATTGTTTGGGCACCCTAGCCCTCCTCTCCTGTTTTTCCTTTACACTGTCTTAAGGAATAATTGTTTGGGCACCCTAGCCCTCCTCTCCTGTTTTTCCTTTACACTGTCTTAAGGAATAATTGTTTGGGCACCCTAGCCCTCTCCTGTGTTTTTCCTTTACAGCTTCCTAAGACATCAATGCCTTCTGAATCACCTGAATATGCAGGTTTTATGCATTGCACGTGTCTCTTTTATTGTTTCAGTCACATCTTTGTTGTTGACTCTAAACCTTTTGTGCTGCTTTGTCTTTGGTTGCTCATGCTCTTTGTACATGTGTTTTTCTTTTTGAGTAGACAGCTGAGAACCTCTGCAGCATTTGGGAGTGCTTTGGCTTAGGCTCGGGCCTGGGCAGACTAAAAGCAGAAGGCTGAACTGTGCTTTGGCGTGATGCATGGGGCTGAGCGGAAGGACATTCATTAATGTCAGAATCATAGCTGTAGAAGAACAGCGATCGAGTTGAGGGTTAGAGAGAGAAAAACACGAGAGACAAGTGATGTAACAGAATGCCAGGGACATGATTGGTGGAATATAGACAGGAAGGTTGATTGACAGGTCAATCAAACTAATGGTCGTCAGATAGCTTTCGAGTAGACAGACCTCTGAAGCACATGGTTCGGAGAGACTCATTTCAGGATGGAAATGTGTCTTTAAAAGTACAGGAACAACAGCGTGTCACAGATACTCGGTAAGAAGTTGTTATACCTCACAGATGACATGTTGATTGGGTATCATTCCTCTGTGATACATGTTTCTACCTCTGGAACCCAGAGAAGAGCTGTGGCATGAAAATCATTTTTTGGTGGGGAGCCACAAGGACCTCAGTTCTCAGGTTGGTTCTGAACGAGGAAAACCTGGATGGCTTTTGGCTTACAGCTGTGTGGGTGTGTTTCTACACCAATTGATATCCGTCTCTCTCCCTGTGTGTGGTTGTGTGTGTGGCTATGCGTGTGTCTGAGCATATTTACAAGGTAGGTGTACAGTATGTGTAGTAGCAGCCTACGGTATATCAGTTTCCAAAACACTAGGTCACAGCTAGATCCTTCCAGGTTGTAGGGTAAGACTGGGTTTATCATAGTGTATTCTGGGTTTATGCTACTAAAACTATTACTGATGGGGCAAAAGTTCAATTTCTCGAACACAATGATTATGGCAATTGTTATTGATAATGCGGCACAGGTAACGGCTGAGTATTATTTGTCTATAAATCCTGTTGCCCATTATGAAAATATTTCCAAATGCACTCGCCATCACTGTTCTGCTGTCAGAGCCACAGGTAAGTTTCCTCTTTGAGCAAACCTCGAAGCCATATAAAGTACATAATCATAAGCCTGGGCTGTCAATACCAATGTAGGTATTATTCATGTTGTTGAGATTTTTATGGAGAAGTTACTCTGCTAGCCCTGAAACATGACCCAGACTCTGCGGTATTTGCCCACTCATTTCTCTGTTTATTTATTGTCAGGCCAGCTAGTTATTTACACTTTATGGATGGGAACGTCAAGATTCATTAGGGCAATGAAACCCTTTTAAAAGCCACCCGGTAATGCAAGCGGATTACAAGGCGCATTTAACCTTTTAAGGAATATTGAATTGTGAGGGCACATGACCCGCAGGGAAAGAAACTGACACACTGCCTACATCCCGCTGTGCAAACAGCAGGAGAGCGCTATGACACGCTACCAACAGGCCTGGCTGGCTGGCCGCTAGCTGTGTGTGTGAGAGAGCTGTAATGATATAAAACCCAATTTACAGATTGAGAACAGAGGCTGTGTTGAGTCCTACTCCAAATCCCTGCTCCTGCTGCTACCGTGGGCTTTAGGTTTTTCTCCCTGTTTGGACGTGACACTGAGAGGCCCTTGTGTATGCTGCTGCATGTTATTAATGGCTGAATTGCAAGCAATGCTGTGCTACGGTTGGGATTTTATATTAAAATGGCACTTATGCTCTCTAAAGGAAAGAGAAAAAAACCACTTCTGATATTTGGAAAGGACTTTTACTGTTCATTAGTTTCTTTATGAAATATTTCAACCGGGTGCCTGGATAGATGTGGGAAGTTTTCAGAACTTCCATTCTGAAACAATTGAGCAGCTAGTATCACAATGTTTCAGTACCAGTTCCTTCAAAATGTATTCCCTTGTATTCTTATACACTGAGTGTACAAAACATTAAGCACACCTTTCCTATATTGAGTTGTAACCTGGCACCGCTACCAGACCCTGTTCAAAAGGCACTTTAAATGGTATGTCTTGCCCATTCACCCTCTGAATGGCACACATACACAATCTGTCTCCCAATTGTCTCAAGGCTTAAACATCAATCTTTAACCGGTCTCCTCCCCTTTCATCTACACTGATTGAAGGTGACATCAATAAGGCATCATATCTTTCATCTGGATCCACCTGGTCAGTCTTTGTCATGGAAAGAGCAGGTGTTTATAATGTTTTGTACACTCAGTGTATATTAAACAGTCAATATGAACTTTGACCCATGGTTAAGCCCATCACCTGACCTACAAAAAATTACAGAAGTCTGGACTGTGCGTGAAGTGTACAGTAGGGTCATGCCATCGGTAAGAGGTACCAGTCAGTCTAGCGGGTGTGGCAGCCAGGCCTTCACATTTCCCTGAACCTGGGGACAACGGTCCGGTCAACAACGGTCAGGGATATCCCTTCACTATTTCTGTTCCCTTTAATGAAGCCATGAGAAGTACGGGACGGAATCTCCTGTGATGGCGACTAAAGGGAAGGGACCGACCGGACGTAATTGCTACCTCTGCCGAGGCGTGGAGACGCAACCTCTAATTTCCCATGAATAATGTCCCTGTGCCGGTCGACAGGCCACAGAAAGTGGCAGTTTCCTTTCTCAGAGGGATTGTGGCTCCGCTAATACACTCAACTGAACTGTGGGTTTATGGCCAGTGGGCCAGAGGACCAGACCAGAGCACAGAGAAACCATCTTACTAGTTACTTTCCCTGATGCTCTTCAAAGCACAACACAGGGCTCAGAAACACAGTACAACACAGGGCTCAGAAACACAGTACAACACAGGGCTCAGAAACACAGTACAACACAGGGCTCAGAAACATAGTCAAGACGAGAAAATCAGTATTTCTTTACGATAACAAGGAGGCTTTAAAATGGTAAATCAAGGGTCATCCTGTCTGAGCACACATTGGGAAGACATCGTGGACAAGAGGAACATATCATTTTTAAGAACTCCCAGGCAGCAGTGGGTCTGCCTCTGCCCCTACTCACCGATGGCTAAAACATGTAGTGGAGTTGTGTCTCATAAATTCCTTTCCTTCAGCGGAACATGCAACATTTGTTTAATGATGTTAGTTATGCATATCCTTTTCAGTCAGCGACCTCCAAATCAAAACATTTAACAGAAAGAGAGAGAGAGAGTAAAGACTGCGAGATATAGAGAGTGAGTGTGTGTGTGTGTGTGTTACAGAAACAGCGAAACAGAGAGATTACAAAACATAAATGGCCTGAGCTGAGCATCTGCTTGTTTAGATTACCAAATGCTTCTCATTTAAACGTTTCCTAAAAATCTGTTTTCATATACGGTATGTTTTTTGAAAGGTCGTAAAGTGTGTCTGCATGAGCAATAAAAGTGCCATTAATCACCGGGTATTTATTTGTTTTGAATCGTTTTGATACTATGTCTCAGCCTTGGCCCAGCTCCTCGTTGTTGGAATATTTGGAAGGAGTTCCCTCAGAGTAATCAAGTCAAAGTTCACTCTCTGTCTCTCTCTCTCTGTCTGTCTGTGCTCCCACAGTAACCCTCAGTCACAGCTGGTACTGCTTACATCACAGGAGTGAAGATTTCTTCACCACATATTTTTGATGTTTTGCTAATTTTTTACATTAGCTCAGCCAGGCTGATACTATTAATCGCGTCCCTTGATGTTTTATGGGAGTCAGGAGGAGTAAGTAGTCTCGGTGTGTGCGTCCCAAATGACACCCTATTCCTTATGTAATGCACTAGTTTTGACCAGAGCCCTAAGCACTATATATAGAATAGTGTGCCATTTGGGACACACCCAGTGGCTCGGTGGCTGAGTTGTGGAGTGCTACAGTAAGTCTGGAAGGCTAATTAGGAGCAGGACACTTGAGCAGACAGACCAGAGAAGAGGAGAGGAAAGGAGGAACAGCACTAGTCTGAATGCAGCCCATTGTGCAGGCTGGTCTCATAGACTAGACGTAACATAGTAAACTAATTAGTATGATATGTTACATTTGGTATGGTTACATAAGACAAAAGGTTACTTAAAGCAAAATTGAAAGGAGGGTAGTTGGTCTGGGCGAGCATATAACACAAATGTCTAGTAACACAAAGGTTGTGTGTTCGAATTTCACCATGGACAACTTTAGCATTTTAGCTACTTTGCAACGACTTACTACTTTTTAGCTACATTGTAAATACTTAGTAAGTTAGCTAACCCTTCCCCTAAACGTATTTCATTTTTTTATTAACTTTAATTCAACCCCCTAGAGTCGCGGTCCCTACCCCCGAGGAAATCTAATTAGCATAATAAAAAAATCACCATCAAAATCTGTGTGTTTAAGCTAGAGACATCTGTTTTTTTTTACATGGGCTGCGTCTCAATCCACCACATCCAACAATGGTGGCTCTCACAAACACGTACATTTCGTTTTGCATTAGGACGCCCACAAGCCTCACATGACTCGTCTGAAAGTAGCCCGGTACCAGTTTTATAAATGAATGGAAGTATACACTGAGTATACAAAACATTAGGAACACCTTCTTAATATTGAGTTGCACCCCCTTTTGCCCTCAGAACAGCCTCAATTCTTCGGGTCACGGACTCTACAAAGTGTCAAAAGCGTTCCACAGGGAAGCTGGCTCATGTTGACTCCAATGCTTCCCACAGTTGTGTCAAGTTGGCTGGATGTCCTAATGGTGGTGGACCATTCCTGATACACACGTGAAACTTTTGAGAGTGAAAAACCACTCAGCGTTGCAGTTCTTGACACACTCAAACCGATGTGCCTGGCAACTACTACCATAACCCATTCAAAGGCACTTACATCTTTTTTTCTTGCCTATTCACCCTCTGAATGGCACACAATCCATATCTCAATTGTCTCAAGGCTTAACATGTTTTCTTTAACCTGTCGACTCCCTTCATCTACACTGATTGAAGTGGACATCAAAAAGGATCATAGATTTCACCTGGTCAGTCTATGTCATGGAAGGAGCAGGTGTTCCTAATGTTTTGTACACTATATGTGTGTTTATATATATATATATATGGAACATTTCTGGGATCTTTTATTTCAGCTCATGAAACATGTGACAAACTTTATGAGTTTCATGAGCTGAAATAAAAGATCCCAGAAATGTTCCATAAGCACAAAAAGCTTATTTCTCTCAGATTTTATGCACAGATTTGTTTACATTCCTGTTGGTGAGCATTTCTCCTTTGCCAAAATAATCTATCCACCTGACAGGTGTGGCATATCAAGAAGCTGATTAAACAGCATGATCATTGCACAGGTGCACCTTGTGCTGGGGGAAAATAAAGGCCACTCTAAAATGTGCAGTTTAGTCACACAAAGCAATGCCACAGATTTCACAAGTTTAGAGAGAGTATGCAATTAGCATGTTGACTGTAGGAATGTCCACCAGAGCTCGTCAGAGAATGGAATATTCCTTTTTTTGTTCATTGTAGTTAAGAGATTTTTTGGTTGTTGTTAAATATGGTTCCAAAAAATGAAAATAATTTCCTGATCTTTCTTATCTCTCATACATATATAAGTCAGACACTTTGTCACGCCCTGGCCATAGAGAGGCTTTTATTCTCTATTTTGGTTAGGCCAGGGTGTGACTAGGGTGGGCATTCTAGTTTCTTTATTTCTATGTTTTCTATTTCTTTGTGTTTGGCCAGGTGTGGTTCTCAATCAGAGGCAGCTGTCTATTGTTGTCTCTGATTGGGAATCATACTTAGGCAGCCTTTTCCCACCTGTGTTTTGTGGGTAGTTGTTTTCTGTTTAGTTTAGTATCCTTACAGAACTGTCCGTTTTCTCTTTGTTATTTTTGTTCTAGTGTTCTAATTTAATAAAATATCATGAACACGTACCACGCTACGCTTTGGTCCAGTCATTTCCAGGAAGAGGATCTTGATACATTTAATTTAAAAAAAGTAATTTTTATTTATTTTCTGACTGTTTTTCCATGTACAGTATGAATCTGTTATTTAATGTGTTTTTATGGGCTAATAGCAGTAAGGGCTTAGACTCTAAAAGATCAGGGGAGCCCAATTGAGAACAGGGTCTCATTTTCAATGGTGCCCCGAGGACATGAAATAAAAGGAAAAACTACAAGATAAAATAAAAAGTACATTACAGGCATCATAAACACATTTTTTAAGTCAATCAATCAAAACAATTGCACACCTCGGTGGACTCATTTATCATCAGGGTTTTAAACTGCCCTAGTGGCACCAGGGAATCCAAAGGTTTAAGAGTAGTGGCTGCTGCATTCCCATAAATGGTGTCACCGTAGAGAAGAACTGGCAGGAAAGTTGACTGTACATATCATACAAATTTGAGTGTCCCAGATTTTTGTTTACTATACTACATCTACCCCTGAGTTCAGGTTGCAGGTGAAACAATGAAAACTGACATGTTTGTTTTTTCTGAGGACACAAGATGGAGGTGGTAAAGGAGAAGGAGGACACACATCAAGTTTCCTACTACAGTGATAGGGATGTCTGAGCTTAAGCAGCAATCCATTCTCATCCAATCCCTTCTCTTTTGTTATGTTTTGTATTCTCTTCAATAAAAAGCAATCTATTCTCTCTTTTTTTAAGTTCATGTCATTATTTGTATGAAAAAGCAGCCGAGCAGTTATTGTCTTTAATGGAAGAAAAAAATCCAGTTGTTTATGAGTCATTTAAAGGGTATTGTCGAGCAGAAGCCACACTAGGGTTTTGGTTCTGAGGTGTGTATATACACTACCGGTCAAAAGTTAGAACAACTACTAATTCAAGGGTTTTTCTTTATTTTAACTATTTTCTACATTGTAGAATAATAGTGAAGACATCAAAACTATGAAATAACACATATGGAATCATGTAGTAACCAAACAATTGTTAAACAAATCAAAATCTATTTTATATATGAGATTCTTCAAATATCCACCCTTTGCCTTGATGACAGCTTTGCAAACTCTTGGCATTCTCTCAACCAGCTTCATGAGGTAGTCACCTGGAATGCATTTCAATTAACAGGTGTGCCTTGTTAAAAGTTAATTTGTGGAATTTCTTTCCTTCTTAATGTGTTTAAGCCAATCAGTTGTGTTGTGACAAGGTAGGGGGGTATACAGAAGATAGCCCTACCAAGACCATTATATGGCAAGGACAGCTCAAATAGGCAAAGAGAAACGACAGGCCATCATTACTTTAAGACATGAAGGTCAGTCAATACAGAAAATGTCAAGAACTTTGAAAGTTTCTTCAAGTACAGTCGCAAAAACCATCGAGCGCTATGATGAAACTGACTCTCATGAGGACCACCACAGGAATGGAAGTCCTAGAGTTGCCTCTGCTGCAGAGGATACGTTCATTAGAGTTACCAGCCTCAGAAATTGCAACCGAAATAAATGCTTCACAGAGTTCAAGTAACAGACACATCTCAACATCAACTGTTCAGAGGAGACTGCGTGAATCAGGCCTTCATGGTCGAACTGCTGAAAGAAACCACTACTAAAGGACACCAATAAGAAGAGACTTGCTTGGGCCAAGAAACACGAGCAATGGACATTAGACCGGTGGAAATGTGTCCTTTGGTCTGGAGTCCAAATTGGAGATTTTTGGTTCCAACCACCGTATCTTTGTGAGACGCAGAGTAGGTGAAAGGATGATCTCCATATGTGTGGTTCCCACCGTGAAGCATGGAGGAGGAGGTGCTTTGCTGGTGACACTGTCTGTGATTTATTTTTTAAATTCAAGGCACACTTAACCAGCATGGCTACCACAGCATTCTGCAGCGATACGCCATCCCATCTGGTTTGGGCTTAGTGGGACTATCATTTGTTTTTCAACAGGACAATGACCCAAAACACACTTCCAGGCTGTGTAAGGGCTATTTGACGAAGGAGATCACCGACATCAACCCAATTTTGGTATTTGTTATTTTATTAGGATCCCCATTAGCTGTTGCAAAAGCAGCAGATACTTTTCCTGGGGTCTACACAAAACATGAAACATAATACAGAACATCAAGACAAGAACAGACCTACATATATTTGTTTTAAAGACACACGTAGCCTACATATCAATGCATACACAGAAACTATCTATGTCAAATAGGGGACAGGCGTTGTGCCGCAAGGTGTTGCTTTATCTGTTTTTTGAAACCAGGTTTACTGTTTATTTGAGCAATATGAGATGGAAGGAAGTTCCATGCAATAAGGGCTCTATATAATACTGTACGCTTTCTTGAATTTGTTCTGGATTTGGGGACTGTGAAAAGACATGTCTGGTGGGATAAGTGTGTGTGTCAGAGCTGTGTGTAAGTTGACTATGCAAACAATTTGGGATTTTCAACACATTAATGTTTCTTATAAAAAGAAGAAGTGATGCAGTCAGTCTCTCCTCAACTCTGAGCCAAGAGAGACTGGCATGCATAGTATTTATATCAGCCCTCTGATTAAAATTAAGAGCAAAACGTGCCGGTCTGTTTTGGGTCAGCTGCAGCTTAACTAGGTCTTTCCTTGCCGCACTGGACCACACGACTGGACAATAATCAAGATTAGACTAAACTAGAGCCTGCAGAACTTGGAGTGTGGCGTCAAAAACGCAGAGCATCTCTTTATTACGCCCAGACCTCTCCACATCTTTACAACCATTGAATCTATATGTTTTGACCATGACAGCTTACAATCTAAAGTAACAGCAAGTAATTTAGTCTCCTCAACTTGTTCAACAGCCACACCATTCATTACCAGATTCAGCTGAGGTCTAGAACAACTTCAGATGGTTTGGGATGAGTTGGACCGCAGAATGGAGGAAAAGCAGACAAGTGCTCAGGAAAATGTAGGAACACCTTCAAGACGGTTGGAAAAGCATTCCAGGTGACTACCTCATGAAGCTGGTTGAGAGAATGCCAAGAGCTGTCATCAAGGCAAAGGGTGGCTAGTGGCTACATAGAAAAATCAAAAATATATTTTGATTTGTTTAACACTTTTTTGGTTACTACATGATTCCAAATGTGTTATTTCATAGTTTCGACATCTTCACAATTATTCTACAATGTAGAAAATAGTAAAAATAAAGAAAAACCTTTGAATGAGTAGGTGTGTCCAAACCTTTGACTGGTACTGTATATACATACACTTTCCCAATTACTTATAATGACTATGCCTACCCATAATGCAACAGGAACATACATTAAGTAATTGTGATTAATAGGAAACTGCGTGTACCAATTACATGTTTAGATTCATATTTATAGTGCAGGAGGGACCTTTATTGCATTATGCAATGTTATCGCTGTATTTTGCCCGTTTATGTCAATGTTGATTGAATTTCTGAGTATCTTGAGTTGCATACAGACAGACCCACTGTTGAGCAAATAAGCTCAGCTCATATAATATACTGACCCAACAATGCATTATGTTCCCAATATCTCTCAATGGCTCATTGGAGGTTGTGTCTGTGTTTCGCAGACATATTTACAGTTTTAAGGTGCTTGTGTTGAAGTGAGTAACACAGCCAGATGTGGTCTTGTTTAGGTATCAGTGTCTCGTGTGGACTGCGTAAGGAATGTGACTGCACAGTACATGCTCTAAACTGCTTCACTCTCAGGAACAGTGGTGGGGTATCTGGCATGGGCACAAAACAGGAGAAAGAAAGCATTTATTGCTATTATCAAATTGAGAAGAGAAAAAAACAAGAGGAAGTGTGAAATAGTTTTCCTATACAGTATGTTTGTATGAAATCCAAATGAAATAATCATCCAAATTCATGGGTAGGATAGAATAAACGCTTCCTGCTATTACAGATGGAGGCAGAAGGAATCACTCTTATATTCTGTGGGATGGGTGGGAAGGATAGAGGGATAGTGAGATGAGTCTCTGTGGATGGAAGGCTACTGGAGTAGATCTGGAACCATGACATCCAATCGTACCCAGAAAGTGATGATGAGGTCACAGTAGCTTCTGGGGGGGAGGGTTAATTGTGGTTGTTTAACCGTACCGTGCCTTTTCATTGGCCAGTGCCAGGCGGCGGATGTTAGCCACACAGCCAGCGGCAGCTTCCTGAAGGACCTCGTCAGTGGAGCCCATCATACCCAACAGGAGCTACAGTACAGGGAGAGAGGAGAGGACAGGTTAAAGATGCTACTGTAACAATCAGAAGCAGGGGAGATAGACGAGATAAAGTCGCTAATGTAGGAGATAAAGTCGCTAATGCAACAATCTGTTCATTCTCATTCAATATCATGATGAAGCTGTCGGTAAATCAATGGGGATATGGCATTTACATTAAATGTATTCATTTTGTAGACACTGTAAGTATCAAGTAGTTTGCTCATGGTCAGCACTACAACTCACGATTGCTGAGAAATGCAAAGTCTGTATACAGTAGCTGTGAATAGTCTGTCAGGCTGCAGTGGCGTGTCATTCTCTGTGTGTCCTGTTTTAACCTCCTAACCAGGCCATGAGCATGGGGCATGGGTTACAGCTGCAAGCAGCACATGCCTGCCCGTCTCTGCCTCTCTCTGCAAAGTTTGTTTAGATGAAAGCGTTTGTCTAGCAGGCAGCAGCGTGGCTACGCATTAAAAACCTGAGCACGAAGCAACCACACTACTTGACATCCTTCCACTGCTCCAAAGGTCATATTATATCCGACTATTACTGCCACTTGTATAATGGATCTGCTGTTTGATCTGTTTGCAGAACATTGGGTTTTTCTCTCACCAGAAATTCTGCTTTTTTTGGGCCCCACATTTTGGGTTTTACATCAAAATAATACATTAAAACGTTTTTATTGTGTTCAAAAGAGTTACTTATTATACTGTCACAACATGTAAACCTTTGGAGATGGAAAAGTCTGCCATTAAAAACCACTGTGGCTATGGTATAGCATGGGTTTTAGTATGCTATCTTTGCCTATTTTCGTGAGCAAAAAGTGACTACATCTAGCTTGTGGGCAGCTGCAGTCCCAAATCAAAATAAAAGTAAATACAGGCACAAACACTCCGGCGCAATGGACATTTTAAATTTGTTCAATGTGTGCTCCTTCATGAAATCACAATGTTGTACCATTGAGCTCTCTTAAGCCACACTCAACTTAGTTTGGAGGCTTTCTGGTTTGCATCAATACTGAACGAAACAGGCTAATTTAGATCTCAAAGCTAAACAATCGAAAGCTCACGAGTCCCAAACAAAATGATTATTTGACAGTGCATTAATCATACAGTATATTCTAGATACTTTTCAGGCTCTACATTGAGTCCTAACTAAAAAGTAAGCTTTAAAGCTGTAAAAATGGCAAGTTTTGTTTCTGAAGTCTTGTATACCAAGAATATTGACGCAGGCTTGGCAGCCGTGTTTGAACAACCAACCAATTGTGAGTGTTGAAATGACACATCCTGTCATCTGAGGATCCTTTAAGCACAGCAAACAATATTCTAGACAGTATCCTGTGTACAAAGGAAATGATCCTAAGACCTTCTTAAACACCTAAATCCATTGAATAGATTCAGACATTTCATGAAACAGTCTTATGAAGGAGAGAGCTTTAGTTATTCAGTCTCTCTCGGGCCTTATAGGCTTCGATAGGCTATGAATATGACTATATTAAGCGAGGACGACGAGGCAAATAAAGCCATCGTCTCTCTGTCTCTCTCTCTCGGCATATAAGGCAAACATCTAGCAAACCAAAGGTTGCGTGTTCGAACCTCCTCACCACAACTTTAGCTACGTAGCATGTTAGCTAACCTTTCCCCGAACCTTAACCCTAATCTTAACCATTTAACCTGACTCTAAACCTTAACCCTTAGCTTAGCTAACGTTGGCCAGCTTGCTAACGTTAGTGTTTGCCACTTAGCTAACGTTAGCCATAACAAATTGGAATTCGCAACATATATGTTTTTCAAATTCAGATTATATTGTACGAATTGCAATTCGTAACATATCATACAAATTCTAATTTGTAACGTACACTACATAACCTAAAGTATGTGGACACCTGCTCGTCAAACATCTCATTCCAAAATCATGGGCATTCATTTGGAGTTCGTCCCCCCTTTGCTGCTATAACAGGGTTGAGGTCTGGGCTCTGTGCAGGCCAGTCAAGTTCTTCCACATCAAACTTGGCAAACCATTTCTGTATGGACCTCGCTTTATACACTGGGGCAATGTCATGCTGAAACAGGAAAGGGCTTTCCCCAAACTTGCAACAAGGTTGGGGAAAGCCCAGAATCATCTAGAATGTCATTGTATGCTGAAGCGTTAAAACAGCTACAGACCATTATTCCTCCACCAAACTTTACAGTTGGCACTATGCATTGAGGAAGGTAGCGCTCTTCTGGCATCTGCCAAACCAAGAATAGTTTGTCGGACTGCCAGATGGTGAAGCGTGATTCATCACTCCAGAGAACGTGTTTCCACTGCTCCAGAGTCCAATGGCTGCGAGCTTTACGCCACTACAGCCGACGCTAGGCATTGTGCAAGGGGATCTTGGGCTTGTGTGCAGCTGCTCAGCCATGGAAACCCATTTCATGAAGCCCCCTGACGAACAGTTCTTGTGCTGACGTTGCTTACAGAGGCAGTTTGGTACTCGGTAGTGAGTGTTGCAACCGAGGACAGACGATTTTTACGCACTACGCGCTTCAGCACTCCCGTTCTGTGAGCTTGTGTGGCCTACCACTTCGCAGCTGAGCTGTTGTTGCTCCTAGACGTTTCCACTTCACAATAACAGCACTTACAGTTGACCGGGGCAGCTCTAACAGGGCAGAAATTTGACAAACTGACTTGGAAAGATGGCATCCTATGGCGGTGCCATGTTGAAAGTCACTGAGCTCTTCAGTAAGGCCAATTTACTGCCAATGTTTGTCTATGGAGATTGCATGGCTGTGTGCTCAATTTTATACACCTGTCAGCAACGGTCATGGCTGAAATATCGGAATCCACTCATTTGAAGGGATGTCCACATACTTTTGTATATATAGTGTATCATACGAAATGGATGATGGACATCCACAAATTAATACATACAGTTGAAGTCGGAAGTTTACATACACCTTAGCCAACTACATTTAAACTCAGTTTTTCACAATTTCTGACATTTAATCCAAGTAAAAATTCCCTGTCTTAAGTCAGTTAGGATCACCACTTTATTTTAAGAATGGGAAATGCCATTCTGTATGCCCCATATACAGTTGAAGTCGGAAGTTTACTTGCATTTAAACTCAGTTCTTCACAATTCCTGACATTTAATCCAAGTAAAAATTCCCTGTTTTAGGTCAATTAGGATCACCACTTTATTTTAAGAATGTGAAATTTCAGAATAATAGTAGAGAGAATTATTTATTTCAGCTTTTATTTCTTTCATCACATTCCCAGTGGGTCAGAAGTTTACATACACTCAATTGGTATTCGGTAGCATTGCCTTTAAATTGTTTAACTTGGGTCAAACGTTTCGGGTAGCCTTCCACAAGCTTCCCACAATAAGTTGGGTGAATTTTGGCTCATTCCTCCTGACAGAGCTGGTGTAACGGAGTCAGGTTTGTAGGCCTCCTTGCTTGCACACGATTTTCAGTTCTGCCCACAAATTGTCTATAGGATTGAGGACAGGGCTTTGTGATGGCCACTCCAATACCTTGACGTTATTGTCCTTAAGCCATTTTGCCACAACTTTGGAAGTATGCTTGGGGTCATTGTCCATTTGGAAGACCAGAGGACATTTCTCCAAAAAGTACGATCTTTGTCCCCATGTGCAGTTGCAAACTGTTGTCTGGCTTTTTTATGGCGGTTTTGGAGCAGTGGCATCTTCCTTGCTGAGCGGCCTTTCAGGTTATGTCGATATAGGACTCGTTTTACTGTGGATATAGATACTTTTGTAACATGTTTCTCAGCATCTTCACAAGTTCCTTTGCTGTTGTTCTGGGATTGATTTGCACTTTTCACACCAAAGTAGGCTCATCTCTAGGAGACAGAACGCGTCTCTTCCTGAGCAGTATGACAGCTGCGTGATCTCATGGTGTTTTACTTGCGTACTATTGTTTGTACAGATGAACGTGGTACCTTCAGGCGTTTGGAAATTGCTCCCAAGGATGAACCAGACTTGTGGAGATCTAGAATTAGGTCTTGGCTGTTTCTTTTGATTTTCCCATGATGTCAAGCAAAGAGGCACTGAGTTTGAAGGTAGGCCTTGAAATACATCCACAGGTACACCTCCAATTTACTCAAATTATGTCAATTAGCCTATCAGAACTTTCTAAAGCCATAACAACATTTTCTGGAATTTTCCAAGTTCTTTAGAGGCACAGTCAACTTAGTGCATGTAAACGTCTGACCCACTGGAATTGTGATACAGTGTATTATAAGTGAAATATCTGTCTGTAAACAATTGTTGGAAAAATTACTTGTGTCATTGTGTCAAGTAGATGTCCTAACTGACTTGCCAAAACTAGTCGTGGCCAAAAGTTTTGAGAATGACACAACTATTAATTTTCACAAAGTCTGCTGCCTCAGTTTGTATGAGGGTAATTTGCATATAATCCAGAATGTTATGAAGAGTGATCAGATGAATTGCAATTAATTGCAAAGTCCCTCTTTGCCATGCAAATGAACTGAATCCCCCAAAAGCATTTCCACTGCATTTCAGCCCTGCCACAAAGTGATTCTCTCGTTAACACAGGTGTGAGTGTTGACGAGGACAAGGCTGGAGATCACTCTGTCATGCTGATTGAGTTTGAATAACAGACTGGAAGCTTCAAAAGGAGGGTGGTGCTTGGAATCATTGTTCTTACTCTGTCAATCATGGTTACCTGCAAGGAAACAGTGCCGTCATCATTGCTTTGCACAAAAAGGGCTTCACAGGCAAGGATATTGCTGCCAGTAAGATTGCACCTAAATCAACCATTTAGCGGAGGTCGATCAAGAACTTCAAGGAGAGCGGTTCAATTGTTGTAAAGAAGGCTTCAGGGCACCCAAGAAAGTCCAGCAAGTGCCAGGACCGTCTCCTAAAGTTTTTTTTATTTTAAATATATATATATTTTTTAATTTATTATTATTATTTTTTCATTGTACTTAGGGTGTCTAGACATAMAGCTTGAACTAACTCGTCGTCTATAGATGCTCCGCATATAAACTAATATTAAATAAAACTTAACTTAACTCTCACGTTAGGGGGTGAGTGGCGCTAAAACATGACATGCCAAACAATGCTATATTAGCCACAACATCTCACCTATCATATAAGTCCCAATTTCTGATCTTCTGATCGAAAAGACATAGGCCGGAAATTCAATTCAAAACACATTCCTGGCCTGTATTTGGCCATTTAGCCGGCTGGCACAGCCGTTCTGTATCCTCAGCCGGGGAGCTTGCTTGTCAAGAACAGATCGGCCTCTTTTGCGTTGTCAAACGTACGTGTTGATCCCTCGACTGTCACCTTAAACCGGGCTGGGAAGAGGAATCCATATCGGATGTTGGCCGCCCTGCATTTGTTGCGTACCTCATCATACTCTTTCCGTTGGTTCCTCACCTCCAAGGTAAGATCTGGGTAGAAAGACACCCTGGCTYCGTTGTAGTTAAGGGGGAACTTTTGACTAGCCAGCTTGAGGATGAGATCCCTGGTGTGGGGATAGTGCAGCCTTACAATGAATGGCCTTGGTGGCCCGCCCTTGGCCGGCTTCGTTGCCTGTGATCTGTGTGCGCGGTCGATCAGGATGGCCGTTTTGAAGTGTTCACTCCCCAGTAATGCCGGTATCAGCTCCGAGACAAATTCAGTGGGTTTCCCTTTCTCAGTGTCCTCCTGGATCCCACATATTCGGATGTTTTGGCGTCTTGAATGCGACTCGAGCATTTCCAGTCGGGCCTTCAGGGTTTTGTTGTCATTTTTGAACGTTGCGCACTGTTTCTCTATGTCCTGTAGTCTGTCGTCTGCTCAACCTCGTGCACCCTTCCCTTAGTTGCCTTCACAGTTTCGGCCAAAGTCCCAATACTCTTTGAGATATCAGCCAACCTTGTGTCCACCTTCTTGCTTAGTGCGTTTATGGCAGCCAGTATGTCACTTTGAGTAGGATCTGTGGGGAACTCTTGGAAGCTAGCCTCTTCAGCTAGCTCCCCGTGGGTCGGCGACGTTGAAATTGGTTCGTTGTCTATCTCATTCCAATTATCTTGTTTAGCGCCCCCTTTTTTGGTGCCTTTTCCCTTTGTCATATTTGTTTGAAGTTATAGGTTGTGAGAGGTTAAGATAAATACTAATTTGTTTCAAAATTGAGCGGAGCTCTAGCAAAGCACGTCTACTCCATAGCACGCTCTCTAGCGCCCCCCGCTCTCCGTCTCCTAAAGTTGATTCAGCTACAGGATCGGGGCACCACCAGTACAGAGCTTGCTCAGGAATGGCAGCAGGCAGGTGTGAGTGCATCTGCACGCACAGTGAGGCGAAGACTTTTGGAGGATGGCCTGGTGTCAAGAAGGGCAGCAAAGAAGCCACTTCTCTCTAGGAAAAACATCAGGGACAGACTGATATTCTGCAAAAGGTACAGGGACTGGACTGCTGAGGACTGGGCTAAAGTCATTTTCTCTGATGAATCCCCTTTCCGATTGTTTGGCGCATCCGGAAAAAAGCTTGTCCGGAGAAGACAAGGTGAGCGCTACCATCAGTCCTGTGTCATGCCAACAGTAAAGCATCCTGAGACCATTCATGTGTGGGGTTGCTTCACAGCCAAGGGAGTGGGCTCACTCACAATTTTGCCTAAGAACACAGCAATGAATAAAGAATGGTACCAACACATCCTTCAACAGCAACTTCTCCCAACCATCCAGGAACAGTTTGGTGACGAACAATGCCTTTTCCAGCATGATGGAGCACCTTGCCATAAGGCAAAAGTGATAGCTAAGTGGCTCGGGGAACAAAACATCGATATTTTGGGTCCATGGCCAGGAAACTCCCCAGACCTTTATCCCATTGAGAATTTGTGGTCAATCCTCAAGAGGCGGGTGGGACAAACAAAAACCCACAAATTCTGACAAACTCTAAGCATTGATTATGCAAGAATGGGCTGCCATCAGTCAGGATGTGGCCCAGAAGTTAATTGACAGCATGCCAGGGCGGATTGCAGAGGTCTTGAAAAAGAAGGGTCAACACTGCAAATATTGACTCTTTGCATCAACTTGTCAATAAAAGCCTTTGACACTTATGAAATGCTTGTAATTATACTTCAGTATTCCATAGTAACATCTGACAAAAATATCTAAAGACACTGAAGCAGCAAAGTTTGTGGAAATGAATATTTGTGTCATTCTCAAAACTTTTGGCCACGACTGTATAGTTTGTTAACAAGAAATGTGTGAAGTGGTTGAAAAACGAGTTTTAATGACTCCAACCTAAGTGTATGTAAACTTCTGACTTCAACTGTACCATATGAAACGTAACATATCATATTAAATCAAGTGTTTCAGATTTACGTACAGAATAATACGAAATGTTCTGAGACCAGGTTGGATTCTTCTGTCTTTCACATGCAGAGCATTCTTCATGGAGATCCTTAATGAGGTTTGTACTGTATCATTAATATAATAGTGTGTGTGTCTGTGTGTGCGCGTAAAGTACGTCACGCTGCTTGCTTAGCGAGTACCAATTCCTCCTGATTCGTCTCAGATCCAGGACCTCTGGCTTAATAACACACATGACTGCCCTCCTGAAGCATCTTACCAGTCGGCGCCACACGAAAAGCTTCAGGATGAGGACTACGTTTCACGAATCCCCATGTGCTGCATGTGCACGTGTGTGTGTGTTTGTTCATGTGTTTTAACGTGAACATCTGCCTCTAAAGTAATCTAATAGATCCTCACATCATGCATCTCCATCTATTTCAACCAGCCTGCCCTTGGCCCTGACAGTGAGTTTACCACTGGTCGGGACATTACAGGACATTACAGGTCTCTGTTCTGTTCCCATGCTATCATTGTGTTCATAATGTATGTCAGTGTGAGGTTGAACTCTGACTCTTTTTGTGTTACATGCAAACTAAAAAGGCTGCGTCGCACATTTGTGTGGTTAGCTAGCGGCCTAGCGCAGTGCCAGAGAGCGGAGAGAAAGACATTCCCAGAATGTTCTGCTCAAAGATAAATAGTGAAAGGAAAACAGATGAAAGATGAGGCTTCTATCTCCTCTCCGTGTATGAGCAGTGAGCACACAAACTGACACACTCTGGGAGAACATTGACAACCCCCAAAAAGCTGAGAAAATAATACCACCATTCCATTCCCATTCATTCCCTGCATTGGGAAGAAAAAAAAAATTAATGTTGGCCTATGAATACGGGTCTCTTTCAATGCATCAGTGTATCAGTTAGTATTTCTGTGGTAGTAACATCAGTTTATATGGTTTTTATACGGGTTTTTAAATAGCATCCAAAACACCTCTGAAACGCAAATGTTATATACACAAGGTCCAGAAAACATGCAGCTAGGCTCAGACACAAGTCTCTTTTGTGAAAAGAGAGGATGCCTGCAAAGTGCCAGAAGCAGCATTTTGCCAACATCATAGCATGTTATTCAGACGTGGCCAAATAAGGTCTCCCCAAGCGCACAGTTATGGGCTAAGATAAGCGTGTCTCTTTGCATTTTTTCTCTCTTCCTCCTCCCCAGCTGGGATCTCAAAGACTATAATACACCACTTGTTAGAATATTCCCAAACCATGGTAACATGAACACTTGCTCGCGCTCGTTTGAGAAATGAATCAGGAGAGTGAGGTTTTTCGAACTTCAGAGGGACTCTTGTGAGTCCTGCCCTCCTAAAAGAGAAGTGAGCTGCAGGAGCAGAGCACGCTGCTTCCCCTGGCTGCTTTCTGGCTCTCAGGCTGAGCTAGGGAGTGGGAGGCCTGCCCTGCTGCACAGTGTTGCATTAGCATGTGCAATGCATGAACACACACATCCCCTCCCATCACACATGGAGGTGTCACAGTGTTAAGTGCTCCAGTGTTGGGCTGCTGCTTCCTGAGGAGTTAGGATCTCTAAATCCCCCTAGAAAAGCTCCTGGGTCTGACAACCAACCAGGCATTACAGACTCAGACCCCTGGCCCAGCGTTCCCTTGGATGCGTCCCAAATGGCACCCTATTACATATATAGAGCGCTACTTTTGACCAGAGGCAAAATTTGTGCACTATATAGGGAATAGGGTGCCATTTGGGACCGAACATCCTGGTTCAGCCTCCTGCTCTTTCCATGCTATGGGCAAACAACACAAACAGGCTGCATTTAGCTGAGCTGAGCTCTGGGTCGAGGGGAAGGGAAGTTACTAAGGGAAGTCAAGGTAAACAACGTTCCCTACGGCCTCCAATGAGCCAGGACCATTTAGCTGTGTTCCCCCCCCATCTCGTTCTCAGAAGTGTCAGAAGAGAAAAACCCAGCTTCAAATCAATGATTTGGGGGGTTTGACTCATGGAAATTTTACTGTACTGTAAGACTTTCTCTCTAAATCTATGGTTTCACACACACACACACACACACACACACACACACANTTCACACACACACACACACACACACACAGAGGAAGTCCAACCTGAGAGAGCTGCTGGAACTGGACATTCCTCCTCATTCCAGACCAGACTTTAGAGAAAGGCTTGAGTCATATCGCCAGGCAGGCCTAACACATAACACACTAGGTATTTCATACATAGTAGCTAGCTGCAGAGAGCAGCACCAGTGGTGTATGCTAGTGGTATCATCTGCATACCACATCCAGTCCACAACATGACATTCTGTTACAGATAGAGCATGACTAAGAGGAAACTTCAGAAATCTTTCTTCTGAGATGGTGCATTTTGAAATTCTGACTGCTGCTCTCACTTTCACTCTCACTCCTTCCCTCCCTCTATTTATTCTCTCCCTTGTCTTGTTCACTAGTTCAGTTTGAGCGTGTAGAGCAGAGAAAATGAAAACAAACACCGACAGTGCAAAGCGAAAGAGTTGACTGAGTATACATGGCAACAACAGTGCAAACGTTTTTAGAATTTTGAGATTTAAAGCCTAAAATACATACGAGCTAGGAGCTGGCAACGGCCATTCTCTGGAATACCTACCACGCGCATTTTGTAATTTACATCATTTTACTTCACAAAGCTTGTCTTATGAAAGAGCCCCTTTAATACAGAAAGCTAGCTGAAGCTGTCCACAAGGATTTATGATTTCAGCAAACAATCCACAGCCCTCTGGAAGCGATGTAAAGCAAAGAGGGCGTGTTGATTTTGTAAAAGGGACAAAATAAAGCACCATCCTTATAAAACTGTGAGATACCAAGTGTAGATGTCAACTCAAACAGGAAGGACAATTCATCTTGGAGCTTTTTCTGCTTAGCTCTGGTAGACACTTCCTCTGGGAAAGCTAGTGGCCCCTGAATGCTCCTCTCTCCTGAACACGCTCTGCGCTTGTTCACAGAGCTCCCCAACAGAACCAGGGAACGCAGGACAAAACACACATTAACACTATGACAAAACACACATTAACACTATGACAAAACACATAATAACACTGTGATAAAACACAATAAATAACACAATGACAAAACACACACTAACACTATGACAAAACACACACTAACACTATGACAAAACACACACTAACACTATGACAAAACACACATTAACACTATGACAAAACACACATGAACACAATTACCAAACACACGATAACACAATGACCAAACACACGACAACACAATGACAAAACACACAATAACACCATGACGTAAAGCACAAGACTGAGTCATTCTGAAAAACGGAATCTAAGCTAAACATTTTGATTGTCTAATGAAATCACCAAGGCAAACACGCTGTAAAAAATGTTGTGGTTTTTATTCTGCTCATATAAAGATGTTTTCATATTTTTCATACAATATTACAAGGTTTTAATACAGTTTATGAAATTTGAAGAGATGCAATGAAATGGCGTTTGGATATTTTTAAGACCGAGGAACATAAAAAATGTGAGAAAAAACTCAGACGGGTCACTAATGTGTTTTCCAGTGTAAAATACTTTCTTTTCAATGCTTAATTTCCTCTGCTAAGCTTAGGGGACTAAGTTATACACCATTAAGAATGCTGGGGAGGAAAGTTACATACAGTACTGAACAGAATGTTAGGAGAGAGGGGGAATGAGAGAAAATCCTACAAAATCATTATACAACTTGCGGGTGTACATGTTTTGAGAGCTTTTCAATGGCAGAGAAAGGCCCTTTGAAATACGGTTGCAATAACACAAGAGGCAGTCTTTAATTTTACACTGGGCCGTAAATTACACCGACAGAGAGCCAAGCATCGCTCCTTGATAAACCCTACTCAAACCCATTTTTTGTTTTTAAAAGACAGGAAATATTGTTCGAACACATTCTCTGTCAAACCAATCCATAGATCAGAAGCAGGATGTACATAACACAGCTAGGCCTCAATGCCTCTCTCAGTGTTTAACCACCGACAGGCTCTTGTGTCGTAATGTTTCGCAATGTTGTCTAGGGATCAGGCAGGTATATATCAGCAGACTGTTCGTATGAACCCAGTCAGGCTGAAACAATGCAGCCGCCTGTGCGTTTCCTTTTCACCGCTCAGATTAAGAACAAATTAAACACGCAATAGTGGTGTAACGTAACCTGCCTTTTTCCCCCTCGTAATTAAGCTCTTTATAATCCCAAAATACATTTTGGAGTTGTGTTGAAACAACTTACTCTGCACTGGTACATTAATAAGAGCAAACAGAAAGAGACTGATTAAAAGAGTGGTATGCAGGGCATGCAGACACACACGCGCACACACGAACATATGTACACACTCACAAGCAAACATGCGTACGGACACACACACACACACACACACACACACACACACACAAACACACAGCTGTCCAGTTTTTGTGGTGGCTTGAAGTACAAAAAACATTCTTCTTAATGACTTTTGCAAAATTGGACATTACTCTTTCGGAACACCCAATGTTCAGTCCAGCTACCAATTATGGGTAGTGTTGAACCACATATACTGCAACAGTAGATCAAGCTAAAGTACACCATTAAATGAACATGGGAAAAAAATATTTGGCTCCAATGGCAGAACCCCTTCATAATTTACATTGCAGTTGTTGTCGGGGAAAAAAGTAGGTTAACCCTATGTGGTCACAAAAGATATCTCACGTAAAAATCTCCTTCTGAAAGTAATGTGATAAAAAAAAATAAAAAAAATACCCAAACATTGCATTACGCCGTTCTCTACAACATGACATTAAATACAGTTTCAATCTAAACATAAAATCTTTACTTCAAAGTCACGTATAAATATAAACACGACTAATTTGGAAAAATATCGGAAAATGAAGATAATAAAATACTATTATTCTGTATGAAACACTCACTGTTCTCTATTCTCAGTCACTTATGGATTAGAACCAAGGAACTGGAACGACGTAGCTTCTAACTTAGTAGATGTTCTTCTCAGTGAAGCAGTGCAGTCATTTGAAAGTATATCCACCATAACATAGTGTTGTTCTCCTTGGCCCTGTTCCTTGGCCTAAAACATGTCACTGACACATTCTGCTCTCATGTCCAGGGACAACTCTTAGCAACCGTTACCCAAGATACAGCCTTTTGACTTGCTCTGTAATGGCATCTAGGGTTTACAAGGGAAGTGGCACTTCGCACACATTGAGTTGTTTGCTTTTCTGAACTCCCATGACAGATAGAATGTGGAGTCATGTTTCGGACGAGAATAAAACTACCTTTGTTTCTGCTTCTTTGGTCAAAGGCTCTGAAAATAGTTACAGGTTTTCAAAGTTTATTATCAGTGTTTTCACACATCGCTAAAACATAGTAGAGTGATGGGGCTCCAAGCCCCATTCATTAAATTACCAGCTAAAACTGCAAAACAGAATGCCGAAAATAAATTTTAATTTTATAAATTAAAATAAATTCTATGAAGGTGTGAGGAGAACGTTTGAGGAATTTCCACATGAAATGTTGAGCTTAAATTTCACATGGAAACCATATTTTCACATGTATTAGAGTTCACATGTTAATACCACCTTTCACATGTGAGAAGAAAAACATGTTTTCACCTCCCATGTGAATTGCAGTTGCACATGTGGAATTTGCGGTTTCACATGTTAAAAACCTTCCCATGTGAAAATCGGATATGCAGTTTCACGTGAAAAACCTTCATTTTTTTCAATCACAATGTCTGAAAGCGTTCAAAATACATTGAAAACATCCTAAATACATCATCTATACAGCTAAAAACAACAACACGAGGTCCAAACAAGTTGACTGAGGTTAAATAAAGTGTTTATCAATATTCCTGATTTTGATACTTTGGACAAAATCAAAACGGCAATATTCTTGTAACGCTTTTTTGTATAAAAACTCTTAAATTACAGCTCAATTTGAGAAAATTATGAATATGCGATAATCATGATTAATCACAGCAAATCCTGAGAAACTCAATAAATGTTCTGAATCAAATCAATAACATTTTATTTGTCACATGCGTCGTAAACAACAGGTGTAGACTAACAGTGAAATGTTTACGGTCTCTTCCCAACAATGCAGAGAGAGAGAAAATAGAGAAATAATAGAAAAGTAATAACACGTAATAAAAATAATACAAAAATAAGAAAACTTAGCTATATACATGGGGTACAGAGTCAATGTGCAGGGGTACGAGGTAATTGAGGTAGCTATGTATGTACATATAAGTAGGGATAAAGTGACTAGGAAACAGGATAGATAATAAACCGTAGCAGCTGAATATGTGATGACTCAAATGCAGATAGTTAAATAGTTAACCAAATAGGTAGCCGGACTAACTATTTAGCAGTCTTATGGCTTGGGGGTAGAAACGGTTCAGGGTCCTGTTGGTTCCAGACTTGGTGCATCGGTACCGCTTTCCGTGCGGTAGCAGAGAGAACCGCCCACGACTGGAGTCTTTGACAATTGTTAGGGCCTTCGTCTGACACCGCCTGGTATAGAAATCCTGGATGGTAGGGAGCTAGGTCCCAGTGATGTACAGGGCCGTACGCACTACCCTCTGTAGTGCCTTGCGGTCGGATGCCAAGCAGTTGAAATACCAAGTGGTGATGGACCCAGTCAAGATGCTCTCAATGATGCACCTGTATAACTTTTGAGGATCTTACGGCCCATGCCATTTTTTCAGCCTCCTGAGGGGGAAGAGGCGTAGTTGTGCCCTCTTCACGACTGTGTTGGTTTGTGTGGACCATGATACATCTTAGTGATGTGGACACCGACGAACTTGAAGCTCTCGACCAGCTCCGCTACAGCCCTGTCGATGTGAATGGGGGCGTGCTTGGCCCTCCGTTTCCTACAGTCCACGATTAGCTCCTTTGTCAGGCTGAGGTTGTTGTCCTGGCACCACACTGCCAGGACTCTGACTTCCTCCCTATAGGCTATCTCATCGTCATCGTCAGTAAACGTAATGATGGTGTTGAAGTCGCATTTGTGGGTGAACATGGAGTACAGGAGGGGACTAAGCATACACCCCTGAGGGGCCCCCGTGTTGAGGGTCAGTGTGGCAGTGTTGTACCCTCCCCACCTGGGGGCGTCCCGTCAGGAAGTCCAGAATCCAGTTGCAGAGGGAGGTGTTCAGTCCCAACTTAATGATGAACTTGGAGGGGACTATGGTGTTGAATGCCGAGCTGTAGTTAATGCACAGCAATCTCACATACCGTAGGTGTTCCTCTTGTCTAGGTGTGAGAGGGCAGTGTGAGTGCAATAGAGATTGCATCAACTGTGGATCTGTTGGTGCGGTATGCAAATTGGAGTGGGTCCAGGGTGTTTGGGATGATGGTGTTGATGTGAGCCGTGACCAGCCTTTCAAAGCCCTTCATGGCTACAGATGTGAGTGCTACGGGGCAATAGTCATTTAGACAGGTTACCTTGGAGTTCTTGGGCACAGGTACTATGGTGGTCTACTTTAAACATGTAGGTATTACGGACTGGGTCAGGGAGAGGTTGAAAATGTCAGCGAAGACACGTTTGAAAGCACTAGTTGACATTGAAATGTGAAAATGCACGTGATAGTGTTGCGGACATGAGTCGACTGCGACTTTAAAATGAGTGTTGGTTGAATGGTCATGACGTTGGTTTCTCTCGTGGGAGACCCAGGTTCTAATCCCGCCAGTTGCAAAAGCACACGTGAAACGTATAATATCACGTGAAATGTTGGGAAACCACATTAGAGCTCTGCTACCCGACACGAGCCCGACGCCCCTGATATTATACATCCGGGTCGGGCCTGTTTTTTCATCAATAATTAGGGTACTTGCAGGGCTCAGTTATCATTAAATTGATCACTAACACTTTGAAGCTGAGCCATTTGCGCGTGCTCTGCTGCGCAGTACAATTATATCTGAATAAGATCATAACATGGAGTCAGAAGTGCTTCCAACCTCGTGAAATATGAGACAGGAGAGATTATTTCACAGAAAATAATATGTTCCTTGAGTTATGTTGAGTTTAGAGTGACGAAAAATAGCTAACAGCTAACTGCTCTCTCATGTCTCTTCATTGAGCAGAGCAGCCCGAGCGTAGCCGTTGCTATGGATACTCAATGACTCAGAGCGCCATGAACAGAGTGCATGCAGAACGAGCTGTGTGCACGGAGCAAGTGACAGACAGAGAGGAGCAGCTAATGGATTTACTACAGGCACCCAGTGTCTGGTCTGGAGGGTGAAGTCATAAGCTCTGCTGGTCGGCTACTGCGTAGCAACCTAGCTGTGTCAAAAGTCCTAGAAAGCCTATGTAAATTACGATCGCCAGAAGGGCCAAACCAAAAAATGTAGAAGGCCATTTATGATGATCAAATTCAATCCCCACAGTGAATTATTTTAAAGTTCGCTATAAATAGAGATATTTAATTAAATAGTGATTCTATTTAATTAGAATCACTATTTCTGAGTACTACATTTGTGACCCGTTTCATGAAACTAGGCGCATGTCGCAAGTCATGACTTCACAGGAGAGCCATTTTAACGTTTTCTTTCGTTTTTTTTAATCAAAATGCGTTTTTTGTCAGAAATGCCTTCTGGAACTTGTGAACTTTCATGTGCCTTAATAATAAACTTGTCATGCCATCTGTAAATACGAAAACAATTGTTAAATTACGAGCCTTGTTGGTTAAGCCACAGAAAAAGTCAGCAACCTTCCCACTAGACATGATTGGCTGAGATAATGAGTGGGCTGGACATGCCGAGTTCGGCGTTTGGATTGGTCTGCCATATAGAAGGCTTCTGTCTATTTGAGCTGGCCAGTCTGTGTTGGTAATCCTGTCGAACGCGACTAATTTTTTTTTAAATTGTGTAGTGGAGCTGCATAAGTGTCGCTCTCCACTTTCTGGAGGATCAAGTTTTGAAATCAGTGGAATTAGAGTATGATAGCTAAAGAGACGGAGAAAACACCTGTCTCCAGTTTACGTCTTCAAACTAAGGGCAACCGTGGTATGACATCCGTGACAGGGAGTCGTGTCCATCATGCATGATGATGTATACAGGTAAGACAGTCTAGCGTTAGCTAGCTCCATTTTCAGATATTATACATTTCTAATTTTGACAGAAAGTGGTTTCATTTCAAGATAACGTGTACTGTTAGCTAGCTCGCTAACATTAGCTGGCTGGCTCCCTAGCTGACGTTATTTTTAATTTCCCAGAGCCGTTTGCTTTTCTAGTTAGAGCCTAATGTTAGCTAGCTAACATTGAACCTGGTTGGTTAGCTCCCAGCATATTCATACAGGGTAGTAACGACATGATTTGGCACTATGTTCATTGTTGTTTAACTCGCTAACATTAACTGGCTGGCTCGTTAGCTAACGTTACGTGACGTGTGTGATCTTACACGCTGTTTACCTAGCTAGGTTCATTGTTTACCTAGCTAGCTACATGTCTTAAGATAAAGTGTACAGCACGCAATGAATATAGTAAACGTCGGCAAAAAAGCGTAATAACATTGTTGCCAGTAGAGCTGGTTAGGTTGTTTTCATGTTATCCAGAGGTAAACAAATCATCGGCCAGAGCGTCGAGTGTGCGCTCCGAATGCGAAACGAGATGGGTGGGGCTAAAGCTTAAGAGGGTGTGAACGGTGCTGAATTGGTGTAGACAAAGAAGAGCTCTTCACTAGATACCAAAACATTCAAAGGTCGGGGACACGTCACACGTGTCCATAAACCACGTGTCTGACTCACGTATCCGTTTTACCCACATTACATTTTTCACGTGATTTGTTGGCATGTGAAAAAAATATATACTTTTTTTTCTGACATGTTTCACGCATGTCCGAAAACCACAAGTTTTATCAAGTGTTCTATTCATAAGATTATTTCGAGTGTTTTTTTTAAGTGAATGATCATGAGCAAAGATATGAATGAACATACCTTGACCACTAGGTATGGAAAGGACAAGTGGTTGTGAGCTAAAAAGTGATTGAAAACATCAGGGGCCAAAGAACATACCTTGACCACTCCGTTGTCGTGCATGGTGATGCAGTTGTTGGGGTCCTTGGAGAGCTGGAAAAGGGCCTGAGCTGTGGCCTGGTGGACTGAGGAGTCCTTGGACTTCAGGTAACGGACGAGGGGGGCCACGGCCCCCGCCTCCCCAAACAACACCCTGTTACTGCCCCACATGCAGCAACGGGCAATGGCCTCAGCCAGGTGACGACGCAGTTTATCATCAGTCTGTAAAACAGAGAAAATAGGACAACAGACATCTATGGCTGCATCTCAAATGGCACCCTATTCCCTATATAGTGCACTACTTTTGACCCGGGCCTAGGCTATAAATACTACTCAATAGAGTTTGTTTCAAACACTACAGTGAACTTTTAAATTACAACTGAGATGATGGTATCATAGACAGTCCATTTACAACAGGACTGAAGATTCCCAGTAAACACACAGGCTAATTGAGTAGGATTCTAAGTATTTTGAGGTGTACTTACTGTGTTTGTCAGCTTGGCCAGCATCGGTACAACCCCGTGGTCAGTGATGACTGCCAGATTCTCTTCGTCTTTGGCTATTTTGGCTATGGCGGCACACACGCTCGCCAGTACCTCTTTGTTTGTTGATTTCAGCAAATTAACAATCAGTTCCAATCCACCGACAAATGAGCGCACCATTTCCCCTGAATCCTAAAAGTAAAAAGCCTCTTATTAGCTTGGTGTTCTCAATCTGTGAAATGAAGTGGCGCAGGGAGACTGTGTAATGGGCAGGGAGGGAAGCAGGGGCATTTGAGCAAAGCAGAGAAAACTAAAGAAACACACAAGCAAAGGAAAAAGAAAAAGCCTTTTCATCAGTCTTAGCAACAATCAAAACCCCATCAGAGCCAGTCAGCCCAATCGGAGGTAAGGTGAGTAGCCGTGGCTCTCTCCTGCTTTCCCCTCTACGGATAGGGCCATTGTAAATACGGATGGGCTGTGTGGTGTGCCAGTAGCTATTCCTCATCAAGCATGTCATAGGGGAGATATAATCCGTTTGTTATAAAAAGCCATTTACAGAAATCAACAGGGCAAAATTGATGGGATTTCTTGCTAAGAAATGCAAGGGCCAAGGGAAACGAATCCTTCTACAGCAGACCGATCTAATGTCAGCCTATCCATTTGGATAGGCCTTTTCTACCCCCCCAGGTAGGCTTACTACTTCAACAGAAGGCCTATCTAATGACCTCTCCATGTAGGTTACACTGTTCAGAACACAGGACAAAAACATGGTGTCGGAATCAGTGTGCGGAGGAACTGAAGGAGTCGGTGTGTTTCCCCGACCATGCAGGCCAGGCTGGCACCGTAGACACTGGTTTAAGTGCATGGCACCAGTGGGCTAGCTGGTACCACAGGACTCTCAGCCACTTATGGGGCTGTGCCGTCCAAGCTCTCTGAGGAACCACAGCGGAAGAGAGTGGGCACATACGCAGCCTTCAATGAAGCTTGGCAGATCGGGCCTCTTTTAAAATCACAACTCAACATAATCGGCACCAAAAGGAGGTATATATCAAGGTGGCATACACAGCCACTGCCAGCCTTTCTCCAGCAATATGAAAATAGTAAACCAAGATTATGGAAAGCGTATAATTAGAGATGGCTGAGTGCAAATCATCACAACGCATGCTCCATTTCCATATCCATCAACATTATATCTCCATCTAGGACATTGAGGATTTAATATAGCTTGTTTCTTCGTTTTTTTGTACGTAGACATTATTGTCTAGGTAATGAATCATAACCCCCTCCCTTTGGGGGTTGTGTGTGGTTGTGCCAGGCCAAGGGCTCCACTTGTAAAAGAGATTTGCATCTCAATGGGACTCACCTCGTTAAATAAAAGATAAATACAATAATAACTGCCCGGTTAACCACACTCACACTAGCCTCAATGTGAGTGGCCTATTCAACGAGGGACAGGAGTGCAGGCATATCCAACCAAAGCAGTGACAATGGGACACTACCACAGCAGGTATCGTGGCTGTGCACACTGCACAGTGAGGAGTGTTGAATGCAACCTTCTAGCTCTGACAGGCCAGGGCTCAGAGAGCAAGACGGGACACGGTGGTGTGTCTCTCTCTGCTCCCCTCAGATGTGGTGCCAGAGGGGCAGTGTGTGCCCGGAGCTGACCCCCCGCTCCGCTTCTACACAGCACAGAGAGCACACAGCACAGGAAGCCTTTCCTCAGGAATACTGATGATGCCGCGACTCACCAGCGACAGAGGAAGCGCTTCTCAAGTCACCAGCTGCGGCGGCGGACTAGTGAGGATCCCTTTCATGGCCTGGACAGAACCCCAGATCCCTGAAAACCGCAGCATTATAAAGCTACACACGTAAGGCCCCGGCCATCCTGCTGTCCCTTTTTCCCGAAGATGAAATGAAATAGAAAACACATTATCTGGTCGGTGTGCGTGATTTGGCCTAGTCTGAGGGAGGGGGAAAGGAAGCCGGCCCAAGTGGCGCAGCAGAGTAGTTTGCCCTGACCCTCTCCAGCAAGCAAGCAATCAGGCTCCTACGTCCATAGGCTACTATGTAAACGGGAAATAAACCAGGTATCGCAAGTTGCCCGTGTCCAGGCAATTTAATAATGCACTTCATTACATGAGCAGCAGGGCAGGTTACCTCCTTGATCGAGGGAACAACGCTAATTGACTGATTCACTGCAAAGCCCCTGCTGACTGCAATAATGACTGGGGCTTTACTCATAGAGGGAGCTGGCCAGGCAGTCCAGGTAGTCCAGGCAGTCCAGGCAGTCCAGGAAGGCCAGGCAGGCCGGTACAAGTGGGGCGTACTGTTCTTGTATGTGTCTGTATATGCCTGAGTAGGAGTAGAGGTAAGGACTGGAGCATCCAGCAGCTGCACTTACACCCTGATCCTCTCATAAATCCACTGTGGAGCTGCTAACTAAAACCACATGGGTCTTTTATCTATATAACTACTACTGCATCGAGCAGTATCAGGTTCCCCTCGCTCGCAAAACCAACGCACTATTTAGCTTTCGTCATTGCCCCTGTGTCAGAAATCAACCAAAGAGCATGTTCATGTATTCACTACAAAAATTGGCACCGTAAAGTCCAGACAAACATGGTCAAACTTTGTTAGTGTTCAAGCTGCAGCCGGTCGGTACTCCTCTTCCATATGGTTGCCATAGATCATTTTTGTCACAATTTTGGTCCGGAAAAATTCCTTGTAGCGAGTGAAAAGCTCCCTTCACCCGGACTGAGACTGAGACACCTGCCTGAGCTGGGCCCAATGTATCTGTTTAAACGTCAACAGATTGTCTAACTGACAAGCTGTTTACGTTCATCTTGGCTATAATCTAATAGAACAACGTTACATTTGTATTTTGGAAAAATGATACAACGGCCCTGGGAATCAAACCCACTGACAGAAATATTAGGGGGATTTAGATAGCTATACTTCAGCCGCTCTATATGAACGCAATAGACTGTGAGTCCCATATGGCACCCTATTTCCTACATAGTGCACTACTTTTGACTAGATCCCTATGGGCCGTCTGGTCAAAAGTAGTGCACTATATAGGGAATAGGGTGCAATTTGGAATTCAGACAGCATATGAATGCTATACAGCAGGCCCTATGCCATGAGGACTGGACAGTAGAAGTATGTACCCCAGCCTTTATGTGCAGAATGGGGTCACAGGAGTCACAGCCTGTCTGTCTGGCACCCTGCTCGTAAGAAGAAGCTGCTGCTGGTTGTATGACTCTGTAACTCAGAGCATGTTGAGGATTTTCAACAGAGGAGTCAGAACAGGATATTACTCCTCCAAGTCTCTCCCTGCATGCCTGCCTGCCAGCTGCCTGTTTCCCAGTTCACCAGTTCACCAACAGAGAGCAGCGTGTTCTGCTTTGTATTAGAGGAGGGTTCATGTAAGCCTCTAGTGACACAACGTCACCCCTGCAGCAACCTCTCGACACCAGATTGTCGAGAGAGGCTTAAGGAGGCTGACCTTCATGATGATATAAACAGGCTTCTGAACAGTGTGAGAAAGGGATTCAACCAAGATAAACATGATGAACATATTACAACCAAGATAAACATGATGAACGTATCACAACCAAGATAAACATGATGAACGTATTACAACCATGATATAAACATGATGAACATATTACAACCATGATAAACATTAATGAACATATTACAACCATGTGATAAACATGATGAACATATACAACAATGATAAACATTAATGAACATATTACAACCATGATAAACATGATGAACGTATCACAACCATGATATAAACATGATGAACATATTACAACCATGATATAAACATGATGAACATATTACAACCAAGATATAAACATGATGAACATATTAACCAAGATATAAACATGATGAACATATTACAACAAGATATAAACATGATGAACATATTACAACCATGATAAACATGATGAACATATTACAACCAAGATATAAACTGATGAACATATTACAACCATGATAAACATATGAGCATATTACAACCAAGATATAAACATGATGAACATATTACAACCATGATATAAACATGATGAACATATTACAACCATGATATAAACATGATGAACATATTACAACCAAGATATAAACATGATGAACATATTACAACCAAGATATAAATGATGAACATATTACAACCATGATAAACATGATGAACATATTACAACCAAATATAAACATGATGAACATATTACAACCATGATAAACATAATGAGCATATTACAACCAAGATATAAACATGATGAACATCTACAAACCATGATGAACATACTACAACCATGATATAAACATGATGAACATATTACAACCAAGAATAAACATAATGAACATATTACAACCATGATAAACATAATGAACATATTACAACCATGATAAACATGATGAACATATTAAACCAAATATAAACATGATGAACATATACAACCATGATATAAACATGATGAACATATTACAACCAAGATATAAACATGATGAACATACTACAACCAAGATATAAACATGATGAACATATTACAACCATGATAAACATGATGAACATATTACAAACCATGATAAACATAATGAACATATTACAACCATGATAAACATAATGAACATATTACAACCAAGATATAAACATGATGAACATACTACAACCATGATATAACATGATGAACATATTACAAACCATGATAAACATGATGACAATTACAACCAAGATAACATGATGAACATATTACAAACCAAGATAAACATGATGAACATATCAACCATGATAAACATGATGAACGTATCACAACCAAGATAAACATGATGAACGTATCACAACCATGATAAACATGATGAACATATTACAACCATGATAAACATGATGAACATATTACAACCAAGATATAAACATGATGAACATATTACAACCATGATAAACATGATGAACATATTACAACCATGATATAAACATGATGAACATATTACAACCATGATAAACATGATGAAACATATTATAACCATGATAAACATGATGAACATATTACAACCATGATATAAACATGATGAACATACTACAACCATGATAAACATAATGAACATATTACAACCATGATATAAACATGATGAACATATTACAACCATGATATAAACATGAATGAACATACTACAACCCATGATATAAACATGAACATATTACAACCATGATAAACATGATGAACATATTACAACCAAGATATAAACATGATGAACATACTACAACCATGATATAAACATGATGAACATACTACAACCATGATATAAACATGATGAACATACACATATAAACCTGTAATAGAACATGATAACTTTTACGCAAAAGTTGAGACTTAATGTTATTTACAACGTTATAATGTAATTTGTTTTACATGTTGTTAAGCAGTGTTGCCATTAGAGAATAATTAAATAATTAAAACAAATGCCATTTTCTTAGGTGTACTGTACCTTTGCATTTTCAATGCATGGACAAATGGCCCATGCAGCACTGGCCTGGACATCTGGGTTTGGGTTTTTCAACAAGGACCAGAGCAGACGCACTCCATCCAGACGGTCAATGATCCTGTAGGAGAAGAGCGAAGAAAGAGAGAAAGAGAAAGAGAAAGAGAGATAAAGAGAAAGAGAAAGAGAGAGCGGTAGAGCGGTAGAGAGAGGATTAAGAGAGAGAGAGAGAGAGAGAGAGAGAGAGAGAGAGAGAGAGAGAGAGAGAGATAAAGAAAGATAATAGAGTGATAAATGTGTTTTACAACCCTGTTAGTGAGCATTTCTCCTTTGCCAAAATAATCTATCCACCTGACAGGTGTGCTATATCAAGAAGCTGATTAAACAGCATGATCATAACACAGGTGCACCTTGTGCTGGGGGACAATAAAAGGCCACAAAAATTATGCTGTTGCCAGAAAATGTCATGTTAATTTATCTACTGTAAGAATTTGGCTGTATGTCCAACTGGCCTCACAACCGCAGACAACATGTAACAACGACAGCCCAGGACCTCCACATCTGGCTTCTTTACCTGAGGGATCGTCTGAGACCAGCCATCCGGACAGCTGATGAAACTGTGGGTTTGCACAACCAAAGAATTTCTCAACAAACTGTCAGAAACCGTCTCAGGGAAGCTCATATGCATGCTTGTCATCCTCACCAGGGTACTGACCTGACTGCAGTTCGGTGTCGTAACTGACTTCAGTGGGCAAATGCTCACCTTCGATGGCAACTGGCACGCTGGAGAAGTGTGCTCTTCACGGATGAATCCCGGTTTCAACTGTAGCGGCAGATGGCGTTGTGTGGGCGAGTGGTTTGCTGATGTCAATGTTGTAAACAGAGTGCCCCATTGGTGGCGGTGGGGTTATGGTATGGGCAGGTAGAGATACAGTGATGAGATCCTGAGGCCCATTGAGATCCTGAGGCCATCACCTAATTTTTCAACATGATAATGCACAGCCCCATGTCGCAAGGATCTGTACACAATTCCTGGAAGCTGATAATGTCTCAGCTCTTGAATTGACCTGCGTACACACCAGACATGTCACCCATTGAGCATGTTTGGGATGCTCTGGATCGACGTGTACGACAGCGTGTTCCAGTTCCCGCCAATATCCAGCAACTTCGCACAGCCATTTTAGAGGAGTGGGACAACATTCCACAGGCCACAATCAACAGCCTGATCAACTCTATGTGAAGGAGATTTGTCACGCTGTAGGAGACAAATGGTGCTCACACCAGATACTGACTGATTTTCTGATCCACGCCCCTACTTTTTTTTTGAAGGTATCTGTGACCAAAAGATGCAAATCTGTATTTCCAGTCATGTGAAATCCATAGATCAGGGCCTTCAATTGACTGATTTCCTTATATGAACTGTAACTCAGTAAAATCTTTGAATTTGTTGTATGATGCGTGTATATTTTTGTTCAGTGTATATACTTTCACAGTCAAGAGGAGCATTTGAGTGCTCGTCTTTCTCAGAGCTCTGGCTGGGCCATACAGTAGAATTAGTTTGTCCAGGCCCTGAATACCCATCACAGGGCAAAATCAAAGGGTTCTGCATGGGTTTTCAATGGCAAACCAACCTTCACCAGTCCCATTCTGTTTCCACCACAGCTCTAAAAACTCACTCTCAGTCTGGTCTGGTCTGGTAAAGTGGATCTCCATGAGAAATCACTGAGTGCCTATGTGACGGTAGGCCATAGGTTAACTTAAATCAAGGTAAAGTGAGAGGTCTATATAGATATTTATATATAGAACCAAAACAACATTATACTGTACGGTGGGTGGGTAGTCTGGGGATACCTCTTTCCAAATCAAACAGAGCCAGTAGACAGGTCTCTCTATATTTCATGGCGTCCGAGTTGAAGTTTACTTAAGCATAAGCCGTATTTCATGCTGCGTACATGACTGTAGTCAAGGCTGTAGTCAGGGTCTGGGAACCCAAAGAATTACACCACAATGTGCCCGTTGTCTGGTATAAATAACATGTAACGTTTTTCCCATGTGTGCTTCCACCAACAAGGCCGACATTGAATGCTGTCATAATTACTTAAACACTCCCTAATCACGGTATCTCCGTGACTGGCAATGAGCGAGCACTCATCAAGAGAAGTCCCCTGCGCCATCTGTCTTCCGTTTGCACATAAATCAGTCTGGGGGATCATATCGTAAGATTCCAGTCAGAGGGGCCTCCTAAATCCAGCCCAACAACAAACTAAACTTCATATCGAGCGCCAGAAAAGTTCTGTCCTCACAAGAGCAGGTATGAAACACGTTAGCATGAAGGAGACAACTGACAGTTGGATGAGGGATGGAAACAAGGAGACCACAAAGCCTTAAGGCATTTGCAAAACGTGTGTTCTTTCTTGTAAATTACAGAAAGTACTAGGCAGGATTGTAATGTGATATTTTCCCATATTTTGTCTATGATATCATTAACCACACAGTGCAATAGCTTAGAATAAAAATATGCTTATTTTCAAAAGGACTTTAAAACAAATAGGTAGGCGTAGATCATCGATTAGCTAGTTTTGAAAAGTTACAACTATGGCCAGGACTTTTTCCTGGCCATGTGGCCTGGACCAGGAAAACAAAGCTAAACAAAGCCAATAACTGACATGGATTTTGCAATGAATTTGAAGCACCATGTAGAGTTTGGAGCAGCACAGACATACATCACCCTGTAGTCCAGTCAGTCAGTGAGTGACAATAGCAGGCCTGGTCAGGTCCTTAATCTGAGAACCAGCTCTGACCAAACGTGGTCTGGAGCAGGAAACAATCAAATGTGAGCTATGTTAATTGCTCGGCAAACTACTGTACACACAGGTCCTCAAAATAATTCACCCTGCCACAAGACATACAGAAAGCACTTGTGGAAATAACGACTTTCTGTCCACAACTAAGTGTAAATGCTAAAAAAATGACAAGGCCTAAATATACATTCCATGAGAAAACATGGCCCTGAATGAATGGGTTCAGATGTAACATTCTGCCTGGGCGAATGGAGAAGTTAGGCTAGCTAGCCTAATTGCTGAAATGGCCTTATTTCTTCAAAACAACAGTTCTGCAACTTGTATTGCACCACTGTGGTTATGCTTATCTACACCATATTACTTATTCTTACAATGGCATTAATGGCTAGCCTAACAAAACATACTCAGACGTAAAGTTATTTATTTGTGTCCAGTGTTAACTAAGTAGGGGTCTTGTAGTCTGTAACAGCCTTGTAATAGCAATGCGATTCAAATGGGACTATATTGTATGCAGTGTTTCGGAGCATTGAAGCCAAATAAGCAACACATACTGTAGTTAGCAGGACTGGACTGTAGCTATGTGTTCACTGTTGATGTTTTTCCAGCCACGAGGGCTTGGACGGCTGAAGGTATGCTACTCTGACCAGTTCAGCAACATTAATGACCGCAGACGTACAGTAAAACTGTGGGACGCGCCACCACAACCATATTTATCGCAGCAGGTACAATAAACAAGGCTTTTAAAACTGTCACTCCGCTGAAGACGAACATTAAACCTACCTGGTGAGGATGAAAGATTAAGATCATAGCCTGACATTATCACCAGGACACCCGTCTGTTATCAACATTATTCGGACCAATTACGATGATGAACGACCGCTAATGATAGAGGTTATGAACCATTTTGAAGAGCTTTAGAGATGGCAATAAATGGGTCAGACATCAAATAAAGCATCACCACTGTTGATCATCTGAACGGAGTTGGTGATTCACGCCACAACATTAAATATATCTCTATGACTTACGTCATATTCTCAAGCTCGGTGGCGCAGGCTCCCACAGCCTTGGTGACGTTGACCAGCAGGGCCTGGTTGGTTCCCGTCAGCAGGTTGACCAGGGGCTGGATGCCTCCACACTTCCTGATGGTGGCCCTGTTGGCAGGTTTCTGGGCCCCCTCGCCCAGGGCGCCGACCACGTTCACCAGCACCTCCTCAGGCTGGTCTGTCAGCAGACCCACCAGGGTCTCCAAGGCCTTGTAATCCTGGAACCTGGGGAAAGGCACAGCACCAGGGTCAATCAACCAATCACTTTATTCAACCCAATCACTTCCATCTTTTTTTATAGCCTTATATGTTATATGCAGCTTTGGACATACTGTAAGTTTAGGGGCTTCAAAAATAGGACATAATTCTGAATCATAATCAATATCCTGTAGATGTTTCAATGTGTGTGGAGCAAGTCAAAATGTCTTGGTTTGGCCAGGTGACAGTGTGATAATATAGAGATTGATATATTTCAGGAATGGAGTTATATTTGGGAACGGATGTATTTTTTCAGCACAAATCACTTGACCCAGTAACAACAGGACGGTTTTCCCACGACTGCTCAAAGGCCTCTCCACACATGTACTTTGCATGACCGAGGTTCACTGTGGCTTGGACTAGTTCACTCCCTGTTTTACTGTGATTTCACTTTGTTTGCCAGAACTACCGAGTGGGTAAACGACAGTAAACATTTAAGAGGGATATAATGTGGTTGCAGAAAGCCTCAACAAACCTCTGATGTACGGTTAAGTTCTAGGACTGTTTTCCCTCACAGTTATGGTTGCTGGCAACACAGTCTGTAGGCTATTGTAGAAAGTGTCCAAGGTCATTTGGTTTTGGTCATGATCCACCGAAACATATTCTTGCAAGCAAAACAGTAATGAACGGAGCGGCTGCCAAAGCAAACTTTTAGTGAATTTAGCGTAGAACAACGATGCTATTCATACGGCCACCATTGAAGTTGCATCTGCATGGTGCTCCTACAGCAGAATTTAGTGATGGGGGATATTATTTATACAGATATTACAGATATTATTTTGGACAATATTATATCGATACTTTGACTCCGGGTATGGATTTGATACTAGGTAGCGTTAGCTAGCGCTAGTTGGCTGTACATGCGCCAGAACTCGGTATTTTTCATCCTATAGCTTGTCCATCTTTTGTAAAATAGTGAGCCAACATGTTTATAGGACTTTTATGTCCATGACTGATCAAAACAAATGTTATCATGCTCTCTCTTGTCTCTCTCCAGCAGACAGCTGGAGCAGTGAGCAATATGTTTGGAACATCAAAGCGCAATAAAATCGCAGTATCGAATCACAATACATATAGAATTGTCATATAGAATTGTCTCAGCCACCCGAGCCACGGCCTGTTCACCCCGCTACCATCAAGAAGGCGAAGACAGGACAGGTACATCAAAACTGGGACCGAGAGATTGAAAACAGCTTCTATCTCCAGGTCATCAGACTGTTAAACAGTCAACACTAGCCGGCCTCCACCCAGTACTCTGCTTAGTCACTGTTACTAGCCGGCTACCACCCAGTACTCTACCCTGTACCTTAGAGACTGCTGCCCAAGAGTCATTGAACACTGGTCACTTTAATAATGTTAACATACTGTTTTACACAATTTATATGTTTATAATGTATTCTAGTCATGGCTCATCCTATATAACTACTGCTGTACACACCTTATCTATTCATATACTGTCCATACTGTCTATACACACCATATATATATATATATATTTATTTATTTACATTCCAGATTCTAAAATTGCTCATCTTTATGAATTTTTTTGTGTACATTTTGGATTATGTGTGTATGGTCATTGGATTGCTAGACATTTCTGCATTATTGGAGCTAGAAACATAAGCATTTCTCTGCACCTGCGATAACATCTGTAAAACTGTGTACCAGACCAATAAATGTTGATTTGATAGAATCGCAATACATATCGTATCGGCTCTTAAGCATTATGATAATATCGTATTGTGAGGTCCCTGGAAATTCCCAGACCTAGAATTCCCTTGTAATTGCACAAATAACTTTTGATAAATGGACAGCAAGTCATGCCTATTTTTGTTCAGCCAATTCCAGCTCGTGTAATAAAGATGGCAGAAGTAACACAAAGCTGGCTGAATCAGCTCCTCGTACAAACAGTAGGCTCAATACAAGTGGAAGCATCATTAAGGCCTATCAAAAGGCACAGGGACCAAAGAGAGGCTTCTGTGTAGCAGTTCTATGACGAATTGTGTTGCTCTTTTTCTAAACACATCTGTTACAGTAACACATTCATTCACATTGGTGGTGCAAAGAAATTGAATGCTGCCTGTCTGTCCTTTTATACCACAGCCAGTTCGTTTTTAAGAAGGGGCTCTGTGTGAAAGAGTCATTTCAAGGACTACGGGAAAGGAAGAGAGCCTCGAAGACGTTCAATGGGAATCATAAAGGGCCTGGGAGACTTTCAGAAGGATACATTCTACTGCCCAACGTTGAACAGAAAAACGAACTCACTTCAAAATGAAGGAGAGTGAACTGCTGCCTAAATAGGCCTAGAGGTCGGGTGAGCAAAGTTCTGTAGATAGAAACGGGAGGTAAGAAAGAAGTATCATTATGATACATAATGATGGTGTTCTGCTCATCATAGACTCTGGAAGAGAGGTAAGAGAAGGAGGACTGGACGGATAGTCAGTAATTGTAACTGAACCATACAATCTTGACCTCAAACATTATTGCGTTGGCAAATACAGTCCGAGTCTTGGCGAGGACCACTTTCCATTGCAAAGTTATTCCCTCACTTGTTTGTTACAGGGCTTAGTTTTTACACAGCTTTTGTGTGTGTGCATAACACTTCCGTATATACGGTTCAAGGGGACACGTATCAATGCACCTATAAATCTGCTTTTAAATCTGCACAAAACAGTACAAAACGTTCCTAGTGCGAGACAAGAGGTTTGAGAGGCCTTTTTATTAAGGCCTTTCATACATACATAGGCTCCATATTGCAGGTCTTAGGAAAATGTCAATCTCTCCGCATTTAGCCGATGTACACCTTTAAAACAAACACACTTAAGTTATGAAGATAATTATATTATTTTGCCATCAATGATCTCTTATGTTGATGCATCATTAATCAGGAAAATAGCTAACACATGCATCTTCTTCTGGGCTTTAGGGGAGGTCTCCCTCTCGCCCCACATATCTCAGTCCTGCATCCCACACGTCCCTACTGTACAGTACAGCCATGCCATGTTAAAGATCACTCACACGAAAGCACGCTGTCTGCTATTGGCCACAAGGGCTGTTTGAGTTGTTCATTTACTACTTGGGAATACAAAAAAAAGCTCAACTCCCTCTCATTACTGTTTCTGTCAAATATATTCTAAAACGATTTTCGTCTCGAAACACCACTCGGCCCATGATTGATTCTGAAATGAACACAACGGCCCTTAACAACTCTCGACAAAAAAACTCTATTACCGTTTGCAGCCGTTCCTTTTTGACAGTAATGGCTTGGTCATGTGATTCCAAACCTGCGTCTTGACATTTTTACATGTTATTCAAATAACCCTGGGAGAGTAAAAAAAACAAAAAAAACAGATCCACTCGCAAATGTAAGTGTGGATTAACCAGTCAGTGCTCTACTCTTCATAATGCTGGTTTCCTCTCCGGCCTTCCTGGGGAACCCACGGCCAAACTTCTAACTTCATTCACACCAACCGCCCGAGCCGTCCAAAAAACTAAACACAAACACTACACAGGAAGGTAACCGTTAAATGAAACATTGTAGTGGGTGATACGGCCCTTTGGGTCGCTCTCTCTCACTGACTGGATTCCTTAGTTATTTATCACATTCCCCTTAATGAGTGTGAGGGTTTGATGCTTGCCAATGAAGGGTCAACCAATTGCGGTTTTACATGTGATTATCAGTATCATTATTCATTATTATTATGGACCTTTCTTGCATAGCAACAGTGTTATGAGTAAGTACGCTGAGACAAGCGGCCTGTAATGGGAGCAAGTGCACAGGGTGCCACATTACTCATTGCCAGTGTAGTTCATTTGTTTTATCGCCGTGCCAGGCTGAACTCTAAAGGGCTCCCAATCTCTGCCATTTTTGTGTTATTTCATATGCATCAGAACTGGACTGAATATGAAGGCTTGTTAAGTAGCCAGAGGACTGAAAGGCAGTCTGAAAGGTTCACTTTGTAACTTGAACTCTCTCCTGTATGAATTCTTTAGTCTTTATAACTAAATATGTTGTTATCCAACACTCCTCGTTCTATGCAAACAGAACATATGCTTTTGTTTATGACAATAACCACTGGTCTGGTTGTCCATCATGAACTTGGCACCAGAGATAGTAATCTATATCCACCTGTTTTAAAGAGAGCGTTATTGGCATGCTTCTATAATGGGATCATTGCTTAATTGACTGTGGCAACAGGCACTTGTTTCCAGTTGGGAAGACTTAACTTAGACTCTAAATGTAGGATATCATTCTGTCAGTTATGAAATATGAAGTGGAGAGAGACCGGTGTGAGTGCTACTGGGACATTTTACTATTATTTTTAAAATTCCTCTGCAATTTTCAGTCCTACAGAGTTTTTGAGTCAGATGCTAGACATTTCCACATTATCTTAATTCATCATATAAAACCATATAAAACTCCAAAAGCTTCTTTTATCGTAAAAACGTATTTAAAAAAAGCTACGTTTCTGAAAATAAGCCTTGAATTTATTAAGAGGTTACCATGGTATAAATTAATGCATATGGCTTGCATTGTCCCCTGAGTCACTCTGACAAATAAAAGAAATACAGCAACAACAAAACAAGTCATGGGAGTACCTTTAGCAACCATTGAGAGCTGCCAGGGCACGATTTTCAGGCATTATTAATTTTTGAGGGAAAATTACTGATAAAAAAAATCCTCCCATGCAAAATAAAGCCAGCCAGGAAAGATTCCAGAAAGTGTGACTGTTGAGGGGAACTAAATGACAATGAAATAAATGTGGGTATGCAGTAACATGACAAATGATTTAAGAGTCTGTCAGCTTACATTTCCAACATTATGGAGGAGTCATTTGAGGCAGCTTTCTCTCAGTCCGCTTGCCCATGTTCATTACTAATGGGAGGAGAGCTGCTTTAGACACCAAAGGGTGTCTATAAAACCAACTCTTTACTTCATCTTTTGTTAACAGTAGAAAATCTCACATTCCTCCTGCTAACAGTCACATAAAAGATCAACGCTAATAGAATCTGTGTATCTGCAAAACTTAACATTTTGTCCAAATAATCACTTCGGCCAGACGAGACGAAGGACGAGACGTGACAACTTTTGGGAGTGGAAAAAGTGAGACTCACATATGAACACATGAGAGGTCTCGTAAAAATGCCACGTGATTGCAGCATATCGACCCTCATCCCAACCGCTATCACTAGGATTTCCATTGGAACGTACTGTAGACCCATCTCCCCGTACTTTAAAGTTAGCTCTCTAAATTCCCATCAGACTCATGACACTAAGTTTGCAAACATATTATCTGAGTATTACGAGCACCTATGGCTGCCTATACATGCTAAGTGGACATCAGTCAAAACAAAAATGTACCTCTGTGTGGGTAATTTGTCAAAGTCAGGGCCAGGCTAATTTTATAGTAATTACACCAACCTACCAATGACATAAGACATGACCCACTCTAAAGTACTCCGCCCCCTCACCCCCCCACTACAGTAAATATGGGATCACGACCAGCAACACACAGTTCACCTGTGGTGCTGGTCAGGCTCCAGTCTGAGTGGGGCTGTAGTGATAATGAGGGTTAATAATAATGGGAAGGAGAGAAGGAGGGAGGGATGCCTGAATGGAGGGAGAGGGAGGGGTAACGTTACTTAGCCACATTCTCCATGCTGATGGAGCACTTCCAGATGGCCCCGGTGGTGGCAGCCAGGAGCTGTTTGTTGTCTGCCTGGCTCAGCAGAGTCACCAGGGGCTGCAGGCCCTCGCACTGACGCACCAGGTCACGGGTACGCTTGTCTTCTGCACACTGAGACAGACAGACAAACATTGCTAGACATATTTTGGGATGCTTCTTGCTCTAATGCTTATGCATTGTCCACATTCCCAGCCTCAATTTATTCTTGTTTGTTTATGACGGACTGAAAACATTCTTAACATGAGTCATAACCATGGTTACCTTGAAGATGGCACTGGCGCAGTGCATCTGTAGCTCGTGGTTGTCACAGTTGAGGTTTTTCACCAAGTCCTCGATCATACCCTCTGTCTGGATGGCAATCCTGTAACTCCTCTGGAAATGAACGTTCAGGGAAAACAGTCAATGACAGTGTTTTGGTTTGCAATGATGAATCACTAGGTGGTCCTCTTCAGGGTGGCACTCCATACCTTAATCTGCTACACATGCTGCCCACTAAACCATAGGTATACCCCAAATGGCACCCTATTCCCTATATAGGGCACTTCTTTTGGCCAGCGGCTCATAGTGAGCCCCTCACCTCGGAGGCACACTCCTGCAGGGTTCCCACGACAGGGATCAGCATGTTCTCGTGGGGAGACTTGAGCAGGCGAGCCAGCAGAGGGATGCCCCCGGCCTTGCGGATGGCCTCTTTGTTCCTGGTGCTCTTACTGCAGCTCCAGAGGGCCAGGGCCCCGCAGCGAGCCACCTCCACGTCCTTTTCCTGCTCCTCTGTCAGGGCCGCCGAGTCAGGCACGCAGTCTAGTAACTCCACCTGGGAACACACACACACAGAGAACACACACTCAACGATCCAGTGTGCATCAAATAAAATATCTATCAGACATTGCGAGAGTGAATGTGAAAACCACAGGAAATGCTGTAATGATAGCTGTGGTTTCCATTGAAGCAATGTATTAAATGGGATTAGCAAAGTTGTTGGCCATGATTAGGTGCATAATTAAATCATATTACTATGTGGGCTGACAGAATAAAAAAACAGAGATTCAGAATGTGGAAAAATAGCAGGTCGGCGTGTTGATGTTACAGTTTTGAAATCCCAGAGTGACCCTTTATGACCGTCAGTCTGTGTGTCAGGGCTGTGTTAAAGCCATAGTTCCTGCACGGCCACTGAGACAGAGCAGGCAAAGCTATTACACATGTTATGCAGTTCAAAGGTGGTCTCAGTCTGAAGTTCAGCGTGAAATTAATCTCTCCACTGCAATGACTGCAATGAGCACATCCGATTTGGTGCTTGAGGATAAATATACAAGGCCCACAGGCTTTAATCACAGGTCGCTCTGTCAATAAACATCAACTCAGATCCAAGGATGTCAAAGGACATTCTATCCGTTTCCCCCCCAATGACTTTGATGTTTTGTAACATAAAACTAGGGGAAAGGTGGGTGAGGGTGGCATGTATCAGGGAACCCAGTGTATGGAAACTGGAGGTACTTAGAAGAGCCAGTGCTGTGAAGAGCTGTGTGTTGCTGTGCTGGGATGTGTTCTGTAGAGGGGAGCCATGATTTGACTATATTGGACTATATTGTCTAAGTTTCTGCTTTGCTATAGCATGTGACTCCAAATTGGCTCTGTAGTGGGTCAGTTAGAGCGTGCTGCTGGGAACATCAGCAGGGCTGTGGGTTCATTTCCCGCACGGGTTCCATTCCCATATATTTATGTGTCACTGTCAATGTTTTGGATCAAAGCGTCTGTCTAAATAACATTAGCATTATGTTCCCTTGTGCAAGGCTATGCGCTGCTGTGCTACAGTACAGTGCAGTATATATCTTCCCACTAGACTCACCAGTCTCTTGATCCCTCCGTGCTGTCTGACTGTCCTCCTGGCCCGTCTGAACTTGGCCACGTTGGCGATGGTCTCTGCGGCCAGGTATTTAAGGTCCTTGTCTGGGGAGTCCAAGATCTTCACCATGGTCTGCAGGCCCCCCAGGTCAGCGATGGCCCGGCGGATCTGAGAGTTACGGCTGATCTCCTTCAGAATCTTCAGAGAGCCAATCTAAACCATGCACGAAGACGGTTAAGTCCACAAAGTACATCTCGCTAAATCTCCTTAGCGGGTAAAAAAACGTTGGCTTGTATGAAGAAAAACTGCAAAGCCAATGTCAACAACATGGGCTAAACAGCCGTCACCAAGAGCACAAATAAAGAGGATTAGGTAAACCCCCAAAATGTGACCCCTAAAAATAGACAGCAGTTTCTAAACAGTCTCAATATAAAGGCATGCTGTATAAAAAGCGCCCACACATCTCATTAGGTCTATAGGAGTCAAATTGCTACCCTGTGTCTTTAAAGTACCTCCCGTCAGTACTCTGGGTATCTGAAACACTAGGCTGGCACACACAGCACAGGGGCAACTATGTTCCCCCCCAAGGGCATCCAAGTCCGCTTGGCAGGGAGCAGGGACTGGGAGGGCTACTCACTTTGCATTTGATTTCTTCTGTATCCAGCAAGTTAATGAGGACTTCAAGGCCACCTACATCCCGGATGGCCAGTTGGCACGTCTCCTGGGCTAAATTAAAGTCCCTCATGGAGCACAGAGCAATCACAGTGGCCGTCTGGTTGCCTCCCTGAAATAAGAATGAAAACACAGCAGCAACGAATAAATGAATAAAACGGCAGAGAAAATAATTAAAGAGACATTTAGAAAAACGAGGACACAGTGTCTCCCCTCCTTCCCTCTACTGATATCTCTCTTTAACCATGCCTGCTGGGGTTATTTTGTGACAGTTAACACCAGTGGAGAGAAATGATTTGATATGGAATGGCACTGACTCGGACTACTAAGATGCCTGTGGCCAGAAACCATAGACAATGACCTAAGTTAAAGAAAAAATAGAAAAATTTGCATTGAAATGTTGATTGAACATAATAATGAGTAAGCATTTCAAAAGACTCTGTTATGACAGTTTCTATACACACAAAATAACTCAAAGCTCGTTTCTACCCAATTAGCTACTTAGTAACTACTACTAAGCAAACAAGTGGGTTGGGAGTAAAAAAAAACATATCTTCTTTGATTTCACTTCAAGTGCCTCAATATATAGGGAGAGGATATTGAGCCAATTTGGAATTATTGCTTCTTAAGTGCAACGTGTGCAAAACAATGTAAAGATGTAAAACAGGTGACTGGGGTCATTCACTGACCTATATAATGATAGGTGATTGGGTTGACAGTGTTGGAAACATAACCAAACAATTTAGTTGAGATTGAGTGTGGCATTACATGCATAAAGAACGAAGTTGGCGGAAGGTAGATACAACAATTGCAATTCTCAGATACTTAGTCTGTATTGTGTCTTCTTCCTGCAGTGTACCTTCTGTTGATGTGAAATATACTGAATAAAATACAAACGCAACATGTAAAGCGTTGATCAGATGTTTCATTAGCTGATCACAGAAATGTTCCATACACACAAAAAGCTTATTTCTCCAAAATGTTGCGTACACATTTGTTTACATCCTTGTTAGTGAGCATTTCTCCTTTGCCAATATAATCCATCCACCTGACAGGTGTGGCATATCAATAAGCTGATTAAACAGCATGATCATTACACAGTTGCACCTTGTGCTGGGGACAATAAAAGGCCACTCTGAAATGTTTTGTCACACAACACGATGCCACAAGTTTTGAGAGGGTGTGCAATTGCCATGGTGACTTGTAGGAATGTCCACCAGAGCTGTTGCCAAAGAATTTAATTTTCATTTCTCTATTATAAGCCGCATCCAACGTTGTTAGAGAATTGCACAACCAGCCTCACAACCACAGACCACGTGTAACCACGCTAGCCCAGGACCTCCACATCCGGCTTCTTGACCTGCGGGATCATCTGAGACCAGCCACCCGGACAGCTGATGAAACTGAGGAGTATTGCTGTCTGTAATAAAGCCCTTTTGTGGTGAAAAACTCATTCTGATTGGCTGGGCCTGGCTCCCAAGTGGGTGGGCGTACGGCTGCACCCCTGCCTAGTCATGTGAAATCCATAGATCAGGGCATAATAAATTGATTTCACTTGACTGATTTCCTTATATGAACTGTAACTCAGTAAAATCATTGAAATTGTTGCATGTCGCGTTTATATTTTTGTTCAGTATAGTTTAGACAGAACAAAACCCTCTAATTCCAGATTGAAACAACAGTTCCTCGCAGTAGGTAGAAAATACAGCAGTAAGCTGGATGTGTTACACGACTTTGAAATGTGACATGGCATCCTAAAGTCAAAATCTCCTGGCAAGTGAACAATCCAAATCTTGTTGTTTCATTTTTTTTCTTTCTGTTCTTCTTTTAAATGAACCACAGATAGGCGTGGAGATCAGTGAGTTCTTAGGGCACTACTGCAAGCTGCTTTATTAGTTGCACACTTCACAAACATCTCCGACTCAGGACCATCCCAGACAGATTACTCTACCCACGCAGAGGAGACTCAAATCTCTTATGTAATGAACGTACTAACGTGAGATAGAAGAGCTATTTAAAGGGGAAAAAACGACTATGGATAACAGTATGTTCTACGCAGTTCATGTTAAGGGAGTACAGTTAAATCACTGTATCTGGGTGAACCGTGATATGAAGGAGTTCCCAAAAAGAGGTAGCCTGAAACACTGTTGTGAGCGGGATAATGGACACATGTGTTCCCCATATTATGACTTTGGCCTAAATGTGAACCTTTTGTCTATTAACAGCAGTGGATCTACTGCTTATATAGTCTCCACCACCCCTTCTCACTCTTCAAAGGATTCAGTGGGGCTAGGATCATACCTTGTAAAAACAAAACGCTATGTTTAGAACTGATAGCAGAGAGAAAATATCATATGCTTCCAGTTTTGTTAGCTTTGGTCTAGAAGTATTGTAGACATTCTTTAAAACATTGACAACATCTGACAATCTGTTAAGATGGATGTCTCTGACTCCCATCCAGCTAGCATGATAGGGGCAGATGTGCAGGCAGAGGGGGCAGACAGAATACAACTGAACAACTGTCTGTTAAATGGCACACTATTCCCTATACAGTACACTACCCTATGGGCCCTGGTCAAAAGTAGTGCACTATAAAGAGAACAGGGTACTATTTGGAAAGCAACCTGTCTGCATCTAAAGACTACAGCTTATGAAAGACACATGAATAAACTGTAAACATAACCAATGACTAGGGTTTACATAACATGATGAGGACATTTTTCGACAGTATTTATGTGACTTCGGGGCATTTGTGATTCGCCACAGAAAATAAACAATACTTCATAGATTTACACTTGTCACAATAGGGGGGGATAACAGGGAAGACTGCAGAGGTTAGGCTGCTATGTGTTTTGTTTATAGTAGTTTAAACACAGGTGAACACGTCTGCTCCAAAACTGGGGATGGACTCACTGCACAATACATTTCACTACCAGCGGGATTTGGCAATAAGGATAGAGATGACTAAATGTCCTCATAAATTATATCCAGAGGGAAAATATCTTTAAATATTTCACATTACAAAGTAGGGAAAGAATGAAGGAAATTCAGTATTCATAAATACAGTATATACTCTCATGATCTGGTGAATGCAGTCAATTACCAATATTACCGCACCCCCCCAAAAAAACGTCCTCTCACTGTCAACTGCGTTTATTTTCAGCAAACTTAACATGTGTAAATATTTGTAAGAACATAACAAGATTCCACAACTGAGACATAAACTGAACAAGTTCCACAGACATGTGACTAACAGAAATTGAATAATGTGTCCCTGAACAAAGGTGGAGTCAAAATTGAAAGTAATAGTCAGTATCTGGTGTGGCCACCAGCTGCATTAAGTACTGCAGTGCATCTCCTCCTCATGGACAGCACCAGATCTCACATTTCTTGCTGTGAGATGTTGTCCCACTCTTCCACCAAGGCACCTGCAAGTTCCTGGACATTCCTGGGGGGAATGGCCCTAGCCCTCACCCTCCGATCCAACAGGTCCCAGACGTGCTCAATGGGATTGAGATCCGGGCTCTTCGCTGGCCATAGTAGAACACTGACATTCCAGGAAATCACGCACAAAATGAGCAGTATGGCTGGTGGCATTGTCATGCTGGAGGGTCAAGGGTACCACATGAGGGAGGAGGATGTCTTCCCTGTAACGCACAGCGTTGAGATTGCCTGCAATGACAACAAGCTCAGTCCGATGATGTGACACACTGCCCCAGACCATGAGGGACCCTCCACCTCCAAATCGATCCCGCTCCTATCATGACACAAGGTGAGACCCAGATGCAGACACAGGAGGCAGATGGTTGAAGTCTTACAATGTTTATTAATCCAAAAGGAGTAGGCAAGAGAATGGTCGTGGTCAAGGCAAAAGGTCAAAACCAGATCAGAGTCCAGGAGGTACAGAGTGGCAGATACGCTCGTGGTCAAGGCAGGCAGAATGGTCAGGCAGGCGAGTACAGAGTCCAGAACAGGCAAGGGTCAAAACCGGGAGGACTAGAAAAAGGAGAATAGCAAAAAGCAGGAGAACGGGAAAAACACTGGTTGACTTGGAAAAATAAACAAGACGAACTGGCACAGACAGACAGGAAACACAGGGATAAATACACTGGGGAAAATCAGCGACACCTGAAGGGGATGGAGACAATCACAAGGACAGGTGAAACAGATCAGGGCATGACAGCTCCAGAGTACAGGCCTCAGTGTAACGCTCATTCCTTCGACGATAAACGCAAATCCGACCATCACCCCTGGTGAGACAAAACCGCGACTCGTCAGTGAAGAGCACTTTTTGCCAGTCCTGTCTGGTCCAGCAACGGTGGGTTTGTGCCCATAGGCGACGTTGTTGCCAGTGATGTCTGGTGAGGGCCTGCCTTACAACAGGCCTACAAGCCCTCAGTCCAGCCTCTCTCAGCCTATTGCGGACAGTCTGAGCACTGATGGAGCGATTGTGCGTTCCTGGTGTAACTCGGGCAGTTGTTGTTGCCATCCTGTACATGTCCCGCAGGTGTGTTGTTCGGATGTACCGATCCTGTGCAGGTGTTGTTACACGTGGTCTGCCACTGTGAGGACGATCAGCTGTCCGCCCTGTTTCCCTGTAGCGCTGTCTTAGGCGTCTCACAGTACGGACAATTGCAATTTATTTCCCTGGCTGCAGATGAGCAGGGATCCTGGGCATCTTTCTTTTGGTGTTTTTCAGAGTCAGTAGAAAGGCCTCCTTAGTGTCCTGGTTTTTCAGAACTGTGACCTTAATTGCCTACCGTCTGTAAACTGTTAGTGTCTTAACGACCGATCCACAGGTGCAAGTTCATTAATTGTTTATGGTTCATTGAATCAGCAAGGGAAACAGTGTTTAAACCCTTTACAATGAAGATCTGTGAAGTTATTTGGATTTTTACGAATTATCTTAGAAAGACAGGGTCCTGAAAAAGGGACATTTATTTTTTAGCTGAGTTTATAAAACAAGCATTTTTTATAGTCCGTTAATTAAGACACATACATTAAAAACTGAGCAAGTGCAACAGGCACTAAGTAAGCCATGGGAAGGTCGCTCTGGAATTCACACCAGACACGCAGGGCTGGATGATCATCATTAATCAACAACTCAATGGTCATTCCTCAGGTAAATTATAGAGACCATTGTATAAAAGATGTATCTACTAATCAAATACCATTATGGGACTAAAAAACTGTTTTACAACCAATTAAAAAACTATCAGGGATACAATTTAATTAAAGATGTTAACCTGATATCACCTATTAAAATAAAAAGTGTGCTTTTGTCTCCCCCAATGTTCAGACCTCCTCACCACCAGAAATGTCTGAAACCTTCACTGCTTGATACAACTAATTGCAAACATCAAGGTAAATAACCTGTGTGTGTGTGTGTGTGTGTGTGTGTGTGTGTGTGTGTGTGTGTGTGTGTGTGTGTGTGTCCACAGAGCTGGATCTATGACATGTGGGGTGGAGCCACTGCCTGTGTTCCTACTGCCTGCCTACTGCTGTGTTCCTACTGCCGTGTGTTTCCTCCGCCTGTGTTCCTACTGCCTGTGATCCTTCTGCCTGTGTTCCTACTGCCTGTGATCCTTCTGCCTGTGTTCCTACTGCCTGTGTTCCTACTGCCTGTGTTCCTACTGCCTGTGTTCCTACTGTCTGCGCTCCTCGACCTCAGTCGGTGTAAGAAAGAATCAAGCAGCTTGGCTGAGGCCACATCCCGGAGGATTCATGTGGTTTATACTATTCTGTCGTTTCTGAAGCAGACTAGCCATGTAGGGTACAGATGAAGAAAAATGTAGCCATCTACTGCCAAGTCCATTATGGGTAAGGAATAGGGAAAGAATGATTGGTGGTTCTCTCTAACTTCATATTGGACATAGGATCATGTATAAAATAAAATTTGAGCATATGACTGGCCCTGCTGTCTTGTAGCGGCTAGTGAAATAATACAGTTTTGTCAGGCGTCCAAACGTTTTGTGGTATTTTCTGTCACTAAAAAGTTGTTTAATTTTAAAAGTATGGAAATAGGTACAGACATTCATAGTGAAAATTACTTTGTCTGGTGCAAAAGTAGCCCACTTAATTTCTATGGGTTTCCAAAATAATGGTTCAAACTGATGTGTGTTGTATTTATATTTTCCCTTTTAGTCCGAGGCTTACTATCAACCATCATTTTTTTGCCTGGTAGTTAATTAAGAAACTATTTCTGAAAAAGTCTTTATAACATGTTAAGAGAGCTGAAAACTCTGTTCAAAGCTCTGAAACACCTAATTAATTGGAAATAATGCTTCACTTGTAGAAATTAAGTTAATGTGAGTGTAGAGACTGACCCTGGCTCTTTTGTATGGCAGGAGAACTTATGGGGTCTGTAGTTCTGCTACTGACCAGCAGAGGGTGGACAATCTCAACCAGGGTTAAACAAAGTGTCATCGTCGTGGATGGACGGAGGGAGCTCACTAGACACTTAAGTAAATCATGACACCTACCTACATCACCTTGCTCTTTGCAATATCTTACATTTTACTTGGAAATGAATATACATAATAATTCTATTGTTTATTATAAAATGATTGCATCAGTTACTTTTCCTCAGGACATAAAACAAAATATACTGTAATCTCATTATTATAACACAATATAAACTAAAGGACATAATCTAATGCTAATATATGAAAATATATATTAGGGACAAATAAGGGATCATCTAATGTGTTATTATGTGGCAGGAAAATTAAGAAGCCACCTACGCAACAAAAATGACCACATTCTAGCCGTCATTGTAAACACTTACACAATAGACAACCTTTGAGTGTGGTTTGCTAAGTAATAAACATGTTTATAAATTTGGCACCTAAATATTTTTTGTTAATCATCACTTAAGCCACTTACAATGAAGTTACTAATCGCCAATGCTTTATCAAAAAAAGCAGAGCACAAATTAGGGTAATTGGTAGCAGCTATGGCGACAGCATATTATATGAAACTGTTAAGTTGCCATGTATCTAATTCTAGCTAATGAGGCCGTTTGGCTTCAGCTTGTGGTTACCTACAGTGCATATTGATGGCAATTACGTGGTATGGAAACTTTACTGTATGTTCTGCAATCTGAGAGACCGCTACCATATAGGGAAAGGTATTTATATTATAACTTTTTACACCTTTGTACAGACTCGGGAGAGGCGAAGGTTGAGAGGCATGCGTCCTCTGAAACACGACCCCGCCAAGTCGCACTGCTTCTTGACACACTGCTTGCTTAACCCTGAAGCCAGCCACACCAATGTGTCAGAGGAAAACACCGTACAGCTGGCGACCATAGTCAGCATGCAAGCGCCCGAAAGAACATCCCGGCCCGCCAAACCATCCTCTAACCCGAACGCCGCTGGGCCAATTGTGCACAGCCTCATGGGTCTCCCGGTCGCAGCCGGCTGGAATACAGCCTGGGATCGAACCAGGGTCTGTAGTGATGCTCAGAAACACTTGTTTCACAAAATGGTCCTGTTTTATCTATTTCTGTGCTGATCAGTGGGTAGTTGATTACCTCTGTCAAATGAATATGATCAAAGTTGTGTGTATTTGTATTTATTTTTTAAATAAAGATGGTGACGCTACAACAATTAACAGCCTATTAACAGCCTGTTTCTAAAAAATACATACAGCCTAATGATATACAGTATTATTTTAATAGCAGGACACTGTGCATTCCATTATTCCACTGAAGAGTATGAATTAGGCTGTTTGACAAGGTTTGAATCCTAAGCAACCTGCATACACAATGTGTGAAGTAATAGATCAACATGGCTACTGTAGTAGGTCAAAGCTGTGTGCTGTACAACCTTGGGAGAGCATGAGTTGAGTAGGCATTGTGGTGTCAATTTCCTTTCTTTTTCAGCTTCAGACCAATGCCTAGTCTTCACTTAATATCCAAGGTGTTCATATCGGCAGGTGATTACGCAACATAATTATACAACATAACACAGCAATATAGTCAAGTAAAAATACACCATAACGGAAAATGGCAACAGAAATAATGTAGTTATTAGTATTAGTATTTATTTAATATTCACAGCAAAATAATCAACATGTAGCCTACCAATTAACAATTTACTGTACATACATCATTGACTGTCACTTTAGGTGGCTCGGAGAGCAGTCGTCCTGGTCCCTTTGCAGAAAAACATCCCCAAAGCATGATGTTTCCACCCCCATGCTTCACAGTAGGTATGGTGTTCTTTGGATGCAACTCAGCATTCTTTGTCCTCCAAACACGACGAGTTGAGTTTTTACCAAAACGTTCTATTTTGGTTTCATCTGACCATATGACATTCTCCCAATCTTCTTCTGGATCATCCAAATGCTCTCTAGCAAACTTCAGACGGGCCTGGACATGTACTGGCTTAAGCAGGGGGACACGTCTGGCACTGCAGGATTTGAGTCCCTGGCGGCGTAGTGTGTTACTGATGGTAGGCTTTGTTACTTTGGTCCCAGCTCTCTGCAGGTCATTCACTAGGTCCCCCCGTGTGGTTCTGGGATTTTTGCTCACCGTTCTTGCTGTCTCTTATACACATCTAGATGTGTATAAGAGACAGATCCAGTTGTTTCCACCCCCATGCTTCACAGTAGGTATGGTGTTCTTTGGATGCAACTCAGCATTCTTTGTCCCTGTCTCTTATACACATCTAGATGTGTATAAGAGACAGATCTTGCGTGGAGCCCCAGATCGAGGGAGATTATCAGTGGTCTTGTATGTCTTCCATTTCCTAATAATTGCTCCCACAGTTGATTTCTTCAAACCAAGCTGCTTACCTATTGCAGATTCAGTCTTCCCAGCCTGGTGCAGGTCTACAATTTTGTTTCTGGTGTCCTTTGACAGCTCTTTGGTCTTGGCCATAGTGGAGTTTGGAGTGTGACTGTTTTTGTGGACAGGTGTCTTTTATACTGATAACAAGTTCAAACAGGTGCCATTAATACAGGTAACGAGTGGAGGACAGAGGAGCCTCTTAAAGAAGAAGTTACAGGTCTGTGAGAGCCAGAAATCTTGCTTGTTTGTAGGTGACCAAATACTTATTTTCCACCATAATTTGCAAATAAATTCATTAAAAATCCTACAATGTGATTTTCTGGAGAAAAACAATCTTCTCATTTTGTCTGTCATAGTTGAAGTGTACCTATGATGAAAATTACAGGCCTCTCTCATCTTTTTAAGTGGGAGAACTTGCACAATTGGTGGCTGACTAAATACTTTTTTGCCCCACTGTATATCTTGGTGGAGACGACTTGGGATACACCAAAGGGACGGCACTGGTGCGGCAGATGTGCGGATTTAGAGGTGGTCATCCGAATGTTACCCGGGACAGCGGTGGTCTTCTCTGATATCGCGCAGCGGAGGAGCTGGATGTTCCAGTGCGACCAGAAGATAACCAAGTGCATAGAGTGGGCCCAGCACGATAAACATTTCAGGGAACACAATCCGCCACCCAGCCATAAAGCAGTGTGTTCCTGGGATGTACCATAGGGGTTGGAGTGCATCTGACGGATGAGGGCAACAACGTATTCTTTGAGAGTTGGTCTCTCCAGTATCCACCGTTCTCTCCTCCGTGGTAGCAAGACGGAGTCCGGTACACAGGCGAGAGCGCTCCAGGACAGTAGGTGGCAGTAACGTGCCATAACGTTGGATGCCAACAGCCGATAAACCCCACAGAAGAAGAGGTGGGGGTGACAACATAGGTAGCTAACTATGGACAACGGTAGAGTGTCCTTCATCCCCGAAAGTCGGGCAGTTCTACTAGTTAGCTAGCAAGCTAGGACTCAGCAGGCGGGCTAGGTAGCTAGCTAGCTAACAATAGCTAGAACACCGGTAGACAGTGTATTTTGCCCCCACCTGTTGTGCACTGTTTCAGAAGGTCTGTTAACGATGGCAAGGGCAGGTGTTCTGCAGGTGGGAGTGAAGGACACTGTGTGCTAGCTAGTTAGCCAGCTAGATAGGAGGACTCGCACAGCAGGCGGGAGGCAACACCAGGTAGCTTTGCAGGAACCAATGGTTTGCTCGAATGGAACAGGCCACAGTAGTAATCATCACAGCCCCTGTCCATTGCCATTCAACGATGCTCTTTTAAGAGCAACCTAATCATTGAAAATAAGCACACACCATACGTGTGTGGGGCGGTGTGTGTCGGGACTGGGAGGGGGGTGTCAAAACTATACACGAAAGAGAATGCTAAAAATGTCTCCTCAAAGAGGGGCGAACCCAGGACCCTCAGATCTCATGGCGGTGATGTTAACGCTTACGCTACAAACCCTGTCATGAACGCATTATCTTGACACTATTTAAATGGACAGTTTGGTGATGACAGGAAGCTTTTGTTGTTGTTCATTCACCTAGGACTGATTGAACATTTATTTATCTTACTTGGTTAAAGTTTGTTGTCTAAAACAGCCTCCCCCTTTTTCCTCCAAACATAACGATGGTCATTAATGCCAAACAGTTATATTTTTGTTTCATCAGACCAGAGGATATTTCTTTGTCCCCATGTGCAGTTGCAAACCGTAGTCTGGCTTTTTTTTATGGCGGTTTTGGAGCAGTGGCTTCTTCCTTGCTGAGTGGCCTTTCAGGTTATGTCGATATAGGACTCGTTTTACTGTGGATATAGATACTTTTGTACCGGTTTCCTCCAGCATCTTCACAAGGTCCTTTGCTGTTGTTCTGGGATTGATTTGCACTTTTCGCACCAAAGTACGTTCATCTCTTGGAGACAGAACGGGTCTCCTTCCTGAGTGGTATGATGGCTGCGTGGTCCCATGGTGTTTATACTTGCGTACTATTGTTTGTACAGATGAACGTGGTACCTTCAGGCATTTGTAAATTGCTCCCAAGGATGAACCAGACTTGTGGAGGTCTACAATTTGTTTTCTTTTGATTTTCCCATGATGTCAAGCAAAGAGGAACTGAGTTTAAAGGTAGGCCTTGAAATACATCCACAGGTACACCTCCAATTGACTCAAATGATGTCAATTAGCCTATCAGAAGCTTCTAAAGCCATGACATCATTTTCTGGAATTTTCCAAGCTGTTTAAAGGCACAGTCAACTTAGTGTATGTAAACTTCTGACCCACTGGAATTGTGATAGTGAATTATAAGTTAAATAATCTGTCTGTAAACAATTGTTGGAAAAATGACTTGTGTCATGCACAAAGTAAATGTCATAACCGACTAGCCAAAACTATAGTTTGTTAACAAGACATTTGTGGAGTGGTTGAAAAATGAGTTTGAATGAAAGTGTATGTAAACTTAAGTGTATGTAAACTTCCGACTTCCACTGTACTCTACTCCACACAAGTCTCATCTAAAGTGTTTAAGTCATTGCGGCAAGCAACATGTTAACATCATTATAACATCATTGCAGCGAGCAAAAACACAACTTATTATATGGCACACTGTATGTGTATTCATCGGCACACATATATACATATTAGTATACATATTAGTACGTTACATAAGACATTCTAAACGCATGCAATGTAGACACATATATTAGCACTCTGGCTAAATATCCTTAGATAAATAACCATTAAAACGCAACACAGATCATTCATGTGTTGCTTTATGAAAGTCTCAATCTTCCTGAAGTACAAATGTCTGTCTATACCGCTGAAAAGACGAAGAAAAAAAACTGTTCTTACTCCTAAAATAAAACAGATATTTAACTTGGCTCTGGATTACATTTAGCTTCTGATGGTAATGATATTATAAAATGACTACTGGACAAACCCCATAAATAACTCCACTGTGTGGTTTCCAGACAGATATAATACTGCCTGGGAAGTACAGGTTTACAAATGCATATTGTTGAAGGCACAAAGTATCACTACGAATTCACTTCAATCCCACTGAAAAGTATAACGTATACAAACAAAATGAAATTTGAAAGTTCTCTTATTTTCTTTCTATATCATTTACATTTTAAATCCTTTTTGGAAAAGAGAGTAACTACTGCTTTCCTAAGAGGGAATTTTCATTAATTATCTGATGTTTTCTTAAGCTAAAAATATCTACCTGGAACTGAACTTTGCATGAATGTTTTCATTTAGAGAACCACCGGTTGCCCTATGAATGATCTTATTAGGGGCTACCGATTGCAGTAAAGTATATAAAAACATGGACAGAGCCAAATACTGTACCACAAATATGTTTCTGCTAATATTTAATACGCCTAGATCATAGAGGTACGAAATAAAGTAATTCATATTGAATTATTATACCGTAAATCAATTTAATTTGTATAAAAAATATATTTATCACACATTTTTTAAATTTATTTACTACATTTAAAATGGCCGAGTCATAGCTGAGAGAAGCTACCTTAGGTCATGATTATCATTAAAGTATAGGGGCCAGATATGCAATGAATGACTAACCACAATATCATATGATTGCAGTTACATCATGTCATGGACCTAAACGGTATCTATCCAAATAAACTGACCGGTAACCACAGAGTGAGAGAAGGGAGAATTCCTTTCAAATCAGGCAGTAGATGGAGGTATTCCCAGTCAGTCTGGGTCACTGGCGTTTTTGGTCCTTTTGTGTTTTGACACATTAATATTCACCAGATGCACTGTCAGGCCTTTCAGAGGCGCGTTTCATTTATGCTCTGTGGTGTGGGCAGACAGCGTGTCCAGCTGCTGCGTTTAGACAGCTCTCTTCTATCTCCTAAGCGTTGGCTCACACATGCACCCAAACAGGCCTAGTGTGTCAGAAACCAGAATTCCACAGACCCAGGCCAACCACTTCAATAAACATCCTACTACAAAGCAGGCGCTTTAAAACAGGAGCACCTTATACAATGTATTCAGACCCCTTGGATTTCTTCACATTTTATTGTGTTACAAAGTGGGATTTAATTGTCATTTTTGGTCAACAATCTACACAAAATACTCCGTAATGTCAAAGTGGGAGAAAAATGTGAACATTTGTTTTTTATGAATAGAAATTAAATAACTAAAATATAGTCAATGCATAAGTATTCCGCTCCCTGGGTCAATACATGTAAGAAACACCTTTGGCAGCAACTTAAGCTGTCTTCTTGGGTAAGTCTCTAAGAACTTTGCACACCTGAATTGTGCAATATTTTCCCATTATTCTTTTCAAAATTCTTCAAGCTCTGTCATGATGTTGGGGATAATGGCTAGACAGCAATTTTCAAGTCTTGCGATAGATTTTCAAGCAGATTTAAGTCAAAACTGTAACTTGGCCACTCAGGAACATTCACACTCTTCTTGGTAAGCAACTCCAGTGTAGGTTATTGTCCTGCTGAAATATGGATTCCTCTCCCAGTCTCAGGGGTAAAGCAGACTGAACCTGGCTTTCGGTCTTTGTACAGTAGTTGAATCTGTGCTTGAAATTCAATACTTGACTGAGGGACCTTACATATGTTGTATGTAGGGGAGACAGAGGAAGGAGTAGTCATTCAAAAATCATGCCAACCCCTATTATTTCACACAGAGTGAGTCCATTATTATGTGATTTGTTAAACCAAATTTTAGGCTTGCCTAAACAAATTGGCTGAATACTTATGCAACGACTATATTTTAGTTATGAATGTATTTATCCACCCCCCCAAAAATACTGTTTTCTTCCACTTTGACATTACAGAATATTTATTTGTAACAATAAAATGTGAGGAAATACAAAGGGTCTGAATACTTTTGCAATGCAATGTATATTTTTTCCAACGTCAGTTTGTCGACAATGTCATAAAATGTACGCAAAGCAGGCATGTGGAATTATGTTAAGGTGATAACATTATGTTTCTCCCAGGTGACATTAGCACTATTGTGACTATTACAATACAACAGACACGGAGAAATACCTTAAATCAATTACTACTTTTTAGACAATTTCAAAAATATTGACTCAACTCCGCATAAAAATTCCTGTATGGATCACAGGAAAATAACCTGGATTTGACTGTTTCCTGTCTGTTGTGGACTGCTGGCCTGCTAGAATACTACATGTTTAGTAGTACAGAACAGTAGTACAGAACAATACAACTTATTTTCAGTCAAATTCCCAAAGCAGAGGAGGGCCGGGCCTCTATAGGCTTTACTGTACTGTACCTTGAGGTACTTGACCAGTTTCTGGATCTGCCAGTACTCTGAGGGCAGGTCTGTGTTGCTCTCCGTGCGGCGCTCTGGCTGCTCCTCATCCTCCTCACTCTCCGATGAACTCTCACTGAAGTCATCGGCGCCACCAACTCCTCCCGGGGTCTTACTGAGGAGCAGGATCCAGCAGGAGATAACAATCAACATCTAGGCTGTGTGTTCATACTCATAAACAAGAAGAGGTTCAATGTCGGTATGTGATAACAAAATATGAAGGTTAATGTCCAGGATTTACTTTTGTAATTTAAAATAACTGAAAGGTTAAGGAAAACAAGCTAAAATCACTATCTAGACCAAGTATGTGTAATAACTATACAAGCACTGGATGGTCTGCAGAAATAGATGGGAGCGGTTGAGGGTAGCGGAAGGATAGGAGAAAAAACAAACAAAAGATGACTCTTGTAAAATAGATTGTGTCCCAAAAATGTATATACTATGTAAAAGGTGGAAGTAAAAGCCTAAGTGTTCTTGTTCATTCGTTTACTCCAATTAGGGGAGGGGTGGTAGGGTTAGTGGAAAACAAAGGAAAATATATTTTAAAAGATCTGTGTATATCGCTGCAGAATGCTGTGGTAGCCATGCTGATTAAGTGTGCCTTGAATTCTAAATAATTCAAAAACAGTATCACCAGCAAAGCACCCCCACACCATCACACCTCCTCCATGCTTCACGGTGGGAACAACACATGCGGAGATCATCCGTTCACCTACTCTGTCTCACACAAAGACACAGTGCTTGGAACCCAACATCTCAAACTTGGACTCATCAGACCAAAGGACAGATTTCCACCGGTCTAATGTCCATTGCTCGTGTTTCTTGGCCCAAGCAAGTCTCTTCTTCTTATTGGTGTCCTTTAGTAGTGGTTTCTTTGCAGCAATTCAACTATGAAGGCCTGATTCACGCAGTCTCCTCTGAACAGTTGATGTTGAGATGTGTCATACTTGAAATCTGTGAAGCATTTATTTCGGCTGGAATCTGAGGATGGTAACTCTAATGAACTTATCCTCTGCAGCAGAGGTAACTTTGGATCGTCCTTTCCTGTGGCGGTCCTCATGAGAGCCAGTTTTATCATAGTGCTTGATGGTTTTTGTGACTGCACTTGAAGAAACTTTCAAAGTTCTTGAATTTTTTTCCGCATTGACTGACCTTCATGTCTGAAAGTAATGATGGACTGTCGTTTCTCTTTGCTTATTTGAGCTGTTCTTGCCATAATATGGACTTGGTCTTTTAGGGTATGTTCTGTTTACCACCCCTACCTTGTCACAACACAACTGATTGGCTCAAACACATTAAGAAGAAAATAAATTCCACAAATGAACTTAACAAGGCACACCTGTTAATTGAAATGCATTCCAGGTGTCTACCTCATGAAGCTGGTTGAGAGAATGCCAAGAGTGTGCAAAGCTGTCATCAAGGCAAAGGGTGGCTACTTTGAAGAATCTCAAATATAACATATCTTTTGATTTGTTTTAACACTTTTTTGGTTACTACATGATTCCATATGTGTTATTTCATAGTATTGATGTCTTCACTATTATTCTACAATGTAGAAAATAGTAAAAAATAAAGAACTCTTGAATGAGTAGGTGTCCAAACTTTTGACTGGTACTGTATATATTTACAAAAAACATATATGGGGGATTAGAAATGATGCAGACAATTACACTGATGGAAGCTACAATCTATCAGCAATATTAAAGCTGATCTACCCCCTAACATAATTAACTATACAAGTACATACACAGGAAGGATTTAAATAACTGTAATGATACACATAACAATATTTGAGGTTTTTCCATTTAAAATAACGGCGATGTTATTCTATACAACAAGCACCATTAAAATTCCAAACCTAAATGGAAGTGTCAGGTTTGAACGTCCTTGAGATCTAAGCAGCAGCAGCCAGGCATAAAGTGAAAGAGAGGGTCCGAAAGTAATGGGGGAACTGGAGTATTCATCATCATGCTACACAAAGCAGGCCTCTCTCTACCGTAGCCTTCCTTCCATACACGCAAACAGAAATGCAGATGGATTTTAAAGTCAGCTGGGCCACTCAAATAAGTGTATCATTAAAACGGCGCACCGCGGAGCAATGAAATTTGGTACACGTTCAAATGGGTCAGCGGGGAGATGGTTCCCATGTACACCGATAGAAATTCCAGAGAAGGCCATTATCAGAGGAAACCAGCCGATGTGACCGTTTCCCAGGCAGCGTAGCAGAGCCAGGATAAACACTGAACCAAGCCTTAATTAAGCAGTGAAGCACTGTCCCTGTGTCTGCTATCACTACTGTCCATAAGTAATGTCAGTAGGCTCCCTGAAGGGGGATACCTATTCACAACTTGCACAACCGAATGCATTTAACCCACACCTTCTGAATCAGAGAGGTGTGAGGGGCTGTCTTAATCGACGTCCAGGGGAGCAGTTGTTGTTGGGGGTTAATTGCCTGGCAGAACGGCAGATTTTTCACCTTTGCCAGCTCTGGGATTTAAACCAGCAACCTTTGGGTTACTGGCCCAACGCTCTTAACCGCTAGGCTACCTGCCTAGTTCCCCTCCTGTATGTGTACCAAGTTTCACTGGTGCAAGGTGGAAAAAAGCTAATTGGCAGAACAGTGGCTACAGTCGACCCAGTAACTTTACTAGAGGTCCTGTATATACTGGCCTGTCACAATTATGGGGACAGCTGGAAACCTCGCTGCCAGGCGCCAGAGGAAAAACAGGGAAGGTGTACATCAGACCCATACATTATCTTATATAAGAATACTTATAATCCACAGAAAATATCATCATGGGTCAAAAGAGTTTTGCCAATCTTTTCTTTCTGTTAACTCAGCAATCTCCTGTACTGTAGGCTGCTGCTTTCTCTGCTGTACTGTGGAAGCTCTATCATTTATGTAGTGCAGGAAGAGATATCCCCATCAGGTGGCTTACGTTTTATTAGACGACTGCCGACCAGGTAAGGAGGACACAGAGAAATCGGCTTTCTTCTGCATCTTCTCCTGCGTCTCGGCAAACTTTTCACTCACTGCATTCTTTTTCGATTTCTTGTCATCTGCTTCACTAAAAAAAAATGAAATAAAATAAAAAGGCACACATCATTACCCATTTTTCTATTTTTAAATAGTTATTTATCGTAACATAACATCATCATCATCTAAGGCATTGAGGGAGAGAAGAGAGACGCAGGGATTTTAGGCTTTTTTAGCCGTTTAAGGCACTTTTATCTGGAGCCAGTTGCCTCTTAAAAATGGGGACACTTATCACAAGGTGCAGCTGCAAATACTCAAACCCCTGCTAGATCTATTTATCAATCAAAGAACATATGCGATAGATCATTTCTGTGAATTTATCCTCCCGCGCCCAAGTTTTCGGTCTATAATTGAGCTGAGGGGTTCAACACAGTGAACACATCCATTAACTGGGAACGTCCATATAATCAGGAATATTTGTGCTTGCCCTTAAATGTATAAGCCATATAAAACCATCTCTTTATAATGTGTGACTGCTGGCATGTGGCATGTGGAGAAGACACACTGAGACAAACACAGCCATCGGAGTGCTTGACTCCAGCATCGCCCCCTTCTTACTTAAAAGCTTCAAATCTATTGGAGCCACGCATATTACACGCATTGCAATATTTCAAGGACATTGTATATAAGGGTGGAATTATCACGTACTCATAGGGAGATGCGAGACCGAGGTTCTTCCATTTCAAAGATGGTTCTAATTTCTTTTTGCCGCCTGGCTTGTTTTGCACAAGCTGTTGTCTCGCCTTCTCATGCACATTCTTTTCGTGATGCTCGTAAGACCTCTGGGGTTGGCCTTGTTCCTCTGCATCAACCAGTTCCACATGTTGGACCTTTTGTGTTGGAGGTTCTTCTTGAACGGCAAAATCCTGTTGAGGGGAAAAAAGACATGAGAAAAGAGGACCTCTCTTAATTTGCACCAAAATGCTAGCAGTGAAATATACAATAAATTTGGGTCGTAAAATTATATGGACTTGGGTCGTTAAAAAAGCTCTTCCTCTGAATGATTGTTCTTTTAACAAAGTTTTCGGGCCTTTTGTGATTCTTTTAAGTTATAAAGCATATTTTCCATTCTACATCTGATATGTTGCCTCTTTACTCATTTATTTGAGAGACATCACACACTGGTGTCTGAAAGGGTGTCGTTCAGTTCTTCTCAGCCCAAGAAGAACCCTATAAAAACGAATCAGGGTTATAAGTCTGTATCAGGGACTGTTCATGATAAAACAGAACTTTCTCAACATTCCCGCAGCAGAATAACAATTCAGCCTTTATTACTGAGCGAAGGGAATAAAATAACACATTCCCAGTGCTTTACAACACAGAAGAGGTCCCCCTCTATTAATTGGCTGAACAATATCAAAAGTTTATTGTTTCTTTACATTCCTCACGCTAAAACCTTGCAGTTTGGCATGGAGAAAGTAGAGCCTTTGTGTCACTGTTATTCAAAGATGATTTTTAAAGTTTTTGAAGGTCTTTTTACCCAACTTTACAACCTAACATAAGAATGCCAACAAGACACACATGAATGGATTGCAGGCAGGGAACGTTTTATAATCACAGACACCTGCTAGGCAGAAAATTGTTCGCCTCAGACTGCCATTGCTCTCAATGAGCTCATTTTTGATTTGTGATTTTCAGAAGTAAAAGGGGAAAAATAATTAACATGGAATACTACGGCTATGTTCGTACGTTCGGCTCAACCACGCTCGGGCCACTTTTCAAAAGGCTTGTTTGTCTTAGAACCCAGAGTGACCTTCCAGCTACTGCAGGCCAATTCAGTCCGCCGTGGCTGCATTTCAGGTGTCCAACCTTACCTCTTTTTATGATACCTGAAATGGACAAACTCCATATGCTAAGACCGAAGGAAACATTCCAAAGTCTATGGCACACTACAGCAGCGCACACAGCACAGGGACGGCTCTGTCAGAGCAGTGAGAGGGCCAACAAACAAGTGCACAGACACTTTAAGCAAGTCTGACGCCTGTCTGCATGCAACTCTCCTCACACTTCTCAGCGACAAATATTTTTTTTTACTACAGCTGACTTCCAAATCATTGGAACAATTATTATTTTTTGTGCCACGTTGCAAGCCCTCACTGAGAAACCTGAGACTCCAAATATTTACACGTTATGGACTTGTATCTATAATGACTTGCTCCACACAGTGATGGAAAATCAGAAGAGGTGCAACAAATGTGCAGCTGTCAGCTAATGGGTAGCTGTCAGTGGCGGAGCTCCGCGAGACTCCGTGTGGAGAGTGAACATGACAGCAGAGATAGATTGATTTCGGGATTTTTGAATTGCATTTTTGCGTGTGATCGCGCATGCATAACACAGACACCATGTCCAATTTCTAATCACGTTGTAATTTTCAGAACGAGTCAGTCCAACACGTTCTGTCGGTCCAACACACCAAGGAAGGGAGTAGCATTATGCGGTATGCTTCCCAGGTGCTGCACTCTTCTCCTCTGGCTGCCTCTTGCTTATTTGATTGAGAATGTCTGATCTAATAAAACTGTGAAAAATAATCTGCTTCCGCGACGCTGGAAACGAGTAGATCATGTTCAGAGATTGGTGTTGTTATCTTTGGCTATCACCCTGCCAGGCTTCATGTTGACTTGGATCACAACCAAGAGAGCAGGTCCCGGCCGGAGCGGTTTCAGACGTACATTTTTTTGTCCTCAAGATGGAGTGCAATTACTTTATTGCTGTATGTCTGAACAGGTTACAGTACTGCACTGCCTGTTGCACCAATCAATACAAAAGGCTTTTATCTGCAATCAGCATTCACTGCTGAGTCAAGCTGACCCTTTCTCATATAAGAAGTGTGCTTAAGTATTGCAGAGGGAAAATCCTTTGGTGGGGTGTAAAAAGGCAAAAAGAGATTGCCTGATTTGAGTGCAAAACACTCCCTTTATATCACCTCACCGTCACAATTCAATGTTTTTCTACATAACTGTAGCAACTTCAAAGGGCAAAAGAAGTAGGCAGAGAAAACCTGTGACTTGAATTGTATCTCAGCTACCTCATTTACAGTAGTTTTACGGCCTACTGTCCAACATCCTCAGACCGACAGGTTCAGCCTCATGGCATCACTCCTCACAGACACAGGACTCATAAAACATTAAAGCCTGGATGGCCATTTTACACAGCACAGCGGCCTGGCACTGCTCATTGGGATTTATACTGCCCCACTTACCCGCCACTTAACCTGACCTGTCTCTCTGTGGCACTAAGTCACACTGACTGGCCAAGCACAATTCAATTGAAAGTAATGAGGCTCTTTTTCCTTGATAATATCGTTATTTCCAAATGGGGAGAACAATGGTTGTTATAGGCCACTGCAGTAACATGATGTAAATGGTAAATGTCTCGGGAACGTCCATCGATTATAGAGGGGCTATTATGGCAGATCGTACTTCAGACAACTCTTGTATGTCAAACAAGACATTTCCTTTGTCTTAAGCTCTTGTCCATAAAGCAAGCACTGACTTACCAGTTCCTGAAATTGTGTGGGAAAAGAACAAATACAGTGGGGAGAACAAGTATTTGATACACTGCCGATTTTGCAGGTTTTCCTACTTACAAAGCATGTAGAGGTCTGTCATTTTTATCATAGGTACACTTCAACTGTGAGAAATCCAGAAAATCACATTGTATGATTTTTAAGTAATTAATTTGCATTTTATTGCATGACATAAGTATTTGATACATCAGAAAAGCAGAACTTAATATTTGGTACAGAAACCTTTGTTTGCAATTACAGAGATCATACATTTCCTGTAGTTCTTGACCAGGTTGGCACACACTGCAGCAGGGATTATGGCCCAATCCTCCATACAGACCTTCTCCAGATCCTTCAGGTTTCGGGGCTGTCGCCGGGCAATACGGACTTTCAGCTCCCTCCAAAGATTTTCTATTGGGTTCAGGTCTGGAGACTGGCTAGGCCACTCCAGGACCTTGAGATGCTTCTTACGGAGCCACTCCTTAGTTGCCCTGGCTGTGTGTTTCGGGTCGTTGTCATGCTGGAAGACCCAGCCACGACCCATCTTCAATGCTCTTACTGAGGAAGGAGGTTGTTGGCCAAGATCTCGCGATACATGGCCCCATCCATCCTCTCCTCAATACGGTGCAGTCGTCCTGTCCCCTTTGCAGAAAAGCATCCCCAAAGAATGATGTTTCCACCTCCATGCTTCACGGTTGGGATGGTGTTCTTGGGGTTGTACTCATCCTTCTTCTTCCTCCAAACACGGCGAGTGGAGTTTAGACCAAAAAGCTCTATTTTTGTCTCATCAGACCACATGACCTCCCATTCCTCCTCTGGATCATCCAGATGGTCATTGGCAAACTTCAGACGGGCCTGGACATGCGCTGGCTTGAGCAGGGGGACCTTGCGTGCGCTGCAGGATTTTAATCCATGACGGCGTAGTGTGTTACTAATGGTTTTCTTGAGACTGTGGTCCCAGCTCTCTTCAGGTCATTGACCAGGTCCTGCCGTGTAGTTCTGGGCTGATCCCTCACCTTCCTCATGATCATTGATGCCCCACGAGGTGAGATCTTGCATGGAGCCCCAGACCGAGGGTGATTGACCTTCATCTTGAAGTTCTTCCATTTTCTAATAATTGCGCCAACAGTTGTTGCCTTCTGACCAAGCTGCTTGCCTATTGTCCTGTAGCCCATCCCAGCCTTGTGCAGGTCTACAATTTTATCCCTGATGTCCTTACACTTCTCCCTGGTCTTGGCTATTGTGGAGAGGTTGGAGTCTGTTTGATTGAGTGTGTGGACAGGTGTCTTTTATACAGGTAACGAGTTCAAACAGGTGCAGTTAATACAGGTAATGAGTGGAGAACAGGAGGGCTTCTTAAAGAAAAACTAACAGGTCTGTGAGAGCCGGAATTGTTACTGGTTGGTAGGTGATCAAATACTTATGTCATGCAATAAAATGCAAATTAATTACTTAAAAATCATACAATGTGATTTTCTGGATTTTTGTTTTAGATTCCGTCTCTCACAGTTGAAGTGTACCTATGATAAATATTACAGACCTCTACATGCTTTGTAAGTAGGAAAACCTGCAAAATCGGCAGTGTATCAAATACTTGTTCTCCCCACTGTATATTCTTGTCTGCCCGGCTTTACATTTGCAAACTACAATATATTATTGTGATAACGTCCCACTGGTTGAGTTGTCAAGTAATGTGAATTCAACGTGAAATCAACAAAACATTTCACCATGTCATTGGATTGAGGTAAAAAGTTGGGTAAAAAAAAAGACTAAATTGTCTTATGTTGATGACTTTTGCAAATCCAATCAGTTTTCCACATTGATTCAAAGTCCTCACATAGAATTTTTGTTGTTGAAGTGACGTGGAAACAACTTTGATTCAACCAGTGGGCTCCTCATTTTAAAGAGCAAGATTTGCAGAAAGGGGTAAAAGGAAATCAGTTTTAATCACATTTCCGTTTCAATAGCTCAAGGACAGAATTATAGTGAATATAAACCAGCCCAGGAGAAACCAGCAAGAGCAACAATGACCATAGTCTTTGCTAACAGAAATGAACGATTTAAAGTGGGAAAATACTATTATTTGTTTAGCTAGACTACTTTGTTGTAACTACTCATAAGACAGTCCAAATAGACATGAGGAAATTAATAAATACTCAATATACTTGTTTAATCAATTAAATAAAACATTGTGTCCTTTCCTAGAACATAAATAAATGTACAAGGTTTCTCCGTAAATATTTGGCCCCTGTAACTGTATAGCTAGCATGCCTGTAAATTATACAGCATTTTCCAACAATACATTATTGAGTCACTCGTGACAAAAAATATGTCCAAATATTCAGATGATAAACACATTTTTTCCCACCACAGCTTGAAGTCATTATTGGGGTGATTTGTTAATTCATCAAATCACTTAAGCAGGAAACAGCACTACTGAATGAATCACTGGCATTTCAGGGCAACACATGACTCTGTCTGTGTGAGTAACTGGATTGTTTTTTTAACATTCTTTTCAACTGGGGTGATTTGGAAAGTAAGGTTAGGTAGTGCTGCCACAGCTTCAGAGAGTTCTCACTGTGCACTATGACAACCAGACACTAGCTCACCGGGGAGGACGAGTGCAGACACTGATTCACAATCCTAAACGCACTCTACTATGCATTACATTACGTCATCTATGATCAGTCGAATGCATACTGCTTCGTAGGGTTATCGGCAGAGCAAATATTACTCGGAGAAAACCGCAACTTGCTTCACGTGAAACCCTACCTGTTTATTTATGTTCTCTGCAAAATGGGGAGACGTGCTTTTCAGAAGGGTTGCCAGGTCTTTGTAGACCTCGCTTGTTCTGTCATAGGCATTTTCCTCACCCTCCTGCCTTATGCCCTGTGAAGATGAAGATAACATTTTATGTATCAGATCAATACTACTAATACATAATACCATGAAGCTATTCACTGTTACTGGCAGAGACCCCTATAGACTAACTATAGGCTCAGTTGGATATCTGTCAGAACAACTGAGGTTAGAGAGGGTCAAAGTATCAAAATGCAGCTTCACAGGCTGGAATTCAACACCAGTGTGCACCGCCTGTACCCACATTATGTTAAACTGTAATTTTTTCGGTGTCATTTTTGTAAATATACCATCAATGTCATACATGTTGGAACACGGGTTTCAGTGTCCTGAATTGAACCATTTCCAGGTGAGGAAACAGGGAGACAGGAAATGTACTAACTCAGCCAATCAGGCAGTGACGGAGAGAGTGAAAGACGCTGAGGCATGTAAAATGTTTTCTTATGATTAATTGCAGACACGTTAAGGTCAATGGGGTGGTTGTAAATGTTTAACAACACAGGGCAAACTTGGAATTCCACCATGCAGTTAACGCTACTTCAGTACATAAATTCCAAAACTTTTCAGTGACACTTACCTAATGTTTTGGAAACTTTACGGGCTATCATTAACAGAAACGTTCTATATTTAAAAAAAATTATATTCAGATTATTTTTAATTTGCCGTGCTTGTTCATAACAATTGGCAAACATACTGTGCTATAATATCTTGACTATTAATTGACCGATGCCTAAAGCATTTATGACATCCTGTAGACTAAAAATAATATCTAATGCGGAGAATGGAATACTGTTGACTGAAATTCAGTTTATGGAAACTGAAACGAAAGGAGAAAATAGAGAGCGTTTCTTGCTGCAGGATTTCTGTTTGACAGTTTAAACATAATCCACAACTCATTTGTGTGTCAGTCTACGGGAAACTAGTGTTGATTCAGTGACACTAATCTATCTCTAGCTATCGTACCCCGTTGAGAAAGACTCCAGCTGTGCTGCAGGTGATGTGCAGGGGCTGAGTGTCACACGGCTTTATCACTAGGTAGCAAATCTCACCATGCACCTGCCTCCAAGGAGGAGTTCGACAGCCATTGGTGAACTCATAATCTGCAGAAAAATAAGAAGAGCATGTCAGTTCAGTGTACAATGTACGTTAAATCAATAGGATTTTACCATACAGTAGTAATGTCTCTATAGGGAATTAGGCCACATTGTGAGTTTTCCCTGAAGGTACAGAACGTATGAGGGGATCGAGAATTAGAGGGAAAATACAGTTCCAATACGGGTTCAAAGTGTGCAGCATCACAGGAGAAATCATCGCTGTTCCCTGAGCTGCCAGCGAGGATGACGGATCAACTCTACCTCAGAGAGAGCGGTACAGGGGCTGGCATCCCAAATGGCACACTATTCCATATTTAGTGCACTACTTTTGACCAGGGCCCATAGGGCTCAGGTCAAAATGAGTGCACTATATAGGGAACAGGGTGCCATTTGGGATGCAGAACAGGTCTGAAGACAGAAGACCAGGTTATTTAGAGCTCGCTGTGATTTCACTCCCTGATAAATCATCCTCTGAAAACAGCTACCCCGCAGAGCATCGTGACACACATACCACCTTATTTTAATGTGCCCGATATGACAGGTTGGAGACTATTTGCATAGAAGTTTTTTTCAAAAGACTGCATTTATCACTGGGGTGGCGCGTTTTCCACTGAACGGTTAATTGTTATGTCATCGCAAATGTGCCGCGCCGACTGAGGCAAGTGAAACAATTGATTGTCTCAGTACATCTGACATGTATAATGACTAACATGCTTTTCAGGGTTGAACACAGATATTTTGTATATCCCAGTATTACCCTCTAATAGCAAAAGAAAGAAAATGGGAAAGATAACTCAAACCTGATGTGTATTGAACAGACGTCAACACCCTTTTCTCCCCTTCACTGCAGAAGCTTTTCAGCAGCTCAACATCATTCTTCACTGTGGCAGGACTGAGCCTAACCTCCCTGTACAAAAAAACAACAAAAACAAATACAGACAATTCATCTTGGGCCCATTTGTGGTTGTTCTGTCTGGTAAGAAACTGTTTTTTAATCAGTGAAACCCATATGTTTGTACTTGTCTGAAGTGGGAGTGGGAATCAGTGTGTGAATGAAGATAGATTGATTTGTTATTGATAGAGATTGCAGACAGAGTGAGGAGGAGGAAGGAAAGGCACCCACTGGGAGATCTGCTTGAGGGAGTTGCTGAGGAGCTGAGTGTCCAGCTGCTGCAGTAGGATGAGCAGCTTCACTTTGATCTCAGTCTCCTTGGCCTGGTCCCCCTCCTTTACCTTCTCCAGGAGACGCAGCACAGAGCTGTCCTCCCCCTCCACTGTGGCGAAGCTAGGTCCCAGCATCTTCGCAACAGGGTCTCTGTTGGCTACAAATTACAGTAAAAATGGTTAAGTCCATACATTTTTTTTTTCATGTTTATTTTGCCAGATTGTCCCATTGAGGTCAAACGATGTAGGCCTATTTTAAGAAAGTCCAGGCCTAGGGTAATATAGACATACAGTAGATTAATGTTTTCTTTTCTCAAACTAACATAGCTATTAGCAAGTACCACATTATGGCTTGGAGGGTACAGTAAATATGACTGAAGAATTGCAAACATAATCTGATGCCAGTTTCTAATTGGATGAAAGTAGACGATAACAAGGAGGACAAACAAATTATGCCTGTGGCTTATGGGAAGTATGCAGCTTTGACTATTTAGGATGCAAATGGGATGCAAAGTCTCATTCTGTGGTTGACATGGTTTACCTTCCAGGCAAGCTCGGACCTCCTTGAGCTTCTTATCCGTTGCCAGCTGCACTATTTTGGACAGCTGACTGAAGCTGTGCACAGAAATGCTCGGAGGGGTGAGCTGCAACATAGGATGCCCATCCCTGTCTGTTTCCTGTGACTTTACAGCGGGGCCACTGAAAATAGAGAAACACACATATTTTTAAGCATAAACTAGCAACACGCACACCGTTTTCCTTCTCTATCTATGCCTAGATACTTTTTCTATTCGGTGTCTATGCTAATATCATAAATATGCTTTTCGGAAGGAAAAGGGAATGTTCTCAGAATTAACAAATGCACACTTTTGTTATCAGTGAAATCTACAGTAAATACACTTGTTTGGTTTCCCTTACAGAAAAAACACGTGTTCCACATGTCATCACGTAATCTCATGTGATTGCATGTGATCTTAGTTGAAGTTAATGTGATAACATGTAAAAGCAACATGCACAGAAAATTGGCCAGTTTTACCTAGAGTGGATTTTCCCATGTAACATTTCTAGTGTTGAGTCAGGTGTTAACTCTAAGTGTGAAATTAACACTCATTGGTGTAAAAGAACCCCAGTGTTGGTGGTAATAAGAAGTGTTAAGCCAAAACCACGGCCATCATTATCCTTCCCTGCATGCTATATTGCAGGTTGATTATTAGAACTGTTTGTTTCAATATCTATATTTTTGCATGTATATTGATTGATTAATTCATCTTATGCTACTCAAATATAAATAACATACATTTTTCTAAACTATTCCAATCTGTTACTTGGACTTATTGCACCCATTACTGAAATGGTTGTTACAGTTTCTCTGTTTAAGATAGTCTCATAGATAAAAAAAAAAATATTGAGCTGACAAACAGGGTAGAGGTGGTGGAGTGGCCATTTTTATAAAACATATTTTCTCTGTCTCTTTACTGAAATCCATGTCTCTTGCTAAATAAATGTCCGTAATAACGAGCTACTATCTTTAAGACTTTGTCTGGGGGAAAATGTATCCATAACTGTTAAAGGGATCTATCGTCCTCCTTCGGCTAACCTTTGTGCACTCGAGGAGTTAACTAGTTTGTTGTATTCCTTTACTAAATCAAAAGTTATTATCCTGGGTAACGTAAATTATGATTGGGAAATTGAGGCTTCGGACAATCTAAAAGACATGTGTAATGATCTAAACCTAACCCAGCTGGTGACTAAGCCTAATCTGATTATTATGTAACCACACACATTGTTATCAGGAAATATTCCAAAAGTCTGGAAATCAGCTCTTGTGCTACCACTCCATTATGGCGGGGATAGTAGTGATCTTCATCATTATCACCCCATTTCAAGGCTTCCTTGTCTAGCTAAGATTCTTGAATCCTTGGTAAATGTACAACTTTGCTCTTTTTTATCTGAGAAATGTATGTTGAATGTAAACCAATCAGGGTTTAGGCCTGGGCATAGCACTATTACAGCAACCACTTCAGTTGTTAATGGTATTGTCAATGCTTCAGACACCTAAATGACGTGCTGCTTTGTTTGTGGACCTGTCAAAAGCTTTTGATACTGTTGATCATGCTATTTTATTGAATAAGTTGTCCTCAATAGGCCTGAGCTCTGACACGTGTGAATGGTTTAATGATTATCTTAGTGACAGAACTCAGGCCATCGTGATTGATGGGGTTAAGTCTGCATTTCTTGATGTACCACAGGGGTCGATTTTGGGACCTGCTCTCTTCACTATTTAAATAAACACCATTAATCAAAAAGTAATTGCCCTCTTACACTCAATAACTGGTTGTGCCATCTTTAGCTGCAATGACTGCAACCTGATGCTTCCTGAAGTTGTTGATCAGTTTCTCACATCGCTGTGGAGGAATTTTGGCAAACTCTTGCATGCAGAACTGCTTTTTTCAAGTCCTGCCACAACATATCAATTGGGATTAGGTCTGGACTTTGACTAGGGCATTTCAAAACTTCAAATGTGTTGCTTTTTAACCATTTTCATGTAGACTTCATTGTGTGTTTTGGATCATTGTCTTACAGCATGACCCAAATGCGCTTCAGTTTCAGCTCACAGACAGATGGCCTGACATTCTCCTGTAGAATTCTCTGATGCAGAGTAGAATCCATGGTTCCTTCTATTAAGGCAAGTCGTTCAGGTCCTGAGGCAGCAAAGCATCCACAAACCATCACACTACCACCACCATGCTTGACCGTTGATATGAGGTTCTTACTGTGGAATGCAGTGTTTGGTTTTTGCCAGACATAATGGGACCCATCTCATCCAAAAAGTTGACTCAAGTTTGTCAAAAAGCACCTGGATGATCATGAAAACTCTTGGAAAAATGTTCTATGGACAGATGAGTCAAAAGTATAACTTTTTGGAAGACATGGGTCCAATATATATATGTGTATAATGTGCATATTCACAAGTGCATTCTGAAAGTATTCAGATCGCTTGACTTTTTCCACATTTTGTTATGTTACAACCTTATTCTAAAGTGCTTTTTTTTATGCTCTCATCAATCTACACACAATACCCCATAATGACAAAGCAAAAACAGATTTTTAGATTTTTTTGCAAATTTATTTAAAAAAAAAATCAAACGGAAATATCACATTTACGTAAGTATTCAGACCCTCAGTACTTTGTTGAAGCCCCGTTGGTAGTGATTACAGCCTGAAGTCTTCTTGGGTATGACGCTACAAGCTTGGCAAATCTGTATTTGGGGAGTTTCCCCCATTCTTCTCTGCAAATCCTTTCAAACTCTGTCAGGTTAGATGGGGAGCGTCGCTGCACAGCTATTTTCAGGTCTCTCCAGAGATGTTCCATCGGTTTCAAGTTCAGGCTCTGGCTGGGCCACTCAAGGACATTCAGATACTTGTCCCGAAGCTACTCCGGCATTGTCTTGGCTGTGTGCTTAGGGTTGTTGTCCTGTTGGAAGGTGAACCGCCCCAGAATGGAGGTACTGAGCAATCTGGAGAAGGTTTTCATCAAGGATCTCTCTGTACTTTGCTCCGTTCATATTTCCCTCGATCCTGACTAGTCTCCCAGTCCCTGTTGCTGAAAAACATCCGCACAACAGGATGCTGACACCACCATGCTTCACCGTAGGGATGGTGCCAGGTTTCCTCCAGACATGACGCTTAGCATTCAGGCCAAAGAGTTCAATCTTGGTTTCATCAAACCAGAGAATCTTGTTTCTCATGGTTTGAGTCCTTTAAGTGCCCTTTGGCAAACTCCAAGTGGGCTGTCATGTGCCTTTTATTAAGGAGTGGCTTCCGTCTGGCCACTCTACCATAAAGGCCTGATTGCTGGAATGCTGCAGAGATGGTTGTCCTTCTGAGAGATTCTCCCATCTTCACAGAGGAACTCAGAGTGACCATTGGGTTCTTGGTCACCTCCCTGACCAAGGCCTTTCTGTTCCGGATTGCTCAGTTTGGCCAGGGCCGCCAGCTCTAGGAAGGGTCTTGGTGGTTCCAAACTGCTTCCATTTAAGAATGATGGAGGCCACTGTGTTCTTGGGGACCTTCAACGCTGCAGAAATGTTTTTGTACCCTTCCCCAGATCTGTGCCTCGACACAATCCTATCTCAGAGCTCTACGGACAATTCCTTCGACCTCATGGCTTGGTGTTTGCTCTGACATGCACTGTCAACTGTTGGACCTTATGTAGACAAGGTGTGTGCCTTTCCAAATCATGTCCAATCAATTGAATTTACCACAGGTGGACTCTAATCAAGTTGTAGAAACATCTCAAGGATGATCAATTGAAACAGGATGCACCTGAGCTCAAGTTCAAGTCTCATAGCAAAAGGTCTGAATACTTATAAAAAACAGAAATACCTTATTTACATTTGTAATACATTTGCCAAAATTTCTAGAAACCTGTTTTCGCTTTGTCATTATGGGGTATTGTAATTTACTAATTTAACTAATACTAACTAATACTAATTTAACTAATACTAATTTAATCAATTTTAGAATAAGGCTGTAACATAACAAAATGTGGAAAAAGTCAAGGGGTCTGAATACTTTCCGAATGCACTGTATGTTGTATCATACAGGGCGCATTTGAAATAAAGAGACTTAAGTATCGACATGTCTTCTCTGTTAAAATAAGGCTTAAATCAAAAAGATATATATATTTTTCTTCCCAACCCAGCAGTCATTCTGAATGCAGGTTGGAGGTGAATAAATGGATTTCCCCATTGTGGCTGGATTCCAATAGGAATTACTCATCACTTTGCAAGACAGCATTACATTACTTGCAGGCCTAATATGGCCTGTAAACCATGAGTTTCAGGCCACTGTATTAGGGTAAATCTAGGCCCTCAAAATAAGGCCGTATGAAATATGTGTTGTATTGTCTTCAATAATTACATTTTAATGATAACATATTTGGTTAGGATCTCACTTGCTTAAAGCCACAGGACTGAAAATTGATGAATGCAACAACCATGTCTCTGTCACTAACAAATAGCCTACAGTCATTGGTGGTAATTCACTCAAAAGACACTCTGGGAAATATGGAAATAAAGTCTTTACAATAAGCAGTGTGTTAATTTAACGGAGGAAAGTGTGGACCCGTATAGACACTGGACCAGTGTTAAATATAACACTCTCAGTGTTGATTTAACACCGGACATTTTGAAAAGAAAAATCACATGAATCTGCAAATTTCACATGTGAAACAAACGCGCATTTCACGTGAATCTGTAATTCACATGTGATGTGAAAACATGGTATTCTCCTCATGTTAAAAGGTGGTGTTAACATTTAAATTTAAAATGTTATACATGTGAACAACTGACGTGTCTCTATTTTATTTACATGTGAAAATGTTAACTCAAATGCAATTTTCACATATATTTTTTTGTAAGGGAATGATATGATATGGGGGTTTTAAAGTAAGTGGTACACTGCTGAAACAGAGTAAAAAATGTAACATGATCACTTCGTACTGACTTTTCAATATGAGGATTTGAACTCACAACTTCTGGATTTGACTATTCTCTCATCATTGATTTCATTTACTTATTTCAGCAATTTGAGGATTTTCTGTATTAGTCTGTTGGTGAGGCATATTAATCTGTTTTAATGTTACTCCTGATTCACTAAGATAAATATGTTTTTTCTTGAGTATATTTTTAAGCAGAGATTTACTTTACTTAAGTCCGAAGTGTAGAAAGACAGGTGAAATCAGTCATTGACATAGGCATGGTGGCATAGCAGGAAGATCGGAATGCAACGAACCAAGAGGTTATGAGTTCAAATCCCAGGTGATGACATGTTGAATAACAATTACTGTACAAATAAAAATACACAATTGAATAATGTATGCCAAAATGTTTAAAATATGTAAGTTGAAAACACTATGTTAAAAGTACTGTTTGTGTGTGAATCCTAACGACGCATTTTTGTTTGCAGGGCATCACCTGTGAAATCTCATGTGGGGAAAAAAATGAATCCGCATTTGGAAGGTTATATCGTCACATGTGAAAATCCACATATGAAATATCATCACATGTGAAGTGTTCCAAAAATACACGGTTTCACATTATTTCAGATGTGGAATTTCAGATCTGAAATAAAATTTCACTTGTGCAAAACGTGGAAAATTCACATGTGAAATCATGTTTTTTTCCCCCGCAAGGGTTACTATTTACCAACTGTAGAATAACAACTAATCACATACAGACAGCCAGGGAAAAAAATAACAGACTTTTCTGATGAAGTAGTCTAGATGTTTCCTGTCCTACTGAAGTTGAACAGAAAACAAATACATTCAAGAACATAAATATGAGTCCTGCTGCAGGGCTCAAAATACGTTTAGACTCCATGACAACATCCCCAGTCAGTAACATTACACCAAGCACACAGGCAGCACAGCTTGCCTCATGATTACCTTATGTCATACTCTGTTTTGAAATCAGAAGCCTCCAAAGAGGTAGTCCACTGGAGCGGCTCCTTGAACACATGCTTAGCCTCCTGAGGGTGTCTGGAGCTGAACTGTTCCACAAACTCCAGGATCTCTTTCAGCAGAGACTCGTTGACTGGAGTGATCTCCAGTTTTCCAATCCCAGAACTTGCTGTGGTCCATTGCGCTGCTCTGGTCAGCGCTACCCCCATGGTAGCAGCTGTGTGGGACTGGCAAAGTCCTTAAACGCTATGGTGGATTAATTGGTGACAATTACACTTTTAGCAACAAATGTCAACAAAATATTAAATCGCTAGCTACAGTTATAGTAGACTGGCAGATAAGACGGTATCGACCTGGCTAGCTAGCTATGTTAACAGCCGGTTATTGACTAATGTAACGTTAGCTAACCAGCTGAACCCCGCGTTGCTTACATCCATCACATCCCAAACTTTTGAAAGGTGTTGAAGCTTTCATACACAAAAAAACGAATAATTTGCAAATGTTTTAGCTAAGTGTACAGTAAACATTTATCTTTTACATATGACAACTTACCAGCTATTTGAAATTGTCTTCTATTTTGTTAGAGAACCCCGAGCTAGCTACCAATCAACGTTAGCAGTTAGTCGGTTTCCTTGGAAACAGACAAGCACCACTGCCTCCAGTTGCTAGGATACCGCTCAACAACATAGTGGGAGACGTGTCAAAAATGACATTAGTCAGAAACGCAAAACTCCATTCCTTCCTGCCTGCAGCCTGCTGGTGTGATATTTGCTTTAGCACAGCGTGAGTCTGATAATGCCTTCACAAGAATAGTTCATTTTTTTAAAGTAGAGAAAAATCCTCTAGGATTGCTGTATGGTTTGGCACTGCAGTGTTATGCAGACAAACATTCTGGGCAAACTGGAAACAGTCTATTTGAAGTAGATTTTTACCCATTTTGGCTCGGCAAATAAAGTAATTCAGACTTCATTCAAATAAAGTAATTCAGACTTCATTCATTCAGTCATTGAGAGCAACATCCTCTTACTGTATGAAAAGTGTTCATTTTCAAAACAAAAGCCACCTCACCTGGCTGTAATTTCAAAAGTTGAGTATGGAAATGATTTCATTATTTCAGGTTGGCAAAAAAAGAAGAAAGAAAAATCATCCAGGAGAGTGAGATAAAGGCATTGGTATGTTTTGAGACTGGTAGGCCACCCAAAAATCAGGCCTAGTTGATTAACCAGATCCGATTGCATATTTTTCCTTTTCAGGTAGATGCAAAAGGAAAATAACCAGAAGACTCTAACCCTTTGATTGTGCACCACTGTGGAACCTTCCATTCCTTTAACCTCACCAGAAGTGAGCTCAGAGTCAGACAGTTAATAGGGTGATCCACCCTCCACAGAAAGGTACCAAAACTCCATGGTTGCATCCCAAATGGCACCCTATTCCCTGCATATTTACCATGGGCTCCTCATATTGGCTAAGTGTGCCCCAGACCATGATTGATAACACTGGAGTATGTTTTCATTAGATTATAACCCCCTCTTTCCTACGCTGAATGAACTGCAACAATTTGTGCAAATATTCTCTCTCTCTATATATATATATATATTATATTATATTATAATATATATATATATATATATATTATATATATATATATATTATAACCAATAACAATAATAATATAAAATGGCAGTAATAATAAAATGAAATACAAAAATATCAATAAAATGGTAACAGTCAATAGTAGAATGTAATGTAATAAAAATCTAAATATGGAAAATACTATAACTAAATAACGGTCATCTTCACCATTACATCAGTACTACAACTACTATCATCTCTCTGTGTGTGTGTGGTGTCTCTTCTGTGTGTGTCTCTCTGTGTGTGTGTGTGTGTCTCTCTCTGTGTGTGTGTGTGTGTGTGTGTGTGTGTGTGTGTGTGTGTGTGTGTGTGTGTGTGTGTGTGTGTGTGTGTGTGTGTGTGTGTGTGTGTGTGTGTGTGTGTGTGTGTGTGTGTGTGTGTGTGTGTGTGTGTGTTGTGTGTGTGGTGTGTGTGTGTGTCTCTCTCTCGTAGGTAACACGCTGGACAGAAATTATTGTAAGTCAGTCATGTGGGCTTGAGATATCCCTGGGGAGAAGCCGTAGCTCATCCCTGGAAGAAAGGGAAATCAAGAAACATCATCCTGAGGGTTGTTGTTGTTACAAGGGAGGATTTATGAGTTCCCCGTTTCAGGTATTTCATTTGGAACAAGGTAGTCTGTCTAAATTAAGAAGCATGGAGAGAAATCCACGTAGCCACAGCAGGGTGCCGGAGCAGTAGTGGTTTCGGGTACAGGAGTCCAGACAGGCTTGTGTAAGAGTTTGGAATGAAGCAAGGGGGAGAGAGAAGTGTAGAGTATGTGGGACAAAGAGAAAAGGTGAAATCCACGTAGCCACAGCAGGATGCCTGATCAGGTCAGTGGTTCGGGCAATGCAAGAGCCCAGATACACATGCTTGTGTATAGGACATAGAGGAAAGGGGGGGGGTAAGAGAGACAAAAAGAAAAGGAGAAATCCACATATCCACAGCAGGGTATTAGGTCAGGCTAAAAGGAGAGAGAGTGTACAGACTCAGGGCACAGGAGTCCAGACAGGAGCTTGGATAGAGGAAATGGGAAAAGAGAAACAGAGACAAAAGGACAAGGAGAATGAATGACTGCCTTAATATTTCTGGCTCAAGGACTCATTAGCAACTCTAATTTCTGTTTGTTAAAACGGCTAAATGGAACCGTCTGGGCTAAACGGCTAAATGGAACCGTCAGAACCTTTTCAAAAACAAATATGGCTCTGCGGTCTAGGGCACCTGCTGGGTCTTAGATGCACTTAGCATTTAACTTAATACACCCAAATAAACAAAACCAGTCTCCATGCTTCTGCTCCAATGCTTGACTGGAGCAGTTGAATGAATTGCATGGGAACATGCTGAGGACTTCTGGAGAAAGGTATTGTGTGCCAGGTACATTGCTATCATGATTCCATCCGTCCACAGTGTACTCAATACTCAAACTGTTTAAACTGAAATTAAACAAGTGATGAAGAGTATGGACTACTGTTCCTCCTCCTGTTGAGGTAGTATAACACCATATCTCCTGCTCTAGTCTTCCTCCTGTTGAGGTAGTATAACACCACAACTCCTGCTCTAGTCTTCCTCCTGTTGAGGTAGTATAACACCACAACTCCTGCTCTAGTCTTCCTCCTGTTGAGGTAGCATAACACCATATCTCCTGCTCTAGTCTTCCTCCTGTTGAGGTAGTATAACACCACATATCCTACACCATATCTCCTGCTTCTAGTCTTCCTCCGTTGAGGTAGTATAACACCACATATCCTGCTCTAGTCTTCCTCCTGTTGAGGTGATATAACACCATATCCTGCTCTAGTCTTCTCCTTATGAGGTATATAACACCATATCTCCTGCTCTGCTTCCTCCTGTGTGAGGTAGTATAACACATATCTCCTGCTCTAGTCTTCCTCCTGTGAGGTGTATAACACCAATATCCTGCTCTAGTCTTCCTCCTGTTGAGGTATATAACACCATATCTCCTGCTCTAGTCTTCCTCCTGTTGAGGTAGTATAACACCATATCTCCTGCTCTAGTCTTCTCCTGTTGAGGTAGTATAACACCATATCTCCTGCTCTAGTCTTCCTCCTGTTGAGGTAGTATAACACCATATCTCCTGCTCTAGTCTTCCTCCTGTTGAGGTAGTATAAACACCATATCTCGCCTCTAGTCTTCCTCCTGTGAGGTAGTATAACACCCATATCTCCTGCTCTAGTCTTCCTCCTGTTGAGGTAGTATAACAACCATATCTCATGCTCTAGGATCTTCCTCTGCTTGAGTAGTATACACCATATCTCCTCTCTAGTCTTCTCCTATTGAGTAGTATTATAAACACCATATCCCTGCAT
>NC_036854.1:42631354-42676354 GCF_002910315.2 Salvelinus sp. IW2-2015
CTAGTCTTCCTCCTGTTGAGGTAGTATAACACCATATCTCCTGCTCTAGTCTTCCTCCTGTTGAGGTAGTATAACACCATATCTCCTGCTCTAGTGTTCCTCCTGTTGAGGTAGTATAACACGATATCTCCTGCTCTAGTCTTCCTCATGTTGAGGTAGTATAACACCATATCTCCTGCTCTAGTCTTCCTCCCAGATACACTCACACAGTCCAGAGAACTCGTATTATTGCAGGCTTCATGTCAAGTGCAGTTCAGCACAGGTCAGGGCCGTGGTTAAGTTAACTCGGGTTGCAGCGCAAATGGAAACCTATACCCTATATATTGCACTACTTTTGACCAGGGCCCATAGGGAATAGGGTGCCGTTTGGGATGCAAGCCCATAGGACGGGCCAGGCAAGGAATGAGGTGACACTGGTCACAATAATGAGCAAGTGCAAGATCTGTCACACACATTTCAGATATATGACATTTCCAAAATAGAAAATAGTAAAAATAGCCAAAACAGTTCTAACAAGAGGAGAACATTGTATTACCGTATACTCCTGTTATAAAGCTGTAGACTTTCTTCTATAATCTGCTGAGTCTTGTAGGGACAGGGAGTTCGGTGGTGCAAATGTTGCTCTGAGAGAGATTCAGGTCTGAGTGACTAGCAGTATGATGAACAAGAGACTTGGTGACTTGTCTTATAACTTTTTCCAGGGAACAATTTAGAGTGGCCCTAGAGTACAGTGCCTAAGGGCACTGCAAATAGGGATATTTTTTATATTTTACTACCTCACCCCCGTAGCAGCTTGATTTTATCATTAGATATAAACGGGGTATAAACAGGATTTGGGTCATTATAAATAATCACCCAGTTTATTGACTGTTTGGACAGGCAGTATTATAGATGAGTAACTGTGGATTCCCACCAACATGGAAAATACATAAGTGCTTCTGGTTCTTGGTTCAGTGAGGACGGACTGATAGGTGAGGCAGACATAGACAGAGGTGCCAAAGAAAACTGCACTTAATTTTACTTCACTGACAAACCCAGGCTGGAGAGCATCTCATTATTAATGGGCCGTTAAGTATGTGTGTGTGTGTGTGTGTGTGTGTGGCGATTCACGGGTGCTGCTTATTGAAATATTTTCAAATGGTTTGATATGAGGGTAATACAAATGGATCAACATACGTTGTGTCAACGTCAGTGAATCGGAAATACTTCGATATCTATATAACCTTTGTTTTTTCTAAATAATAGCTACATCAGTAAAGAACTAGGAACTCCAGCCAAAGGCAATCAAACCTCTCTAGAATAAGACCCACTCAGATACGGCCCATGAATCAAAACATTGTTAACCAATTGTGATGAAGGGAAATCAAGGGCAACTGTGCAATATAAAGCAATAAAGTCCATTATATCTACACTAAACTAGTCTCACTGTAAGAAAAACAAAACCAGATACTGTTGAAACGGTTTGCTCTGTAACAATGAATATCATTGCTTGGGCTTCTTATGGATGTAAACCTGTAATTGTGGTATTTCAAGTGCTGTGTATATATTTCAAGTTGTTGGTGCCAATGCTTTCTTTGGAGCAGCTGGTTGCTTGTCAAATATAGAAGTAAAACAAGATTCATGAATACATAGATTTATGGAATGGAATGACTTTGAATCTGTATGTATTAAAACCAATTGTTGTTTATTTTGCTATTTGGTGGCACTGGCAAAACCCCACCAATACCTCTGCTAAATCCTGTACCACTTTTACAAGTGGTTTTGAATTCAAAAAATAAATTGAACTAGCACTGTCAAACCTCAAAACATATCTTTTAGAAAATCATATCATCATAAAGTTGAATATTTCCAGCCGTTTCAAATGATTGATGTCCACACTGCCATCACCAGAAATGCATTTGAAATCCACAAGCTGTCATTTAATGTAAAAATAGAACGAAAAAGCTGACCATGTTTTTATCTGACCAGGTTTCCCATGACATCAGCAGGTAGCCCCGCTGTTAAGAGTGTTGTGCCAGTCACTGAAAGGTCATTGTTTTGAATCCCTGAGCTGACTGGGTGAAAAAACGGTCAATGTGCCCTTGAGCAAGGCACTTAACACTAATTGCTCCTGTAAGTCGCTCTGGATAAGAGCATCTGCTAAATGACCAACATGTAAAATGTCAACCTGTATATAAACGTAAATGCATTGTAGGGCCTAATAGACAGTATGAACATACATTAGCATGATACTACAAGCAACATTGTGTTATCATGTTTGCGGTAAACATGTTACTGTGAACAAATCCAATTATTTAGTCCTAATAGTTTGTCATTTAGTTGTTTTGGGGTTAAGAGGAAAACGCTTGCATCTACTGTCCAAAGTGATATTGGACTTCACAGATGTTGGACAGTTGTCGTAACCATTGTTGGGGAATGTCCCCTATCCTGCTTCCTGATTGGTTCATCTGAGGTCAGACAGGTTGGCTCCAACCACACCTATTTACCAGCTCAGCTAGTATCCCTGAGCTCAGCTAGTATCCCTGAGCTCAGCTAGTATCCCTGAGCTCAGCTTGTATCCCTGAGCTCAGCTAGTATCCCTGAGCTCAGCTAGTATCCCTGAGCTCAGCTAGTATCCCTGAGCTCAGTTAGTATCCCTGAGCTCAGCTAGTATCCCTGAGCTCAGCTAGTATCCCTGAGCTCAACTAGTATCCCTGAGCTCAACTAGTATCCCTGAGCTCAGCTTGTATCCCTGAGCTCAGCTATTATCCCTGATTTGACCAAGTACCACTCTGCCATCCCTGTTGCCTCTCACCATACACCCCCCCTCTCTCTTTTTCTCTCCTCTCGCCTGGGGCCTCATTTATAACCATTGCCGAAATTTCACACAAAATGTCTGCGTGTGCCATTTCTGAAAGGTCTGCACACCAAAGATATTGAGATTTATAAAATTCGCACAGGCCATAGGAATGTTTCCCGTTATAAATCAATTATGTCCTGAAACTGTGTGAGTATGAAAGAGCATTATAACTCAGCCTGGAAAACACAATTTGTCTTTTAGGGTGACAATAACACCCTTTATTTGCTGTAGAAATTGGAACTATTGGCATTAGGCCACGGCATGCAAAATATGAATGGTTTGTCTTTCAATAGATTCTTGGATTTCTATGTCCTGCCTTGGTATAGGCTCTGAGATTAAATAGGCACTAATGTTGTGTTCCTATCGCACAGCAATACTGTAGCTTACCCATACCTCCAAAAGACATATGCTTGGGGTCTATTGTAAATAGAATGTGTTTAATCTTTAGCAGTAATTTATGCAGTATCTGGAAAAGTTTCTGAAAGAGAAAACAATTGCACATTTTTGTGGACCTGTCAGTGTAACAGTACAGCTTCCATCCCTCTCCTCGCCCCTACCTGGGCTCCAACCAAGGACCCTCTGCACACATCAACAACAGCAACCCACGAAGCACCGTTACCCATCGCTCCACAAAAGGTGCGGGGAACAACTACTTCAAGGTCTCAGAGCGAGTGACGTCACCGATTGAAACACTATTAGCGCGCACCCTGCTAACTAGCTAGCCATTTCACACCGGTTAAAATCAGCAGAGTTCATAGGAAATCAGTCAATTGAAATAAATTCATTAGGCCCTAATCTCTGGATTCCACATGACTGGGAATAAAGATATGCATCTGTTGGTCACAGATATCTTTAAAAAATAAAGTAGGTGCATGGATCAGAAAACCAGTCAGTATCTGGTGTGACCACCATTTGCCTCATGCAGCGCGACACATCTCCTTCGCATAGAGTTGATCAGGCTGTTGATTGTGGCCTGTGGAATATTGTCCCACTCCTCTAAATTGGCTGTGTGAAGTAGCTGGATATGGCCAGGAACTGGAACACCCTGTCCTACACGTCGATCCAGAGCATCCCAAACATGCTCAATGGGTGACATGTCTGGTAAGTATGCAGGCCATGGAAGAAATGGTGCATTTTCAGCTTTCAGGAATTGTGTACAAATCCTTGCGACATGGGGCCGTGATGAATGGCACGACAATGGGCCTCAGGATCTCCTCACAGTATCTCTGTGCATTCAAATAGCCATCGATGAAATGCAATTGTGTTCGTTGTCTGTAGCTTATACTTGCCCATACAATAACCCCACCGACACCACGGGGCACTCTGTTCACAACGTTGACATCAGCAAACCGCTCACCCACACAACGCCATAAACGCCGTCTGCCAGGTACAATTGAAACCGGGATTCTTCCGTGAAGAACACACTTCTCCAGCGTGACAGTGGCTATCGAAGGAGAGCATTTACCCACTGAAGTCGATTATGATGCCGAACTGCAGTCAGGTCAAGACCCTGGTGAGGACTACGAACACGCAGATGAGCTTCCCGAGACTGTTTCTGACCGTGTCTGACAGTTTGTGCAGAAATTCTTCGGGTGCGCAAACCAGTATCATCAGCTGTCCGGGTGGTTGGCCTCAGACGATCCCGCAGGTGAAGAAGCCGGGTGTGGAGTTCCTAGGCTGGCGTGGTAACACGTGGTCTGCGGGTGGATGGATTATTTTGGCAAATGTAGAAATGCTCACCAACAGGGATGTAAACAAATGTGTGCAAAATTTTAGAGAAATACGCTTTTTATCCATATGGAACATTTTTGAGATCTTTCAATTCAGCTCTGGAATCATTGGATCAATACTTTACATGTTGCGTTTATATTTTTCTTCAGTATATTGTCTAGGCTAATAGGTCCAATTAAATGACAGATTCGCATGATAAATTGTATTATGGCTCCTTTGGGAATATGAAGCCATCATGGCCAGAAAAGGTGAGGAATGTATTACGGTTATGAAAAATATCTAATTCAAATGAAATATAAACAGATTCTCACTCTGCTCACTAACTGCACATGTCTGCATTCTTGTTAATATGTTTTCTAGTTTTTATTTTTTATGAATAAGCTTTTCATCACATCCCAAATTTGCACAAAATACTTGCCAGCTTGCAATACAATATTTCAACCACTAGCAGATGTGTGTAGGCATGGTCTAAAGTTAGCGAGGAGGTGAGCACATTCTCATGTCAAGTTAATTTTCTATAAATGCCAACTTCTGCGTGAAAACTGGTGCACGCACATTTTGGGGTCTATTTTGTACTTATGTAAGGTTTATAAATGAGGTCCCTGGAGATACCAGCTGGTTCTACTATTTCAAAGTCATTCAGCATGCAAAAACACAGATCTTCACTCACTTCTCTCCTCCCCTCTCCCTCCCGTCCTCCATCCTTCCCTCCTCACTACCTCAGTCTCTCACAGCGTAATTATTATTTTGAAACTGCGGTGTGAAGAGCTGTCCATGCTTGGCGCTGCCTCACTCGCTAACACTTGGGGAGGTTTAATACAATTTGACTTGTGTTTTATAATCTTCCCTGGAAGACATCAGGGCCTCTTTGTTCCTCCGCCTGTCTGTCTGTCTGTCAGTCTATCTCAGCATGAACAGGCAGAGAGAGGCACTGCCATGTGCCGCGAGGAGAGGTGGAGAGAGGAGGAGGGGGGGGGAGATGGGCACTGGCATGTGCAGAGAGAGGTGGATAGAGGGAGGGGAGAAGTACTGTAGGAAAGGAGAGGGGTTCTTGAGTCGGGCGCTCCTCCCTCCCAACCATTGGTTGAGGAGGTGCTTGTTGAGTGCTTATGTTGCAGCCGCTCCAGCGATTGCACCCAGCTCGTCATAGCTAAGTGAGATGCAGACAGAGGGAAAAGAAGCCAGTAAATGGATAACTATGACTCTCTGGAAATAATGGCACTTCAGTTAGTTAGGCAGGCAAGAAAAGTCAAACGAGAAGACAAGGGTTTCCTGTTAACAGACAAGAAGTGTTAATAAACAGAAGTCTGTAGTTGTGTCCCAAATGGCCCCCTATTCCCTATGTAGTGCATGTCTATTGACCAGGGCCCATAGGGCATCCATTTGGAACGCATGATGTGTAAAGTCTGTTCAAAGGGGAAGTCCACTAGACAAGTCACGTTAAGGGAAAATCCATCAGTGCACTCACTGACTTTGAAGTCAGGAACTTGGAAATACGATTTGTTATAGAGTATAGTGAGTTGCTAAATGTTGAAGGCCTATGAACGCCAGAGGAGACTCTCAAAGAGTGGAGAGCGTTCCAATGCTAACAATGTAGCTAGTCTAATAACACAACACAGAGGACCAATCAGTCTGTCTACAGGCTTCGTGTGAGCCGCTCCGCTCCAGAGAGAGAGGGTGCTGGAACTGGACCCGGCCTCGTGCCTGCCGGCCTGCTCTGGGGACCTTCGATGTGGGCTGTAGAGTTGGAGAGCCAGGCTGCTGCTGGGCCTCCACAAGGCTGCGGGTAGTTCCCATTTCCCTTTCCAAAGGGCTGGGTTCAGAGGGTGGCGGTGGGTGCGCCCTGTCTGTCAACCCCGCACAACCAAGCCAGTGGATGATCACTCATTATGGGCTGTTAGAAACCCCGTTCCCTTCAGACCTCAGCCAAAGTCCACCAGCACTCCACTCCCAAGACCACTCACACACCACTCCCCAACATCAACACCTGTTAACACATGACACACCGACCAGCACACTGACAGACTGCCTTCACCTTCCTGCGTTCTGCTCCCACTTCTGTCTTTTACGAACTAGAACCTCACTGCATCTCCTTCCTCTTTCAACTGCATGCCGGTCTCTCAAAGAGACACAAACAAAACGGTCAGCCATTTTTTTGCGATGTTCTTTCAGGCCATTTTCTTCACTGGATTTGCTCACATTTTAAGGAAGGTGAACATTGAAGGCCGTCGGTTTATTAGCCTCGGCTTTGGCCACTTAAGGTACAACTAACGTTATCCACGTCCAAAGGTGAGCTGCTGCTTCACAGCTCTTACCACCTGGTTCTGCTCATATGAGTCCCGTCCGGTTTGACAGTTTAACGCCGTGGCAGCTGAGATCTTCTCACAACCCTGCACCTTACTACCTACAGTCGTATGAAAAAGTTTGGGCACCCCTGACAATTTCCATGATTTCCATTTATAAATAATTGGGTGTTTGGATCAGCAATTTCATTTTGATTTATCAAATAACTGATGGACACAGTAATATTTCAGTAGCGAAATTAGGTTTATTGGATTAACAGAAAATGTGCAATATGCATCAAAACAAAATTAGACAGGTGCATAAATTTGGGCACCCCAATAGAAAAATCACATCAATATTTAGTAGAGCCTCCTTTTGCTAAAATAACAGCCTCTAGACGCTTCCCCATAGCCTCTAATGAGTGTCTGGATTCTGGATGAAGGTATTTTGGACCATTCCTCCTTACAAAACATCTCCAGTTCAGTTAGGTTTGATGGTTGCCGAGCATGGACAGCCCGCGTCAAATCATCCCACAGATTCTCAATGATATTCAGGTCTGGGGACTGGGATGGCCATTCCAGAACATTGTACTTGTTCCTCTGCATAAATGCCTGGGTAGATTTTGAGCAGTGTTTTGGGTCGTTGTCTTGTTGAAATATCCAGCGCCGGCGTAACTTCAACTTTGTGACTGATTCTTCAACATTATTCCCAAGAATCTGCTGATATTGAGTGGAATCCATGCGACCCTCAACTTTAACAAGATTCCCAGTACCGGCACTGGCCACACAGCCCCACAGCATGATGGAACCCCCACCAAATTTTACTGTGGGTAGCAAGTGTTTTTCTTGGAACTCTGTGTTCTTTTGCCGCCATGCATAACGCCCCTTGTTATGACCAAATAACTCAATCTTTGTTTCATCAGTCCACAGCACCTTATTCCAAAATGAAGCTGGCTTGTCYAAATGTGCGTTTGCATACCTCAAGCGACTCTGTTTGTGGCGTGTGTGCAGAAAAGGCTTCTTCCGCATCACTCTCCCATACAGCTTCTCCTTGTGCAAAGTGCGCTGAATTGTTGAACGATGCACAGTGACACCATCTGCAGCAAGATGATGTTGTAGGTCTTTGGAGGTGGTCTGGGGGCTGTTTTTGACCGTTCTCACCATCCTTCGCCTTTGCCTCTCCGATATTTTACTTGGCCTGCCACTTCTGGCCTTAACAAGAACTGTGCCTGTGGTCTTCCATTTCCTCACTATGTTCCTCACAGTGGACACTGACAACTTAAATCTCTGCGATAGCTTTTTGTAGCCTTCCTCTAAACCATAATGTTGAACAATCTTTGTTTTCAGGTCATTTGAGAGTTGTTTTGAGGCCCCCATGTTGCCACTCTTCAGAGGAGAGTCAAAGAGAACAACAACTTGCAATTGGCCACCTTAAATACCTTTTCTCATGATTGGATGCACTTGTCTATGAAGTTACAGGTATTTAAATCAACAGAATGACAAGGATGCCCACATTTTTGCATAGCCTATTTTTCACATCTGATTTAATTTCATACAACTTAATATTGCTACACTAAAAATCTTTGTCTGGACAATACCCCAGTACTCAGCTTTTATTAGAAAATGAATGGCATGCCACTGTGATCATGTTCTGTGACGACAGAGTAAATTATTATTCAGCCTCAGAGGGGTGCCCAAACCTTTTCATACGACTGTATATAGTGTACTACTTTTGAGCAGAGCCCTATGGGATATAGGCCAGACCTGGTCAAAAGTAGTGTACTACATAGGGAATAAGGTACCATTTGGGAGGCATCCCCTGTCCCCTCCAACCAGGTCTGGCCGTATATATCTGCCCAGCAGGCCTTACAGCTGAGGACCCAGTCACTTGTCTGCTCAGCGCATATGGCCCTGACCCCGCCGATGACTCTTTACTGGCGATTACATCACCTTGTAAAGGGACACGACCCAATACAATATCATACTGTTATTCTTCCCCAGCAAACCAGACAGGTCTCTCTGTCTGGACCTCTCTCCCGCTCCCTCCCACTTTTTCCACCTCCTGTGTTTTACACATTCATTGTATCATGTGAGTTCCCATCTTGTCGCTCAGGCGAGTCAGTCAGGGGGAACCGCTGATTGGAAATAATAACACACTCACGTGTGTGCGTGCCGTTGTTTGTGTGTGTGTCTGTCTGACCACCCTCCACACTCCTAAGAGAAATGAGAGGGACATCTTGTCAAAACAAGGCCTGTGAGTGAGTGTTCTTCCCTGGGTGAGTCCAGGGGCTCTGGGCTGTAGGCTTTGGGAGCGAAGCGAGACACGGCGAGGTGCGGTGAGGGACGTCCTGGTGATTGCCATGACCTGGCCCAGTCATCGTCACGCTAAGGGCCTCCCTTTCCATCTGGACCTGGGTCTCTGTTCGCATCCCAAATGGCATCCTATTCCCTATTTAGTGCACTACTTTTACCAAGGCCCTGGTCAAAAGTAGTGTACTAAATAGGGAATATGGTGCCATTTGGGATTCATATCTCTGTGTTACAGAGGTGTCAAACAGCAACAGCCTCAACCCTGCCTCTGAGAACACAACTGGCGCCACCGATATGACGCTACACGTCTCTCACACGTCTCCTACAAGGCCAGTCTGGCCAATTGTATCCCAGGAAAAGTATGGGTTTTATCAGCATGCCGTGCTTCGTTGGAATGTTTTGTTGCTTCCTGGTTTGGAACACGCCAGGCAAAGCATTTCACAGTTTCCTTGAGTTGAGGCAACGTCAGAATCGGAGGCTGAGCATACACAGTCTTTATAGGAGCAACTTGAGATACTGTATGCCAATCGTCTAAAATGTAATTAGCACATGGCCATGGAGCTGAATCTGATTTCATTGAGTGTGATTTTGATCAGATTTCAATGCGTGTGTGGCGTGTGCAGTGTAAGACCATTGAAAAAAATCTACAATCACTTTCTCTATTGAAAAACACACTTTTCATGTCTCATCTATTCCTATGGCCTAAGAAAGTATCTTTATTATTGGCTAGTACAGTGGTGAACTTTGATATGACAACAGGATGGTTTTGTACTCTCACTTCACACGAGCATGGAAATAAAATATTCCATAAACACAGCAAACTATGGTATGAAATAAATTAGGAAAACCATGAAACATATTATTTTGAGTAGTCGCCACAGCAGAGCGCTAAGGTAGATGGGCCTACAGAGACATTTAAACAGTAAAGGTTCGCAGGTATCACAGGCAGAGCAGAGGTCCGTGTCCGTTATAAGCTTAACATCATGACTGACTACACAGGGTCAGTGTGGCTACCAGCCTACTTCTGCGCTCTGCTCTGTACTCACATCCAAGCTGGACTGGTCCCACCAACACATTCCTCTGTGGATGGATGTATATGGGCTGATTTTTGTTTAATACATTTTTTACATGTGGTCGGGCTAACCAACAAGTTCAAACCAGAGCCTGGTTGTAAAGTTATTATAAAGTGGCATGATGAGAAACTTACCCATTAGGCTCTGAAACACAAAACTAAAGTAAAGTGACATAGTAAAAATATATAAATAACATTTTTAGAGGTGGTCTTTTCCCCCTTCACAACACCACAGAGACTGTGCTAATTTCTCTGCACAACAAGGCAGTCCTCCCTCGACCGCCATACCTCTAACTTTAAACATGATAGTTTCTGTCTGAATAATTAAGAACTGGGTACAGAGAGGTTGAGGGGAAGTTTAAGAAAATACAGGTGGACAGTTTTGTGTCGCCGTAACATAGTCAATGTGTTCACACAGCCTCGGTCCCTCGACCCTGTTTTACCTCCACACGTCAGAGGAAATTCCACTAATACTAACGATGGACCCACCACTTCCACCTGAACTTTTACCCCCTGCTCTCATTTTCACTTTACACAGGGTGCCTCTCTAACCATAGCCTGCACATCCCTAACAGGCAATGTATACTCCTGCAGCATACCCCTGCTGGCTTGCTTCTGAAGCTAACCAGGGTTGGTCCTGGATGGGAGACCAGATGCTGCTGGAAGTGGTGTTGGTGGGCCAGTAGGAGGCACTCTTTCCTATGGTCTAAAAAAATATCCCAATGCCCCAGGGCAGGGATTAGGGACATAGCCCTGTGTAGTGTCTTTCCCGTCTTTCAGGCGGGATGTTAAACGGGTGTTCTGACTCTCTGTGGCCACTAAAGATCCCATGGAACTTATCATAAGAGTAGGGGTGTTAACCCTGGTGTCCTGGATAAATTCCCTATCTGGCCCTCAAACCATCATGGCCACCTAATCATCCCCAGCTTCCAATTGGCTCATTCATCACCCCTCCTCTCCCCTGTAACTATTCCCCAGGTCGTTGCTGTAAATGAGAATGTGTTCTCAGTAAACTTACCTGGTAAAAATAACTTAAAAATAACTTCGGTCAAAAGTAGTGCACTATGTAGGTAATAGAATGCCATTTGGGACGCAGACATGAAGAAAGGTATGAAGGGCATCCTCTGTTCTCTCCTTGGTTCCCCAGACCCTGTGTGTAACTGAGTAATACAGCTCAAAGTAACAGGGCCTGAAGACCTTTGCCTACAGACATGAGGTAATGTGTCGTTAATTAGCAGGAGACACATGGTGGGCAGAAGCCCCAGCCAGCACTGGAGAGGTGTCCCAAATGGCTCCCTAGAGTGATCTACTGTTGTCCATAGCTCTACGGGACCTTGTCAAATGCAGTGTACTACATAGGGAAAAGGGTGCCATTTGGAAGCCAGACTGGAACTCTCCCTCCGGTCAAGGTCATTTACCAGGGATGAGGAAAACAGAGCTGCGACGGTGATGGCCCAGATCACAACACGAAAGTATGGACAGAACAGGATGGAACGGGCTACTATTGAAAAAGAGAAAAATGAAATAGTGAGGAAGAGAGATAAAATGGAGAGAGAAAGGTTATTTTAAGAAGAGAACCTTCATGAAAGAGATCGGATCTCAGCAGGAGCCCAGGACACCCCCTCTACCTCCCCTCCTCCGATGCGCATGATGTACAATTTGTCATGCAGCGAATGTAAGGACTTATCACGTTGAGCAGGGGTCAGGATATTGGCCCTGACGTCGTAATTTAGAGCAGTAAATCAAACCAATTGGAGTGTATATCAAACCGAAGAGGGTGAGTCACTTTGCTTTAATGGTTTCCGAAAAGCATCAGAGGGAACGCAGTAGGAACCTCTGTGACATGTCGCTGTGCCTCGCTGTGATGGCGGTGTGTCTGGCTTTTCCACAACATAATCTCCTGGTTCTCTCTCCACCTCGGCCCTAGCCCAGTTAATATGGGAATTTATGGACATGACAATAAATACATCAAGGCAGATGGAGAGCGATTCAGGAAAACGTACGACAGGCCCTGCGGGGTCCAACATTAATCTCGTGGATCAGAGACAAAACAAAATGAGGAAAAGGGCAGCTTTTTGATTCTGTGAGCTCTCAAAGTCACATTCATATCATAATTGGGGAAACCATTGCTGCATGGGCTTGGGTTAGGCCGTACAGTCACATAAGAGTAGCTGCTCTCCAGGGACCAGGTAGAGAGAGGAAGATATGTTTTCTTAAATCAGTCATGGACTAATACAGGCACGCATGATGTTTATTCACCTTTATATGGATGTATTTAAACTGCAGATCTCATCACCTCGTTAGGGCTGTGCAACTTCAGATACATGCTGCCCAGACACACACACACAATTAATTGATCGCTGTGACGTCACCATCTGTCAAATCAACCCTGATTCATGTGATTGAGGGTGAGAGGGAGAGGGAGAGAGAGGGGGAGAAATGTGGGGGATAGTTCTGTCCTTTTCCATTAGCAGCCCCCTTCTTGTCCGTGGCAGTGGGAGAAATGTAATAGTGGGAACATATTACATTTTGGAGTGTACCGACCTGACTTACGTCTGACTGAGCAAGTGCACTTCTTCCTTCCCCATAAGGCCTCTAGAAGGCGTGACAGGAGGACTTAAAGTACATCTACATGTCAGTGTGCTGGGAGAGAAAACGCGGTGTCAGTCACAAACCCCCCCATGACAGAATGTCTAAGAACGTCAGATACTAGGGTGTTTTGTTGAGGAGAACCGTTTGGAATTCACATGGAACCCATCACCCTCATGTACATTGTTTTGAGTGTTATCAAAACATACTGGAACGGGCAAGAGGTCATAAACACTCAAACGTGGACATGGTCAAATAAACACGCAAGGATGAAACACTATCTAGTGGGTGAGGTAGTGGGTTAACAAAAAAATGAAGGTTTCAATCTAATGAAGTGTACTGTAGATTGAAAGCGAGCTGAGCCTTTTGTGTCCTAAATGGCACCCTATTCCCTTTATAGTGCACTACTTTTGACAAAAGCCCTATGAGCCCTGGTCAAAAGTAGTGTGCACTATGTAGGGAATATGGTGCCATTTGGGGCGCATCTTTGTGAGCCATTCGGCGAAGAGCTAAACCAGAGATGACAGGAGAGTGGCGAATAGAGGAGATGGACGTGGCTCCAGTCACTTTGGCTCGTTGCAGGCTGGAAAGAGAGGGACATTTTTACCCAGGAGAGCTAGCCAGCAGGCCCCAAACACTGTGTCTGCAACCTGTATGGGCCCTAGTCAAAAGTAGTACACTATAAAGGGAATATAAAGGCGCACCCCAGACAGTGGGCACCGTTAACGTAACTGTTGACGTGAAGGGAAATGGAGGTAAAGTCAGCGCTTTACTTAGAAGTCTCTAAAAACCTTTCTTACCTGTCACTGGGTACGCGCTCCCACGGCTCTAGTTTCCCACGCCCAAGGGACGATGTGAGGCTGTATTTTTCTGGTGTTAAACATGGATCATTGAGCTTGATGGCTTTTGGAAGGTAACACCAAAGTGGAACTCTGTCTTCTTCCCTCTTTCTCTCAGTCTCCCTCTCTGTCTCGTTCCCTCTCTCTCTCTCTCTTACCTCTAAAAGCCTGGCATGACAGGCCAGCTCCAGCACCTTGTCATGTCCCCACTTACAAATGTTGAGTCCAAAATGGCACCCTATTCCCTTTAAAGTGCACTACTATACTACCCTACGGGCCCTGGTCAAAGACGTGCACTATAAAGAGAATAGGGTGCCATTTGGGACACACACCAGTACTGTGGAGCCTGGTGAGTAAGTGAGTGAGTCCCACATCACTCCTTAATTCCAATTAAGGGGAAGAGTGAGTCCTCCTGAAAAACTGTTTTCAGCCCTTCCTCTTGGCCTCCTCACGGAGTGTCATTACCTCTCCCTGACCTTCCCCCACTCTCTCTTTCCCCACCCCTCCCTCCCTCGGAACGTCTCCAGCCACCTCTTTCCTCCTCGTCATCCTTCAATCAGGTTTCAATCAAATTTATTTTTAAAGCCCTTCTTACATCAGCTGATGTCACACAGTCCTGTACAGAAACCCAGTCTAAAACCCCAAACGGAAAGCAATAGGAAAAACTCCTGAGAAAGGCAGGAACCTATGAAGAAACCTAGAGAGGAACCAGGCTCTGAGGGGTGGCCAGTCCTCTTCTGGTTGTGCTGGGTGGAAATAGTACATGGCTATTAAGGGCCGATTTGAACATCTTGAAGAACAATGTTCATAGATGACCAGCAGGGTCATTCAGAGGTCGAGACAGCAGGTCGAGATAGCAGAGAGAGAGAGTGGCCCCGTCCGACTAGGCATGATAGACACTACAGTTCAAAAGTTTGGGGTCACGTAGAAATGTCCTTGTCTTTGAAAGAAAAGCAAATTTTTTGTCCATTAAAATAACATCAAATTGATCAGAAATACAGTGTAGACATTGTTAATGTTGTAAATGACTATTGTAGCTGGAAACTACAGATTTTTAATGGAATATCTACATAGGCATACAGAGGCCCATTATCAGCAACCATCACTCCTGTGTTCAAATGGCATGTTGTGTTAGCTAATCCAATTTATCATTTTAAAAGGCTAATAGATCATTAGAAAACCCTTTTGCAATTATGTTAGTACAGCTGAAAACTGTTGTCCTGATTAAAGAAGCAATAAAACTGGCCTTCTTTAGACTAGTTGAGTATCTGGAGCATCAGCATTTGTGGATTTGATTACAGGCTCAAAATGGCCAGAAACATAGCACTTTCTTCTGAAACTCGTCAGTCTATTCTTGTTCTGAGAAATGAAGGCAATTCCATGAGAGAAATTGCCAAGAAACATGAAGATCTCGTACAACGCTGTGTACTACTCCCTTCACAGAATAGCGCAAACTGGCTCTAACCAGAATAGAAAGAGGAGAAGCGACTCCGGGATGCAAAGAAAAAGCCATATCTCAGACTGGCCAATAAAAATAAAAGATTAAGATGGGCAAAAGAACACAGATACTGACAAGGAAGATTGGAAAAAAGTGCTATGGACAGACTAATCTAAGTTTGAAGTGTTCGGATCACAAAGAAGAACATTTGTGAGACGCAGAAAAAATGTCAAAATGCTGGAGGAGTGCTTGACACCATCTGTCAAACATTGGGGAGGCTATGTGATGGTCTGGGGATGCTTTGGTGGGGTGGTAAATGGGAGAGCTGTTGTGGGAGCAGCTTGACCGTATGTACGTAAGAGGTGCCCATTAAGCCAATCCAACTTGTGGGAGGTGCTTCAGGAAGCACGGGGTGAAATCTCTTCAACAAATTGACAACTAAAATGCCAAAAGGTCTGCAAGGCTGTAATTGCTGCAAATGAGGATTTGAAGGACACAATAATTATTTAAATAAAAAATCATTATTTATAAACTTGTTCAAGTCTTGACAATATTTCCTATTCATTTTGCAACTCATTCATGTACAGGTGGGCAAAAAAGTAGTCAGCCACCAATATGTGCAAGTTCTCCCACTTAAAAAGATGAGAGAGGCCTGTAATTTTCATCATAGGTACACTTCAACATGACAGACAAAATGAGAATAATTTTTTCCCAGAAAATGACAATGTAGGATTTTTAATGAATTTATTTGCAAATTATGGTGGAAAATAAGTATTTGGTCACCTACAAACAAGCAAGATTTCTGGCTCTCACAGACCTGTAACTTCTTCTTTAAGAGGCTCCTCTGTCCTCCACTCGTTACCTGTATTAATGGCACCTGTTTGAACTTTTTATCAGTATAAAAGACACCTGTCCACAAAAACAGTCACACTCCAAACTCCACTATGGCCAAGACCAAAGAGCTGTCAAAGGACACCAGAAACAAAATTGTAGACCTGCACCAGGCTGGGAAGACTGAATCTGCAATAGGTAAGCAGCTTGGTTTGAAGAAATCAACTGTGGGAGCAATTATTAGGAAATGGAAGACATACAAGAACCACTGATAATCTCCCTCGATCTGGGGCTCCACGCAAGATCTCACCCCGTGGGGTCAAAATGATCACAAGAACGGTGAGCAAAAATCCCAGAACCACACGGGGACCTAGTGAATGACCTGCAGAGAGCTGGGACCAAAGTAACAAAGCCTACCATCAGTAACACACTACGCCGCCAGGGACTCAAATCCTGCAGTGCCAGACGTGTTCCCCTGCTTTAAGCCAGTACATGTCCAGGCCCGTCTGAAGTTTGCTAGAGAGCATTTGGATGATCCAGAAGAAGATTGGGAGAATGTCATATGGTCAGATGAAACCAAAATAGAACGTTTTGGTAAAAACTCAACTCGTCGTGTTTGGAGGACAAAGAATGCTGAGTTGCATCCAAAGAACACCATACCTACTGTGAAGCATGGGGGTGGAAACATCATGCTTTGGGACACTTCTGTTCATGCTCTAACGACACTTCTGACACTTCTCAATGACATTCAACTCAGCATTGAATAAAGGCGCCAGTAATTGATATCTACATAGCGCACTGATGTGAATCACACTGCTGCTCTATCACCCGATGTCACAGGAAGGCAAAAAAAAAAAATCAAGGACAACAACCACCCGAGCCACTACCTGTTCACCCCGCTACCACCCAGAAGGCGAGGTCAGTACAGGTGCATCAGAGCTGGGACAGAGATTGAAAATCAGCTTCTATCTCAAGGCCATCAGATTGTTAAACATCCACCACTGGCACAGAGAGGCGGCTGCCTACCTACAGACTTGATATCATTGGCCACTTTAATAAATGGAACACTAGTCACTTTAATAATGCCACTTGAAGAATGTTCACATATCTCATCTCATATGTATATACTGTATCCTTCACTATCTATTCTTTACTATCTATTGCATCTTAGCTGCTCTGTCACTGCTCATCCATATATTTTATACTTATATATTCTCATCCCATTCCTTTACTAGATTGTGTGTATTAGGTTTTGTTGTGGAATTTGTTAGATTATTACCTGTTAGATACTGCTGCACTGTTGGATCTAGAAGCACAAGCATTCCGCTACACTCGCAATAACATCTGCTAACCATGTGTATGTGACCAATAAAATGTGATTTGATTTAGCTATTTGCACCTTACAGATTGTGGTTGTTGTGGATGGCTGTTCACAAATCTAAAATGTGTATTTGAACCCAATAATGGTTGAATTAAGCCGCCTATAAATCACTGTTTTTGAAACCAGTGGACAGCCAATGAAAAATGCGCTCTTGCAACAGCTGCATAGTGCGGATCACAGACTATGGAATAAAAGTGGGGCTTTTGTTACTCAATATAATTCATGCTGATAAAAAAAAAATATCCATAGGCCTAATGGACACATGCTCAAACACACTTTTAATAGACTTAACGGGTCAATCTGTAGCTGCTACATACCAGTCCAAAGTTTGGACACACCTACTCATTCAAGGGTTTTTATTTATTGGTACTATTTTCTACATGGTAGAAGAAAAAATATGAAGAAAAATCCTGGAATGAGAAGATTCAAAGTGTGTCTAATATATACATTGAAATCACTATGTCAAAAGTACTGTTTGTGTGTGTATCAAAATGACTCATTTTTGTTTGCAGGGCATCACCTGTGAAATCTCATGTGAAAATTTGAACCTACAAAAGTTATGTAACCACGTGAAAATCCACATGTGAAGTACTACATTTTATATTTTAGTAATTTAGCAGACGCTCTTATCCAGAGCGACTTAAAAAAAAAGTCAGACTCCAGCCAACCTAGTCATAGACTGTTCTCTCTGCTACCACACGGCAAGCGGTACCGGAGCGCCAAGTCTAGGTCCAAGAGGCTTCTAAACAGCTTCTACCACCAAGCCATAAGACTACTGAACATCTAATCAAATGGCTTCCCAGACTATATGCATTTGACTTTAGGGGGAAGCTTGCTCCATCATTGAGGTGCCAGGACAGAGACGAGCTTGGACTTGGCTGAGTGGGAGCTGCCCTCCTGTAGGGGTGGGAGAGCCAAGAGACCAGAGGTGGCGGAGCGGAGTGCTCGGGGTTGGGATGTAGAGTTTGAGCACAGCCTGAAGGTAAGGAGGGGCAGTTCCCCTTGCTTCTCTGTAGGCAAGCACCAGGGTCTTCAAGATGAGCTTTGACTGGAAGCCATTGGCGTGTGTAGAGGAGTGGGGTGACAAGGGAGAACTTAGGAAGGTTGAACAACAGGCTGGCTGAGGCATTCTGGATAAGTTGCAGAGGTTTGATGGCACAAGCGGAAAGCCCAGCCAACATGGTTGCAGTAGTCTAGACGGGAGTAGGACCTGCGCCACATCCTGTGTGAGGAAAGGTTGTACTCTACCTGCAGGAGTGAGTTATTACTTTGATGTTTGAAGAGAACGACAGGGTGCTGTCCAGGGTCACGCCGGGGTTCTTTGCAGTCTGGGAGAGGGACACTGTTGAGTTGTCAACCATGATGGAGAGGTCTAGGAGTGGTCAGGCCTTCCCCGGGAGTAAGAGCAGCTTTGTTTTGTCTGTTTTTGGCGGGCCGACAAAGGTGGTGGTGGGCCGATATCCAAGCTGAGATCTCTGGAAGGCATGCACAGGTGTGTCACCACCTGGGTGTCAGAAGGGGGGAAGGAGAAGAGTAGTCGAATGCAATCCACATAGCAATGATAGGAGAGACCATGTGAGGATATGACAGAGGCAAGAGTCTTGGTGTAAAGAGAAAAGGGCCTAGAACTGAGCCCTGAGGGACACCAGTAGTGAGAGCATGTGGTGCAGACACAGATCCTCTCCACTCCACCTGGTAGGATCAGCCTGCTAGATAAGATGCAATCCAGGAGTGTGCAGAGCCTGAGACGCCCAGCCCTGAGAGGGTGGAGAGGAGGATCTGATGGTTCACGGTGTCGAAGGCAGCAGATAGATCTAGGAGGATGAACAGAGGAGAGTCAGCTTTGGCAGAGCGTAGACCCTCTGTGACACAGAGGAGAGCGGTCTCAGTTGAGTGAGCCACCTTCAAGCCTGGCTGGTTAGGGTCAAGAAGATCGTTCTGAGAGAGATAACGAGAGAGACATCACGCTCAAGTGTTTTGGACAGAAAAGAAGGGATACTGGTCTGTAGTTTTTGACGTCAGAGGGGTCGAGTGTTGGTTTCTTGAAGGGAGCGAGTCGTCAGGGATGAGTTGATGAGGGAAGTGAAGAACGGGAGGTCTCCAGAGATGGTCTGGAGAAGGGGATAGGGTCAAGTGGGCAGGTTGTTGGGCAGCCGGACATCACTTGTCACAGGATTTCATCTGGAGAGAGGGGAGAAAGAGGTCAAGGTGTAGGGTAGTACTATGTGAGTGTGATCAGTGGGCTCAGTAGGCTGAGTGAATGAGGAGCGGATGTTGTCAACCTTTTTTTCCAGTCATCCGCAGAGAGGGATGAGGGAGGGGTAGGAGGTGGAGGATTAAGGAGGGAGGAGAAGGTGGAAAAGAGTTTCCTAGGGTTAGAGGCAGAAGCTTGAAATGTAGAGAGGTAGAAAGTGGCTTTAGCAGCAGAGACAGAAGAGGAGAAGGTTGAGAGGAGGGAGTGGAAGGTCCTCCGAAAGTTTAATTTTCCTTACGAGTGTTTTAACAATGCATCTTTCCTACAACGGCCGAATATGTAACATGTTTCCCAAAAAACAACGCAGAAAGAAAGGTCGCTAAGTGCGTCGTTAAGGCATGTGTCGAAACTGATAGGATCTAAAGAAATGCTGCGCTGCTCTCGGGTCAGCTTTCTCCATTCAAATCTTTCTTTAACATTATAATTATTTCACAATACTGACAAACGGTCAGCTCCTAGAGAGTTATTACCACCTACGGCTGCAACTATTGAGGCGGCTTATTATAATGCTTACCCAATGAAAATGCACAAAATCACAGATTTTTTATATTTCATGATGTGTAGCCTAACGCACGTTAGGCTACACATCATGAAATATATTGAGACAAATACAGAAAGTGCCTACAAGAAGCAAAATATAACTAAATTGATTGAAAATGTAATGTATTTCAATATGATTGAAATAGGCATATAGTCTACTGTTTATATTTTAATGCAGTCATCTTTTTATTTATTTATATGTCGCTTTTTTGTATCAATCGCAAGGACATTGGCAACTTTGTATTTGCAGCCAACGTTGTTCTGAAGATATCAGTGGTCACAGAGAGACGGATAAACCATGTGATTCTATGTTTAGCTGAGATCTTCTGTCTATAAAGTGACGCGGGAGGGCAAAAAAGTATCTACCGCTGCACTTAGCCGTTACACGAGTGGTCTGAGGCAGGCGTTAGATTACGAGTGTTTTCAAATGCAACGTTAATAACGATAGTTTCGGGGGAAACAGCGCAGAGATTTAACGAATGTTCTAACGATAAACTTAGCTTTAAGATGCTTTTGAGGAAACGGGCCCTATTCTGTTAGCAAGCAGTGAGTCACTAAGCCACGGCGCATGAGGGGAAGGTTGAGCCGGGCCGGGAGGAAAGGGGACAGTCAAAGGATGCGGAAAGGGAGGAGAGTAGTGTCGAAGAGGCAAAGTCAGGATACAGGAGGGAGAAGGATCTAGCAGAAGGGGGAGAGCATAAGATAGAAGAGGAGAGAGTAGTGGGAAGGGCTGAGTGGATAGGGTTGGATGAGAGATGGAGAGAGTAGTGAGAAGGGCTGAGTGGATAGGGTTGGATGAGAGATGGAGAGAGTAGTGAGAAGGGCTGAGTGGATAGGGTTGGATGAGAGATGGAGAGAGTCGTGAGAAAGGCTGAGTGGATAGGGTTGGATGAGAGATGGAGAGAGAAAAGGAAACACAGTAGTGATCAGCGACATGGAGGGGGGTTGTAGTGAGATTAGTAGGTGAACAGCCTCTAGTTGTTGGTTTCATATGTGAAAATCAACATGTGAAACTTTATGTGAAATGTCACCACATGTGGAATCATGCGATTTTCCGTAAGGGAGACGAAAGATGTGAATGTGAGGATCCATCCCAAATGGCACCTTATTCCCGACATAGTGCACCACTATGGTCAAAAGTAGTGCACTATAAAGGGAATAGGGCGCCATTTGGGACACACCCTCAGTTCTATTTACACAAGTGTGCACTCCGTGTAGGTGTTTTTCTTCTTCATCGGAGCGAGCGAAAGTTGCGCTAAATGGCTCAGAAACAAATTCTAAACATACACGATTGTGACAACCCCACGCGTCCCATGTCACTGTCGTGATCCTATGAGAGGAAAATGAACTCATGGCTACAATCATCCTTCACTTGACATATTACAAACTCTAGTTTTCCATACTTGTTATTAGCATCTTAGAAAAATACACATTTGGTTGAACATTTTTATATAAAATGTACAAATAAAAAGAAAAAAGTGAAATCACACAACTTGCCTCACAGTAATTGAATGTACAGTTAGAAGGACAATATCTGCAGACAGAACTATGATATGGCTGGCTGGAGGGTAAATATGAACCTAACATCATATAAACATGAAATAAAAGAATGGGGAAACTAGAGAGTTAAACCTGTAGTGTAGATAAACATGGTATTGTAGTGGCTTAACCTCAAACAAATATATTTGTTTAAATAGATACACCATCTCTTGATAATCAGAAAAATACAGAACAGGTGTATCTGCAATACAAAGAACATTTGAAATGAACAAAAAAACTGGGATAAAGGAAGAGAGGGATAGAGGGAAACCTGCTGTAAAAGAGAAGAGACACCAGACAGACAGCGAGATAGCTCTGGTGCATCGTCATGACTCATGATGACCTTAGCTCAACACAGAGCTAACTAACGCCACATGATTGGTGATGTGAGAGTGTGAAATCACAGAGAGAGACAGAGAGAGAACATAAGGGCACTGAGGTCACTGCACCCAGCAATTTCGCAACCCTAGATATGGTATAAACAAATATTCTCTCATCAAACAATCCAAGACATGCTCTAGTCTAGCCACATAACCCTGGGATACAGCCAGCATACTGTATAGGAAAAACATGGTAGAGGGATTGACAGATGGAGGGTTAGAAAGAGAGGGGTGGAGGAGTCCTGCAAATAACTAGCAACTCTAACCTTTCTCTACATAAGTTAAAAGCAGCTACTTTGTGTTTCTGTCTGTTGTAAATCTACTAGCGCCATGGACCCCTCTATTAGGTTCCTTGTTTTAGGCCTGTTTTATGAGGGTAAAATAACGCTAACTCCACCCTAATTATACTAGATTGAGAACATTTGACTTACAACCGACGAGCCAATGTCTGCTAGTTGAAATAGCAAACTGTTATGCTGCCTGGGCACAATCATGAGTAGGGCAGGGTTTTACATTTAAATAGCTCCTAAAATAAAATGATAAAACACCTAGGCTGTGTCCCAAATGGCACCCTATTTCCTATGTAGTGCACTTCATTTAACCAGGGTCCATTGGTCTCTGGTCAAAAGTAGTGCACAGTACACAGAATAGCTTGCCATTTAAAATACACCCGGTGTAAGTAGGGCCTTGGGAATTTGAGGTGCGATGACATAACACTGACTGAAACCTTGAAAAAAAAAAATCAACGTCAAAGTAACATCAGAAATCACCTCAGGTTGCAGCTTACAGTGTCATGGTGCTTCCTTACAGATGATGCTATAGATATGTTGTATATAAAAAAGGTATGTAAAACTGCAGAAAAATATTCAAATATATTAATTTATCTTAAATAAAATTACACCTGTTGCTGCCCTTTTTTGAGTGTACTGTACCTGCCGACGTTTTTGCTTTGATACCTTGGTGTAGCAGTCTATGGAAGCGTTAGAAATCACAGGGGAAACGTTTATCTGAGTTTGAGGCTGTGTCTGAAATGGCACCCTATCCCCTACGGGCCCTGGTCAAAAGTAGTGCACTACATAGGGAATAGGGTGCCGTTTTGGACCCAAGCTGAGTTTAAGACTTGAAGGCAAAAAAATATTTTCATCTGTTCCCCCATTCTGCATTAATATACAACCCACCCACCATCCACAGAACAATACAAATCCCTTAGTTTTCTATAAACTAATGTTAAAAACACACTAAGGAAGGAGTCCGAAGTTACAGTACGTTCTGGCACAGCACTGATAGGCAGTCACACCGATCTGATTAGAAGACAGTGCAGCGGTCTAGAACCAGATCAGACCAGCCCCACCCTCAGATGTCCAGCGCGTTGAATGTTGACTGAGCTAGACAGGGCCCAGAGGAAGACCCAGACAGAGACACAGGCTTCGTCCCAAATGGCACTCTAACCCCTACATAGTGCACTACTTTTGGAAAGTACTTTCACAAAGCAGTGCACTATATAGGGAATAGGGCACCATTTGGGACGCACTTAAAGTCAGCCCACTCTGCTGTCCAGCTGTGTTACGATCCATCCTAAACCCAACAGCACCCACCACCTACGCAGTGGACATAGAACCAACTTCATTAAAAAGTCCTCCCCTTTTTTATATCCTTCTTTCTCCAAACAGTATTTCACTCTTTCTCTGTGGTTCTCAGGAGTGAGTCCAGCTGATGGGGACCCAGTGCGTGTCAGTCTCCACCTTCTTCAGAGCCACCTTCAGCTCGCTGAATGCCGCCGTCAGGTCGTCGTTGACAATGATCTTCTCAAACAGGTGGCCGTGCTGGCTTTCCATCTGCTGGGCGGTGCTCACCATCTCCAGGAAGTCCTCCTCCTGTTGAACAAGAATAGAATGGAATAAAATATACAGTCAGTTTATTAGGTACACACCCGTACAGACAGTGAGTCACAAAGCCGTGGTTTGCTATATAATGCAGGCACACAGGCATCGAGGCATTCAGTTACTCTTTGATTGAACGTTAGAATGGTCAAAACGAGTGACCTACAGTAAGCGACTGAGTGTGGTATGATCGTTGGTGCCAGGCACGCCGGTTACAGTATCTAAGATACGGCTGGCCTCCTGGGCTTTTCACGCACGACAGTGACTAGGGTTTACTGAGAACGGTGAGACAAACACAAAACATCCAGTCAGCGTCAGTCCTGTGGGTGAAAACAGCTTGTTGATGAGAGAGGTCGAAGGAGAATGGCAACAATCATACCAACTAACAGGCCACAAACAGGCAAATAATGGCGCAGAACGGCATCTCGGAACATACAACTCATCGGTCCTTGTCACGGATGGGCTAAATCACTTACAAACAAGAAGAAGTGGCTCCAGTGGGCACGCGATCACCAACACTGGACAATTGAGGAATGGAAAAAACATTGCCTGGTCCGACGAATACCGCTTCCTGTTGCGTCATGCTGACGGCTGAGTCAGGATTTGGCGTAAGCAGAATGAATCCATGGATCCATCCTGCCTGGTGTCAACGGTACAGGCTGGTGGCGGTGGTATAATGGTCTGGTGATTGTTTTCCTGGCACACGTTAGGTCCCTTGATACCAATAGAGCAACATGTCCATGCCCCAAATAATTCAGGCTGTTCTGGAGGCAAAGTGGGGTTCGACCCGGTACTAGATGTGTGTACCTAATAAACTGTATATTTTATCTATTTACTGCTTATCTTCGGGACAAGCTTTTGTCGATGGCGTATGAAGAGTAAAGGGCATGAGTAAGTGAGAATCTCAGGGACGACGGAGACATACACATAAACAAAGATAACAGCCATTAACACACATAAACAGACTGACGCAAACAGCCCTGTGTAACTGAAGGACACACACACACCCACATGTAGCCTAAAACACTTTACAAAACCTTAACACACACACAGAGTCCAAAACCTCAAGGAATTGTCATTATTTCCTCATTTGGCTACACATAGCCTATCTGATTCAGAAGAGAAATAAAATATTCCTAAAAACGGAAAAATACTAAACATATCTATAACTGACGAAGAGACAGACCAAGCAAGTAGAAGATCCATAATTGATACATGCCACTTTGGTTTTATGGAGACAGGCCAAAGACAGCTTATGGACAAGGCATTCAAAATGGGATGGCATCAGAAATGGAAATGACTTGGGCACATGAACCTAGTAGCTATACAACTCCTGGCCTCATCGCTAGCTTAGTCCCAGATCTGCTTGTGCTGTTTTGCAACTACTATGGTCACTGTAATGAATGGAGTTGGCAAGATAGCACACATAGATCTGGGACCAGGCTAGCTACCACCTCACAGTTTCCCCTCTCTGATGGCATGGTATTATACCGCACGGTGATATGTTTATACGGCCTGGTCCCTTCCAGCCTCAGACCCAGGGAACATGGCAGGGTTAGAGCGGCTAGCTACATTTAGCTAGCTCCTTTTACTAGAGGAATACTGAGCTTCAGATCTCCACTGAGATACGGTCACTGACTCTGCCAAACACACAAATATAAATACATATATACAGACACATTCATAGGCAGGAATACAGACACACATACTGATGCAAATGCACACACACACACACACACACACTAATGCACACACAAACTCATTAAAATCTACAATTTTAGAATGTCTCCTTTTTGTCAGCCTAACAGCTCCGAGCCAGGAGTTACTTCAGCCTGTTGCTCGTGGTTTTCCGCCTCATAGTTGATTAGTCATGCAGCTAAAATTAAACGGTCGCCATGACACGACAATAACTCGTTTTCACGCCAGTCTCTGCAAACATACCACTCTGCCTCCGACACAGCCCTCATACAGCTTTCTCTCCCCCTGTATTCACTGTCTACTGTACAAGGCAGTAAAAAATCCACCCACATTATCTCACGGTCTATTGTCTTTTGAGAGAAGACATGATGGCTTTATCCTCCTCCGTCTGGGAGGAAGGGAAGAGGTTGAGGAGGGAGCAGGAGGTTTGTTGGTCAGGGCTGAGAGGAAGTTGAAGTGGCTCAGTCCGTCCGTACACCATATATTCCCTCCGGTGATCCAAGGCTGTTGACCCTTGGTAGCCTTCCTCTGTGGTCAGCCCTTGGAAAGGATGGAGGTTGGATGTGGACACAGTGACCCAGGGTGCTTCTAAATGGCACCCGATTCCCATAGGGCTCTGGTCAAAAGTAGTGCACTATGCAGGGAATAGGGTGCCATTTGGGACGCACAACCAGCTATTGCTGCCAGCAGCTCTCCAACCCTTTGGACATTAGACCAGGAACTGGCAACAGGACGGTGGGGTGGACATGGACAGAAGAAGCCCTAGAGACGCTGTGTATGCCGTTTCCATGTCGACCAGTCGGTCAGTGTCCATGACATGGCAAGTCTCCCTCTCGATGACCATAGCAGGCCATTATGGGGAGAGAGAGATAAAGAGAACAAGAATGAGAGGAGACAGAAAGACCTGACAGAGACCGAGAGAGAAAGAGAGAGATACAGAGACCGAGAGAAAGATAGAGACCTTAAATTGAATTGAAATTGAGGAAGAGAAACAGAGACCGAGAGAGAGAGCGAGAAACAGAGACCGAGAGAGCGAGAAACAGAGACCGAGAGAGAGAGAGAGATACACGAGACCGAGAGATACAGAGACCGCACGAGAGAGAGAAAGATACAGAGACCGAGAGAGAGAGAGATACAGAGACCGAGAGAGAGAGATACAGAGACCGAGAGATACAGAGACCGAGAGATACAGAGACCTTAAACTGAAATTGAGGAAGAGAAACAGAGACCAAGAGAGAGAAACAGAGAAACAGAGAGAGATCTATGGTACTGAGCCAGGATAAGGTCTCCTCTCAGTCCTGATGTCTCTTGGCCATCCCCTTGTAGGTCAGGCCCTCAACGGAAAATCTGCTTTTATTCATACACATAAAATGCACCTGCCCTCTGTATTAAAATGATATAAAATATCAGAACAGATCTGGTTCGGCAAGAGGTCCCTGATTTACTCTCTCTCAAAGAAGACAGAATGTCATTGCTTGGCTAGAGGGAAAGGTAAGATATCAGTAAGTAGCCCTATCACATGATCCCTTTACTTATAATACTGCTCTTACTAGGAATATGAATATGGACATATTACAGTATCATAACTGATTTTGGACTCATATTTCACGTCAGCCCCATTTGAAAACAGATATGAATGCATTCAGGTAAAATAAAGCATAGACGGCTCTGTTAAAACAATGAAACGTCTGTTCTCCAGTAGTCTGGATGGGACAATGACCAGACCTGCTGCCTCTAACATTCGTCTCGACTGAAAGAAATATAGCAGGCGGAGAATATAATCCAGCAGTGACATGTCCACCAAACAAAGTCTTTCTTTCTTTAATAGCTGGGACCTGATGGTTTAAAACGCTGTCTGTCAATCTCTAGAGAAGGTTACAGAAAGGGCTTTGGTAACAGGAAATATTTCAACCAGGTAACAAAATGAAACGCTGGGGCTGGATGTGTTACCTGAGCTCTGAACTCTGGATCTAATAACGGTATTATAGGCCAGGGCAATCAATGTCAAAGTCTGCCCTGTTTTTGGCAACTACAGCTTACTGTTCACATGAGTTATACTGAGATCAGAGGGTTACTTTCACCCAAAGGTCAAACAAAGGTCGATAGCATGACCTCCGACCTCTCTCTGTTTGACCTCTCACCCCTCAGGATGGTCGTCATCATGCATGATGGAGCTGTTTACCTATATCCTCTAGCCCAAGAGCTTCGCGAGAAGAAATCCCTTTCTTATTGAGATGAAACAAAAACATGTCAGCGATCTCAGAGATGTAGTCAGTTCACGACTGGAGGAAAAAGTGATGCTTCTGACTTTAATACATTATGTCAGTATATCAGTGAGGTGACCGTTGAATTTGTCATCATTTAATGCTTTAAGGATGATTTTAAGAATATATTCTGTCCCCTGATATATTGTGCTTAAAACAGTGACGGTACTATATAACTTAGTGACGGCTCAACGAAGGATATTCTGAGTTAAGAGCGGCTGTGTCTAACCCTGTCCTTTTCCAGAGCCGTGTTGGGCTGTGTGTTAGGTTAGGTCATGGTGAAAACACAGAGGTATGTGTGGAGTAACACCTCAAAGTGGGGCTGAGGCCGCACTCTAAATTGCTCCCTATTCTCTGAATAGTGCACTACTTTTGACCAGGGCCCATAGGGCACTATATAGGGAATAGGGAGCCATTTAGGGCAGGCACTGATGGTCTGAGCTGAAAAGAGCAGACACACTGAGGGAGAGATGGAGAGAGAGGGAGAGAGAACAGACGAAAGGCAGAGAGCGGCCCAGAGCCCTGCGGGGCCGCGAAGGCCGAGGCAGACATCCCACTGAGCCGCCCGCCGATCTGATCTGCACCTGCCGGTCTACACCTCCTCCTCCTCTCCCCTCCCCTCCCCCAGCTCGGTTGACACGACCTTCAGCGCTGGCGCGTGGAAAGCCTCCACACCTCCAACATGACAGCCCCCCCCATCCCCCTCCTCTTTCTCCCCCCCACCCTCTCTCTCCTCTCTCGCGTCATCATATCACTCCATCCCGGCCCGGCATGTGGCTGTGACCTGGGTTCTGGCCCGTAGCGTGGCCCAGCGGAGAGAGACACGCGAGCGCCGGACCTGATGACCCGGCGGGCTGGGAAAGTCATCAGCTGCCACACGTCTACGCTGCCACCACGGCAACGCACCACGGCTAATTGGTTTCATGTGGGGCCCGGCTGTGAGCTGCAACTTGCTGCGGCGGAAAGGTGTGTAACACACAACCACACGCACACACAAGCAAGCACCCATACACCCTAGCCTGCAACAGAAAGCTGTAGGTAGTAAATATGACCTCACCACCACAACTAGCTCCCCCAGAGCCCCAGATAAAGTTTGTGTTAGGTGGGTTTCTGATAACCTACTGGTACGCAACAGCTTGGTCATGTGGTACACGAACACTGCTCGATCACCTTTGATCCTACCTTATAACGTGTCATTACACGCCAGCACACAGTGACACACACAAAGACCATCACTTTTCACTGGAGACGTCTGAGTGGGAAGTGTGCTTCCAACGCAATTAGCCAATCATTATCCAATTTGTGGATTTCTTATCTTAAAAAAAAAGAAGTTGTTTGACGTTCTAAAACGGCCTGTTTTACCAGAGAACTGTTCTTCAAAATGTGTTAACTTTTACACCCCTGGATCAAGTTTGATCCTTCCCACCACGTCACATTTACCCTGCATGAAGAGGACCTCTCTGAGAGAAGTGTGCTTAACGCAAATAGCAATAGTCATTTCAACTTTCTGACGTTGTGTGACATTCTAAAAACGTGTTTTTACTTCAAAAAGACACAAACTTTTAAGCGCAAGGCTTTTCTGTCACAGATTTTTGACAAGGTGAAACGTTGAAACGTTTCTTCTCTTGACAACACGAAAACATTTGTTTTTGCTGACGTGACTTACGGAGAATGATTTGGCAGATCCCTTGTCGTCCTTGCCTGAGATGACCTTAGCGTTCCGTCTGCTCTCCCGCAGGCGCTCGACGGGCGGCGGCTTCACGAACACCACATAAGGTTTAAACTCTGCCGTCCTCAGGTGCTTTATCGTCTGCGACACACAGAGGAGAGAGAAAACACAGTTAGCAGAGGAGACAGATGAACCAGACAATCTGGAGATATCGCAGAGTGGAATTAGACCCAGATCTCCATCTGTCACAGTGCAGAGGCGATGACACATTACACAGCTGGGTCGCGTTGACACGTAGCACACAGTGTGTGTGTGTGTGTGTGTGTGTGTGTGTGTGTGTACTGAACCGCAGCCGAGCAGTGTTAACCGGCGCCGGTCCACCTCCCTCTGGGCCCGATACCACGGCCTCTCGCTGTGTTCTGCTGAGCGGGTTCAAAACCCTGGGCCGATACGAAGGCCGCGTCCGACACGACACCCGATTCCCTATTAGGTGCACTAGATAGGGAATCGGGTGCCACTTGGGACCCAGGCGAAGACAGGAGCAGAAGACAGGAGGGAAGTGGAGCTACCATATATTTCCATCACAGAGAGGGACGAGAGGAGGAGAGCTTTCATCCGGCGCTCGGACGGTCAACACGGGAGCAGTCAACATCACTCGCTCTGCAACACCACCGGGCTGACATGAAACTCATGTGACTGACTACTGAGCGGGGTAGAGAGCTACAAGGGAGCACAAAGGCACAGACACGTGCGAGCACGCACATATAAACACAGGTACACACACAGCATGGGCTAACGAGGGGCTCAGCTAACTGCTTGCTACTTGATCAGGGAGAGATGGTTCGAAAACATGCCAGTAATCTATATAATAGTGTATTTCGGCCTCTATATGATTATTTACTCAGAGAAAAACAAACAGAGGATGCCTATGGGGCCCAGGCAAGAGAGTGTGTGTGTGTGCGAGGCAGGGTTGAGGCATGGTGGGTGCTAGGCCTGGCCTGGGGTAACAGGATTGTAACTGTGGGGTTTGTGGGCATTCAGTAACATACAGGCCACTTATGAAAGGCAGATCATCACCACCACCCAGACACATAAGCCAAAGAGGAAATCTTCAAATAAGGAACATTAGCAGTAATTGCTGCTAAAAATGGCCCTTTAAGCCAGGTTTGGTTGGTAACCCTGTAAGCAGCCATGGCTTGCAGAAAGCCGCCGCTGCCTCTGATGTCTTCTGAAGGATGAGATTCCTCCAGGAGATAGGCAGAGAGAGAGGTGGAAATATAAACGCAACATATAAAGTGTTGGCCCCAAATTTCATGAGCTGAAATAAAAGATCCCAGACATTTTCCAGACACACAAAATGCTTAATTTCTCAAAAATTCTCTGCACAAATCTGTTTACATCCCTGTTAGTGAGCATTTCTCCTTTGCCAAGATTATCCATCCACCTGACAGGTGTGGCATATCAAGAAGCTGATTAAACAGCATGATCATTACACAGGTGCACCTTGTGCTGGGGACAATTAAAGGCTACTCTAAAATGTGCAGTTTTGTCACACAACACAATGCCACAGATGTCTCACATTTTGATGGCGTGTGCAATTGGCATGCTGACTGCAGGAATGTCCACCAGAGCTGTTGCCAGAGAATTTAATGTTCATTTCTTTACCATAAGCTGCTTCCAACGTCACTTTAGAGAATGTGGCAGTACATCCAACCAGCCTCACAACCGCAGACCACGTGCATGGCATTGTGTTGGCGAGCGGTTTGCTGATGTCAACATTATGAACAGAGTGCCCCATGGTGGCGGTGGGGTTATGGTATGGGTAGGCATAAGCTACAGAAATTTGCATTTTATCTATGGAAATTTGAATGCACAGAGATGCCGTGACGAGATCCTGAGACCCATTGTTGTACCATTCATCCACCGCCATCACCTCATGTTTCAACATGATAATGCACGGCCCCATGTCGCAAGGATCTGTGCACAATTTCTTGATGACGAAAATGTCCCTGTTCTGGCCTGCATAATCACCAGGCATGTCACCCATTGAGCATGTTTGGGATGCTCTGGATCAACGTGTTTGATAGCATGTTCCAGTTCCTGCCAATATCCAGCAACTTTGCACAACCATTGAAGAGGAGTGGGACAACATTCCACAGGCCACAATCAACAGCCGGATCAACTCTGCGAAGGAGATGTGTCGCACTGCATGAGGCAAATGGTGGTCACACCAGATACAGACCGGTTTTCTGGTCCACGGCCCTAACTTACATTTTTTAAGGTATCTGTTACCAACAGATTCATTTCTGTATTCCCAGTTATATAAAATTCATAGATTAGAGGCTAACGGGGAGGGAACAGGAGTGGTAGAATGAAGGGTAGAGGAAAAGAATGAAGAGATGGAGGGTAGAGGAAAAGAATGAAGAGATGGAGGGTAGAGGTAAAGAATGAAGAGATGGAGGGTAGAGGTAAAGAATGAAGAGGATGGACGGGTAGAGGGTAAAGATGAAGAGATGGGAGGGTAGAGGTATAAAGAATGAAGAGATGGAGGATAAGAGGTAAAGAATGAAGGATGCGGGTAGAGGTACAAGAATGAAGAGATGGAGGGTTAGACTAGACTAAAGAATGAACGAGTGAGAGGTCTAGAGGTAGAAAGAATGAAAGAGATGGAGAGGTAGAGGAAAAATGAATGAAGAGATGGAGGGTAGATGGTAAAGAATGAAGAGATGGAGGATAGAGGTAAAAGGAATGAAGAGGATGGAGGGTAAGAGGTAAAGAATGAAGAGATGAGAGGTAAGAAAGATAAAGATGATGAAGAGATGGATCAGGTAAGAGGTAAAGATATGAATAGAGAATGGGAAGGTAGAGGTAAAAGAATGAAGAGATGGAGGTGTAGATGGTAAACGAATGAAAGAGAGCATGGGGGTAGAGGGAAGATGAATATGAGCAGAGAAGATGAAGAGATGGAGCGTAGAGTAAAGAATGAAGAATGGAGGGTAGAGGTTAAAGAATGAAGAAAGATGGACGGGTAGAGGTATAAGAAAGAAGAGATGGAGGGTTTAGAGGCTAGAAAGAATGAAGAGATGGGAGGTAGAGTAAAGATATGAAGCAGATGGAGGGGAGAGCTGTAAGAAGATGAGGAGATGGAGGTGTAGGAGTAAAGAAATGAAGAGATTGGAGGGTAGAACGGTAAAAGAATGAAGAGATGGAGGGCTAGAGGTAAAAAGGAATGAAGAGATAGGTAGGTTAAGAAGAAGTAGGTTAGAGGGAAAAGAATATGAAGGAGATGGAGGGTAAGAGGTAAAGGAATGAAGAAGTGGGAGGGAATAGAGGAAAAGAAATGAAGAGATGTGAGGGTATAGAGGATAATAGAATGAAGAGAGGATAAGCAGAGAAGAGTAGGAGGTAAGAAGGTAATGGAAGATTATTGATGAGAGTGAGAAGGGTCAAAGGAGATTGGACTTGGGATTATCTTGTTAAACTCCAAATGTGAGGAACTAAGAAACACCGCACTACCCAGTTTAGGCACACCTGTATCATTTGGACAGGACACGAACGCACCAGAGTCCAGACTCGCCGGCCATAGTAGTTCCCTTTTTATACCTCACCATGCTCTATGAACCATACAAAGGAACAGATAGGGGGGTGAAGGAGATGAGAAGGAGAGGGGGGTGAAGTAGCGAAAGTCAGTAGTGGAGCAAAGCAGAGGAGAGAGGGAGGAGAAGAAAGAAGAAAGAAAAAAGCGATAAGAGGGGATATTATATTAGAAAAAAACTTTAATGTCCTTAAAGGAAAGGCAAATTTCATTTTGCAGCACACATTCACACAGTAGGGAAAGTCAGAGAGAGAGAGAGAGCAGAACGAGAAAGTGCAGAGAGAGCATGAGAGAGAGAGAGAGAGAGAGAGAGAGAGAGAGAAGAAGAAAGTCTCAGAGAGAAAGTCAAGAGAGAGAGAGAGAAGAGAGAGAGAGAGAGAGAGAAGGAGAGAGAAGGGGAAATCAGTCAGGAGAGAGAAAGAGTCCAGAGAGGAGGAGAGAGAGAGAGAGAGAGAGAGAGAGAGAGGAGAAGACGAGAGAGAGAGAGAGACAGAGAGAGAAGAGAGAGGAGATGAAGAGGAGAGAGAGAAGAGGTGAGAGAGAGAGAGAGGAGACGAGAGAGAGAGGAGAGAGAGATGAGAAGAGAGAGAGAGGAGAGGAGAGAGCAGAGAGCAGAAGAGACCGAGAGATAGAGGATGGAGAGAGGAGAGAGAGAGAGAGAGAGAGAGGAGAGATGGAGAGAGAGAGAGAAGAGAGAGAGGATGAAGAGAGAGACGAGAGAGAGAGAGATAAGTAAAAAAACACAATAGGTAGGGTCAGTGAGTAAAGGTTTCACTCACATCATTTAGAAGTACAGGCTGGGATTAACATTAATATTAACGTCAAATAAAACCAACGTATTACTCCCCTAGCCTAGTTACCATCTTATTCCTAGGCACTCCTTTCTTATTTAGATATACTATCCACACACACTCCTAACTGAGATTGTGTTCAGAATAAGATCATTCTAAAAGCCTACAGTACCACAGGGACTAGGGATTACTCTTCCAACCACTGACCAATCCTCAGATAGCATTCTTCAGTACAACACAAATCCAGACAGTCTGGCACAATAACCCTTTATATAATCTTCTATGCTACACTTTAAATCAGTAACACCTGTTTGTTTAAAGTGTAGGAGAATGCCAGGAGCGTGTCTAGTGTATGTGTGTGTGTGTGTGTGTGTGTTTTACTAAGTTTACATTCTAAATAATAAGACAGTGTGTGTGTGTGTGTTGGTAGACTTCGTGTGTATTCCAAAAAGCCACCTCAGACCCTATATAGTGCACTACTTTTGACCAGGGTCCACACGGGCATAGGGCAGTGCACTACGTAGGGAGCAGGGTACCATTTTGGACACGCCATCAGACTGGTCCTGATGATCGCTGGGCTGAATGTCTGTACTTGCAGTACTAAAATCCATGTAAAACTCATTTTATAGTAATTGCCTCATGTAAGGACATTTTATTCTGTTTCAGAAAAGGAGCCGGGAGTCTAACAAGCTCTTATATTTGGTTATGGGAAATTCATTTCATTTCATGTTTAAAAAGGCATGCCATAGCCATACACTGAAAAAGGCTATGCTGTTTGTTGTCACAAGTGCTGTTATGTAGATAAGAGTAGAGTAGAATGCCAAGATCGGTTCAGCTAAATTGGGAATGTATGGATGCCATCCATTTTGTGCAGGGAATAGGGCTTTCCTTGGGAAAGCTACACACACTGCTAGTTACTGCCCGTGGCCCATTTCTCATGGAGCTTTTCCCTACTGGCACAGAGAGAGAGTGCCTGTGTGTGTGTGTGTGTGTGTGTGTGTGTGTGTGTGTGTGTGTGTGTGTGTGTGTGTACAGTGTCATGAGTGCATGCATCACAGCACAACGCAAACAACAAGGCTATCTCACTCTTCTCCTCTCTCCAGTGCCTTGTAATTTGTGTTTGTGTGTGTGTGTGGATTGTCCAGAGCGTCGAGGCCACATCACAGTCCCAACATTCACCCCTAACTCTCAACTCCCCGACAGACATCCTATGCCGTGCCCCATGACCAACCACAGCTGAAGCAGCCCTACCCTGGTCCCAGCCTCGCTCTGCATGCTCTGACAGCCCAGCCATCCTGTTGTGTGTGTGTGTGTGCGCGCGTGCATGTTGTGTGCTTTTAGAGAGCGAGACAGCCGGAAAGGCATCCATCACGAAGGATGTTAATTTCTGTTTCAATTTGTCCGCCCCGCATAATGTGAGAGCGGCTACCGAGTGTGAGTGTCGGCGTCGGGGCCACCTCAAAGAAACACACACTGACATGCGCACACACACACACACACAGGGCAGAGAGGGGCCCTCTGTGACCTTGGAGCCCTTTGTAGAAGAGTTTTGTTACCAAGCCAGGGCCTGGCCCTGTCAACACCACCTCACACTCAGTCAGGGAGAGTCATAGGGGAGAACCCTGGTCTATTTACAGAGAACCCTGCTCACGTCAGCTGAGGTCATTCACGAGTCTGTCTCACAGTTACACTGCCCCTAGTGGTCAGGGAGGACACGGCAGAACGTGGTTGATTCCTGAAAGAGGTACTGTCTGAGACCTCCAATATAAGAGCTGTGTGTTTTAGTTGTTGTGCCTGTGGGAATGGATGGATGCAGACAGTATGTATTTGACGTGGTGTGTCTTGTATCAGAGGTGGTATTAGTGCTGGTTAAAGATGACCGCCGTTTCAGGAGTGTACTTACTTGTTGTTGTGAATGTCCGTCTCAAATATATTTTTGGAGATAAAGTGATACTCCACTCCTTCATTCTCCTGGTTCCTCTTCGGCCTGCTGGTGTCTGTAGTAGACAGACAGACAGACAAAGAGAGAGAGACAGAGAGAGAGAGACAGACAAACAGACATCACTACTAATCCAGACATTCTGAGTCACAGTTCTGACAGGAATCATTCCTTATTACCATGACAGTATTTCCTCAGTAAAACACACAGCAGTGTTGGTGTTCAGAGCTAGGCCCTGTGCATGATGGAGACCCTCCAGTGGCTAGGGCACTACTACAGTCAGACACTTAATGAAATGCAGTAGTCAACGTTTACTGAGGAACATTCAATTTGGCACAGTCAGTAGTGTACACACACGCACGCACATACACATGAGCAGTTCCATTATATGGAGACTGAGAGGGTAAGGTAGTTGAGTTGGGTAACTCTCATTAAGATCCGTTTCGACATTTGCTTCCTCATAAACCTCTGCCATTAAAAGGGCGACATGTGGAGGCAGCACAGTGTGTGTGTGTGTGCAGTGTGGCCAGGGTCGAGTGGATTTGCAAGGGGCGAGAGGTCCCGCCGTGCCGTCTGCGGACATTGAACTGCCGCTTGTTAAATGAGAGATACAGGGGTCGGAGATCAACTCCGTTACACTCTTCAGACAAATTGACCGCACACTCCTTCCAGCTCCAAAATAAACTATTAAACTTTTATCACCGTTCCTGCAACCGCCACACCAGGTTTACAGTTTCTTCCCCGTTTTTATTTTCTAACTCGCCATGTGCCTGAGATGTGGCTATTTCTGGGATGTGGCCTCAGTCGTCGGAACAAAGTGTAGGGGCGTGGACTAACGAGTTCTTTTTCCACACTGTGTGTTTTTATGTGAGTGGCCAGTGGAGTTCACGGACGAACAAGTAAGTGATTTACTGGATCTTTAGCTCAGCTTGAAAACTAAGTCCATCCTTCCCAAAAGAGAGGAGGAAGACTGGACTCTGCAATGAATCAATTACTCATCAAGAAAATAGGCCTACATCTTCAGCCACAGTTGGAAAAACTATGAGGCCAGACTGTCATAAGATAACATATATTTATGTCTCGGAAGCCGTGATGAGTATTATACGCAACTGTACAAAATAGTCCTTCACAACATAGATTCAGACTAATACAATATATATGATTTCGCATCTGCTCAGTTGTATAGGAATTATTTACCGTGCAACAAAGGAATCTGAAATAAATGTCATTCCCCAATCATGGAAAATATCTGTCAGTGAATCTGGTCGTGAAATCAAAATGTTTAACCCGTATCCATCCTAATGGCTTATTGCAATGCTGCTATTGTTACTGACTGGCAGGCTGAAGGATGGTTTACATTCTACACACACATGGAGGGTATAAAAATACCGTCATTCAGAACACAAGCCTTATGGTGCTCTTCAGAAATACGTTTCTCAAATTAACAAAAGGAGGTAACGCTTCTTGGGTTTTTAATCGGAAACAACAGCGAGTGTCATCTGTCTATAAGAGGTCAGACATAGAACCAGTGGTCACATTTGTGAACAATTAACAGCAGTCGTTATGGGAAAAAGAGCGACTGCGATGGGATTTTAATACCAGTGACATTTCAAGTGACAGACACAAAATGGGACACATCCACTATGCCACGCTGCATGTTACAAACATGGCAATTAATATCAACCGATTCCATCTATCCCTTCCTCCTCGCACATTTCCCAGCAAGCCTGCAGTAAATATGCAATTACTCTGGCTGTGTCCTGCTTAAATACATAAATCAAACCAATTCATTTTTCCTAACACGTTGGTCTTGGTTCAGGCTTGTGGGCTCAGAAAGAGAATTTTGCTCCTCAACGCAAAAAAATATAAAAAATAAAGTTACAAACTGAAAAACCTTGGCAGTGGTGTGAGTCTAAGTCATAAGCAGCATTGGGGCTGGAAGGTGTTCAGAATTATGGCAAGCTGTCATTTAGTTCTTACAGACGGAGGGAGAGGGAGAGGAAGAAAGTGGTAAGGGAGAGAGAGTTGGAGGTGGAGAGGGCAGGGGGGAGAGGAAGGGAGCGTGGAGCTGGTGCCAAAACATGAGGCAGTGGAATGGCATTTCTTCAGGAGGTAGAAAATAAAGCAGTTCCTCCATCGCTCTGGGCCTGTCATGAGGCCCGCGATAAACAGACAATTACACCGTCAGGAGGAGAACCACTCCACTCGCCTGGGTCCGGTGTGTGTGTGTGTGTGAGAGAAGGAGGGTGTGTGTGTGTGAGAGAAGGAGGGTGTGTGTGTGTGTGTGCGTGCGTGCGTGCGTGTGAGAGAAGGAGTGTGTGTTTGTGGGCCTTGAGACGCACAACCTGAGAGCAACGTCTTGGTGCTAGTCGCCCCCAGACAGCTCCGTGTTTGTGTGTGTGTGAGTCTTTGCATGGGTCTATGGACCTTCACCCTTACTAACACCCACGAAGGCAACAACAAAACTGGCAGCAGAAAGCTAAACATCATTTATCCAGGGTGATGGATGATTTCTTACCAGTTAAAATCACAGGGGGCATTTGGCCTCCGTTTAGTGACAATCTAACCTGGCACCTGATAGGTTTACATTTCTGTGCCAGTGTACAGCCAATCTGATTTCAGTGCACCTCAGTACCAGTGAACCTCTCTCCTGGTCTGGGAGAGAGGTTCAGTCTCCCTTAAACACACACCCCACCACCAGTCTGGTCTAGCATACGGGTCAGGTAGACTTACGTGGCACGGTCACACTGAAGTGTTGGGGGTCAGAGATCAGCAGTTTCCTTTTCAGCTCATTCAGACCTACCCCTGTGGGACCTAGAGAGAGAGAGAGTGAGAGCGAGAGAGTGAGTGAGAGAGAGCGAGAGCGAGAGTGAGAGAGCGAGAGAGAAACCAGGACGGAGAGAGAGAGAGTTAAAGCCTCATTAAAGCAACATCAGTCATGCATTCATCACCGCCTCCCCATAATAAAGGTGGGCGAGATAGAGGCCGGGCCAGAGGAGCAAGGCAGTGTGGAGGCCAGGTCTGGTCCAGGATGGGACGCAGCAGAGCGGAATTGTTTCCATCCCATACGCCAATGAGAGACACTGATAAATGTGTGATGGTGTTTACAGACCCAGGCACACACACACACACACACACACGTGCATACACACACAAACACACACACCTTGGCTAAGTCCATCCATGACTGGAACAGAGAGGGCCAGACTGTGAAAGTCACTGACTGAGACCTCTGTGCTCTCACTACTGTAAATATGACTGACGTGTAGTGAGAGGAGGAGTGGAGTGAGGGAGTGGGAGGAGGAGGGGAGTGAGGGAAGTGGAGAGGAGAGGAGGAGAAGGAGTGAGCAGGACTGAGAGGAGGAGAGGAGTGAGAGGAGGAGGAGAGGACTGAGGGAGTGAGTGAGAGGAGAGAGAGGAGGAGAGGAGTGAGGGAGAGGAAGGAGGAGGGGAGTGGAGGATGACGGGAGTGGGAGGAGGGGAGAGGGAGGAGGAGAAAAGGAGGAGATGAGTGAGGGAGTGAGAGGAGGAGAGGAGTGGGTGGAGGAGAGGAGTGAGGGGACTGGGAGGAGGAGAGGAGTGGAGGAGATGAGTGAGGGACTGGGAGGAGGAGAGGAGTGAGGGAGTGGTGGAGGAGAGGAGTGAGGGAGTGGGAGGAGGAGAGGAGTGAGGGAGTGGGAGGAGGAGGGGAGTGAGGGAGTGGGAGGAGGAGAGGAGTGGGGGGAGTGGAGGAGGAGAGGAGTGGGGGAGTGGTGGAGGAGAGGAGTGAGGGAGTGGGAGGAGGAGAGGAGTGAGGGAGTGGGAGGAGGAGGGGAGTGAGAGGAGGAGAGGAGATGGAGGAGAAGGAGTGAGAGGAATGAGGGAGTGAGAGGAGTGAGGGACTGGGAGGAGGACGGAGTGGGAGGAGGAGAGGACTGAGGGAGTGGGAGGAGAAGGGGAGCGGGAGGTGAGAAAAGGAGGAGATGAGTGAGAGGAGAGAGGAAGTGGGTGGAGGAGAGGAGTGAGGGAATGGAGGAGAGGGGGAGTGAGGGAGTGGGAGGAGGAGAGGAGTGGGGGAGTGGTGGAGGAGAGAGTGAAGGAGTGGAGGAGAGAGGGAGTGAGAGGAGGAGAGAGAGATGGAGGAGGAGAGGAGTGAGAGGAATGAGGGAGTGAAGGAGTGAGGGACTGGGAGGAGACGGGAGTGGGAGGAGAGAGGACTGAGGGAGTGGGAGGAGAAGGGGAGCGGGAGGTGAGAAAAGGAGGAGATGAGTGGGAGGAAGGATGGTGGAGGAGAGGAGTGAGGGAGTGGGAGAGGAGAGGAGTGAGGGAGTGGGAGGAGGAGAGGAGTGAGGAGTGGGAGGAAGAGAGGAGTGAGGGAGTGGGAGGAGGAGAGGAGTGAGGGAGTTGGAGGAGGAGAGGAGTGAGAGGAGGAGAAAAGGAGAGAGGAGTCAGGGAGTGGAAGGAGGTGAGGAGTGAGATGAGGAGAGGAGTGAGGGAGTGGGAGGAGGAGGGGAGTGAGGGACTGGGAGGAGGAGAGGAGAGGAGGAGGAGAGGAGGAGATGAGTGAGGGAGTGAGAGGAGGAGGAGGAGTGAGGGAGTGGGAGGAGGAGGGGAGTGAGAGGAGAAGAAAAGGAGAGATGAGTGAGGGAGTGGAGAGGAGGAGTGGTGAGGGAGTGAGAGGAGGAGAGGAGTGAGGGAGGGGAGGAGAGAGGAGTGAGGGACTGGGAGGGGAGAGGAGTGAGGACTGGGAGAGGGAGAGGAGATGAGAGGAGTGAGAGGAGTGAGAGGAGGAAGGAGGGAGAGGAGGAGAGGAGTGAGGAGGAGGAGAGGAGTGAGAGGAGGAGAGGAGTGGGGAGGAGGAGAGGAGTGCGGGAGGAAGAGAGGAGTGTGGAGTGGAGAAGAGAGGAGTGAGGAAGGGAGGAGGAGAGGAGTGAGGGAGTGGGAAAAGGAGGGAAGAGGTAGGAGGAGAAAAGGAGGAGATGAGTGAGGGAGTGGGAGGAGGAGAGGACTGAGGGAGTGGAGGAGGAGAGGAGTGAGGGAGTGGGAGGAGGAGAGGACTGAGGAAGTGGGAGGAGGAGAGGACTGAGGGAGTGGGAGGAGGATGGGAGAGGGGAGGAGGAGATGAGTGAGGGAGTGAGAGGAGGAGATGCGTGAGGGAATGGGTGGAGGAGAGGAGTGAGGGAGTGGGAGAGGAGAGGAGTGAGGGTGTGGTGGAGGAGAGGAGTGAGGGAGTGGGAGGAGGAGAGGAGTGAGGGAGTGGAGGAGGAGAGAGTGAGGATGGGAGGAGAGAGGAAGTGCGAGGAGGAGAGGAGTGCTGGAGTGGGAAGAGGAGAGGAGGCGGGAGTGGGAGGAGGAGAGAAAGTGAGGGACTGGGAGAAGGAGAGGAGTGGGAGGAGGAGAAAAGGAGGAGAGGAGTGAGATGAGGGAGTGGGGGAGTGTCTGCACCAACAGGCCTAAAGAGCACTTTGTTGTGTTTCCTTAACAGCCTGAAAGGATCCATCTCAGTGGGCAGCTGGGTTTTCCATCAATCTACTGGAGGAGGGGGAGAGGGAGAGAGAGGGATGGGGAAGAGTGAGAGGGAGAGAGGGTGAAGGAGAGAGGGTGAGAGGGAGAGAGGGGAGAGAGGAGGGGAGAGGGAGAGAGAGGGAGGGGGAGAGTGAGAGAGAGGGAGGGGGAGAGGGAGAGAGAGGGAGGGGAGAGGGAGAGAGAGGGAAGGGGAGAGGGAGAGAGAGGGAGAAGTAATGCGCTATTGAGAGGAGGGGGGAGGGAGAGAGAGGGAGAGGGGAGAGAGAGTAGGGGGGAGAGGGAGAGTGAGGGGGAGAAGGAGAGAGAGGGAGGGGAGAGTGAGAGAGAGGAGGGGAGGGAGAGAGAGAGAGAGGGAGGGGGAGGGAGGAGAGGGAGGGGGAGGGGGGAGGAGGAGAGAGGAGGGGAGAGGGAGAAGAGGGAGAGGGAGAGAGAGGGAGGGGGGAGAGGGGAGAGAGGGAGGGGGGAGAGGGAGGAGAGGGAGGGAGAGGAGAGGGAGGGGGAGGGGAGAGAGACGGAAGAAGTAATGCGCTATTGATTTGTCTGCGGCTCCAGATCCTTGCAACTTTTCCAAAACACAAACGCTGGCGCTCCCTCCTCTCCCCCCTCCCCGGCTCTCTCCCCCCCCCGTCTCCAGCCAGAAACCTATAGCATATAACATCAGCAGGAGTGACCAGGCTGATATATGAGGCTAATTCAAACTGACTTTGTATCGATGTCTTCAAGTAGTGTGGACAAGAATCAATTACGGAAGTACAAGGTTCCACGCCCCTGGTTCTAGAAGCGTTACAGTGGCAGGAAGCCCCACAGCTCCCTACAATCCGCCTGTAGAATGGCAAAAAGGCAGGGTTGATGGAATTCCTGACGTGCTTGTTGTTCTGGGCAGGCGCTACGAATGCATCGGGCCCTATTGGAAATTAAGTTTAGCAGGCAAATGTGTCTAGCAGGCCGCCATCTAAAACAAATGGACATTGAGTTCACTCAGTGATGTGGAGGAGTTGGAAAAAGAGGGAGGTTTGGGTTATAAGAGGAGGTTGAACACAAATGCTGTACTGTTAGACATTAGTCATCATGTCTGTCTGTCTGTCCTATCTGGTGTGTTCACCTTTCACCTCCTGTCCGTCCTTCCAGAGAGATTTTAAGCTGCTCTGATAAACAGGTGTGAACAAAGAGTGCCTTTAAGTGTGTGTGTGTGTGTGAGAGATAGTACGAGAGTGAGAGAGAGCAGTGTCTCTTCCTGAAGGATAAAGTCTCTCTCCTAGACATGTACACACACGCGCGTGCCATTTGAGACAGCCCTACAGCAGTTTAGCGCTCGGCCACACATGTCCTCTCTGTCACATGGTCCCTGTAAGTGATAAAAGCTGTTTCCTCAGCACATTCAGCGTCCTCCACTCTCCATGTTAAAAAAGACCCCAAAAAATGTGGGGAAAAAAGCTATGGACTTAAAGCGCGGGGCTGCTGGGCCCTAGCGAACTGCGGTCGCCGTCTCACATAAACAGCACATGGCCGCGTGAAGACAGCAATCAATCTTTCAGGAGAGTTTTCAGAGAACAAGTCCAAATGGGGTCTTGACCCTCTCCTCCGTGTTGATTTATTAAGATCAGGAAACGGATTTCACTTTTAAAATGTGTTTGGAGAGACCACAAGGAATGTGACTGTGCTGTTTAAAGAAGGCCGTGCATGTCAGCGGTGCTCCGGCGTGTTGTTGTAGGTGTTAAAGGCGCTGGAGCGGAGTAATACAGGCCTTTTCTGAAGCGTATCTCAGCACAGCGGTAACATCAAGACAGAAGAGCAGGCTGCTCCCAGCCACAAGTCTAGTGGAGCGTCCCAAATGGCACCCTATTCCCTTTATAGTGCACTACTTTACACCGCACTACTTTACACCAGGCACCATAGGGAATAGTTTCTAGTTCAAGCACGTTGTTTGTCGGGAAGCAGAGCGGCCGTTTCAGTGGTTGTTGGCCCTTCTTCCCGGCGGCGTCAGGCCCCGCCACGAGCACCTCGCCGTGGGATGACAAACGGCTCACGCTCCCTTACACTTTTACAGCTCTCATTAAACTATTCTCACCTTCTACATCGTTCCCTCGCCAGCAGGCGTTCTCTCGGTCTCCCTCTTTCTCTGGCTGTGTCCTAAATGTCACACTTTGCCCTATATAGTGCTACGGGGCACTGGTCAAAAGTAGTGCACTACGGAGGAAAGGGAATAAGGTGCCATTTGGGACGCAGCCTCTCACTACCTCTGCGTCTGATGTACGGTGGAGGACAACACACGCTGCCTGTGAGGCCTATATAACCTGGAGTAAAGAACACATTGGGGTGGCACGTTGTGAACTAGCAGAAAGAAACCGGTTTGTTCTATTGTGCATTGTTTGTTTTTAACAATCTCCAATACAATGTTGACCTTATAAAACAAAACGGCACCATAAAAAAGCATATTTCTTTGCAACTGTTTCTGAATTATACTTGATTGGTATAGTGTATTGTGTTATATTGAGTTTCCCTCTCTCCCTCCCTCCTCTGGGAGGGGGCGCGGTGTGGTGGGTCGGTGCTCTTGCCCTCCTCTCCTCAGGCAGGTTGCAGTGCCAGTAAAAGTGTCAGACTGTATTACTGCCCTCATTAGAGAAACAGCCTTTAATATCTGGAGCTTAATAACTTCCAGGCCAAACGCAGAGCACATCACATGGCGTTAGAGCTGAGGGGGAGAGGAGGGGCGATGTGGACGGTGTGAGTCCTATCCAACCTCCACCACCCAGCCAGCCAGACAGGGTAACTTCAGCCTCCTCCAACCAGACCTTAACCCTGCTCTGTTGAGTCCAACAAGCCTAAGATAACAGCTATATGCGGAACACTATCCTAGGGCCATTTCACCCTACCACGAACCATGCCTGAAAACTAATACAAATGTATAAAAACAGATAAACATATTGTTTCATCTTTTGAAATCCAATCTCACTGTCGTCCACATTTATTCTAATAAGAGTAAGGAGAGTATAGGGTCTACTTTGTTCGTTGGAGATCATTTTTAGATTCCTTTTCATCCACGTAGATGGATAAACAACTAGAGGGACGTTGGACGCGCCAGTGATCTTTCTTGTGTGTGTGTGTGTGTGTGTGTGTGTGTGTGTGTGTGTGTGTGTGTGTGTGAGAGTGAGTGGAGTGGAAAGAGGAGTGAGGAAAGGGGGCCAAGGCAAAGCACAGGACGCCTGATCCTCTTTGGAGGATCTACACGCCTACTTCACTTTCTCCTGGACCACTAGGCGCCTGACGTTTACAATGGAGAAAGAGACGCTGGGAGGCAGAGGGAGAGAGGAGAGAAAGAGGAGAGAAAGAGATGGCGGGAGGGAGAGCGAGAGAGAGGAGAGAAAGAGATGGCGGGAGGGAGAGCGAGAGAGAGAAGAGAAAGAGATGGCGGAAGGGAGAGCGAAAGAGAATAGAGAAAGAGATGGTAGGGAGGTGAGAGAGAGAGAAGAGAAGCATGGTGGGGAGGAGGAGAGAGAGAAGAGAGATGGCGGGAGGGAGAGCGCAAGAGAGGAGAGATGGCGGGAGGGAGAAGAGAGAAAGAGATGGTGAGAGGGAGAGTGAGAGAGAAGAGAGAAAGAGATGGCGGGAGGGAGGGAGAGAGAGAGAAAGAAGT
>NC_036854.1:42681354-42690753 GCF_002910315.2 Salvelinus sp. IW2-2015
AAACAGTAGAAGACACGTGCTGCCACTACACACACAACTGCCTGGAAGTTGCCAGTGTGCTCCTGCAAGCCCGTTTTCCAGTGTGATAATATCTAACAGCCGTGGTGGACATTCAGCACCCAGGCGCCTTCACAAACAGGGAATTCTAAACTGCTCACTGTGCTGATGCTAACATCCTGTGAAACGTTGCTGCGGTGTCTGTAAAAGAGACGGAGCAAAACTGTTGAAACAAAAAAAGAACACACACACACAGATTTATTCTGTAGAAAGTAAACGGAGACAACATGTGTAGGAGACCATTAAGACGCCAACACAAAATACATAAATTGCGGTCATTTTCTCCAAATCAGACGAGATGAGAGGAGTGAAGATAGGCAGGCAGAGAAACCACCTGCTGTATTGTGGAGCCGGCCTTTGTGTGTGTGTGTGTGTGTGTGTGTGTGTGTGTGTTGTATTATGGAGCCGGCCTTTGTGTGTGTGTGTGTTGAATTGTGGGATCCGGCCTAAGCCTGTTGCAGTCAATGTCTTGTGCAAATCCTGGGGTGGAATGGTAATAATGGTGTGTCTAATCACATACGACTGGAAGACCGGCGTTCAATCCCAGCATCCATCCTTCCCACTGTCTCTCCCACCTACCCATCTCCACTCTGATTACCTAACTATTTAGATCAAGTGTACAAATCCCCCCCCCCCCCMMAAAAAAAAAAGATGGCTCCCATCTGAGCCTGGAGTTTCTAACTGCAGTTGAAGAAGCGCTGACAGACACTGGCATATTCCAAATGGCACACTATTCCCTATTATAGTGCACTACTTTGTCCAGAAGCCTGTGGCCCTGGTCAAAGGTAGTGCACTACATAGGGAATAGGGTGCCATTTGGGATGCATGCAGTGCCATCCTGGCCCAGCAGAACAAGCCCTCAGTATGAAGACTAACAGAGATGACAACTGGTGAATTATCTCTCCATGGCAACTCTAGATTAAGAGAGTATTACCATTACACCCTAGCCCCACATGTGTGGTTTATGGCTGCCACACACACACACGCACGGTGCGGTTTATCACTGCAACACTTAGTACTGGAAGTGGCCACAGAAATGTGGCAGGCATTACTGAGTACCTCCTTTCAGTCATTATGTGATGGTGCTCATTACAGCTCCTCGTCTGTTCAAGTCTGTGTCAGAGACACGCTCGACAGGCAGGCAGGGGTAGAGGAGGATGGCTCTACTGCATGTCCTAGTGTGTGTGAAGAAGGATCTCCAGTTTCCACACTCTCTGCAATATTCCCTCCCACCACAGAACAACAAGGACAAATACCAACTCTACCATGTTCTCCACAAATACCCTGACTAATTCTTCCAGGAAACTCACTCAGCTACCCGCCTGTTCACTACAGCATGTTATTTATGTCCGTCCATTGTGAGTTGAGAGGTGGACCAAAGGACCGAAGAGAACCAAGGAGGATGGTTCCCGAGGAATGACACTCACTAAAAATAAGAGGAAAAATGTGGGCCAACACTGTAGCAGCGACGCGGGAAAAGTAAAACCTTTTCTCTGCACTCCCTTCTTCCACCAACAGCTGGGTTCAAATAGGCCTCTGGTCTCTCACGCTGTGTGGCGTGTCTTAGTCCCGCTATGCAGTGATGTGTGGGGGGGGGGGGGCTGTCCAGACAGATAGACAGACGTGTGGCCTTCAATGCCCCTCCATGTAAACCCATCTGTGAAAGGCATTATAGGAATCGTGGCTTCCGAACCAGGGACCAGGCCTGCCGCGTCACGGAAGTACCTGGCTCACAGGCTGACCACATGGACGGTCACTGTACTGACGAGGAAAAGCATATAGCTCTGTGGGGAACAAGGGATCTTTAACAGGTGGAGAGGGTTCTCCCGGTGTGGCATGTGGTATCCGTATCTCACTGCTAGTCCTTCAAACCTCCTACCTCTAGCTCAGTGGAGGCTGCTGAGGGGAGGACGGCTCATAATAATGGCCGGAAAGGAGCTAATGGAATGGCATCAACATCTGGGAACCATGTGTTTGACCCTATTCCACCAATTCCGCTCCAGCCATTACCACGAGCCCGTCCCTCCCCAATTAATGTGCCACCAACCTCCTGTGCTCTAGCTTTATGGGTAATGGCATTCCGTGTTGTGAGGGGACAGGCAGGCATCCTGGTTAAACCAGACTGAACACTGCGTTTGCAATGGTAAAAAACATTGCTCTGAGGGGAACGAGGAATATTTAACTGGAGGAGAACGTTTCATACCGACCTACAGTATGTGGCATCTACTGTAACGGCTGTCCTTCAAACCTCATACCCTGTTGCTGAAGCCCTCCCTTACGGGTCACTGGGTTTCCTGTTGAGAAAGGAAAGGCAGGTAGCCATTGTTTTAAGCAGTATTCACTCTGGTCTAACCAGGATAGAAGGCTGTATGCAGAGAGGGAGAGAGAGTTAAACGTTATTTGATGATTAAAAAAGCCTTTTAGGCTGTCTGTGATGTTTGAAATATGTACTGAGAGCGTTTGAGTCCACCGTGGTGAACTCATTACAGTGTTATCTGGGGGGGAACAGAAACACACTCTGGGGCTAGTGTACTTTCCATGGGCTTACTACAGTATGCTTGCTCCAGCATGTGGAAAGTGGTACTCCAACCCAAGTGTTACAGGCTTATACAGTGGAATAGTGCTCAAGTCCCTTGGCTGAGCGACGTGGGTTTGTGTCGAGCGCTATTTGTTTTTCCCCTCCGTCTTATCCCAGAGCTCTTTAGGACTCAGGAATGTCTAGTCTGAACAGAAAACCATGCCTAATTTGTCGTCGCTTGAAAAAATGGATCGATTTGAAGAAAAGAAAAACACGAACGCACATCTCGATCTAGCTCTCGTCTTCCGCTGCACTTACGCAAAGCGGCCTGGGCTCTCTCTGGTGCTGTGTGTACTGTATGTGTCTGGGCTCTCTCTGGTGCTGTGTGTACTGTATGTGTCTGGGCTCTCTCTGGTGCTGTGTGTACTGGATGTGTCTGGGCTCTCTCTGGTGCTGTGTGTAACTGGATGTGCCTGGGCTCCTCTCTGGTGCTGTGGTACTGGATGTGTCTGGGCTCTCTCTGGTGCTTGTGTACTGTATGTGTCTGGGCTCTCTTGGTGCTGTGTGTACTGGATGTGTCTCGGGCTCTCTCTGGTGCTGTGTGTACTGGATGTGTCCGGGCTCTCTCTGGTGCTTGTGTACTGTAGTGTCCGGGCTCTCTCTGGTGCTGTGTGTACTGTACGTGTCCGGGCTCCTCTCTGAGTTGCTGTGTGTACTGTATGTGTCCGGGCTCTCTCTGGTGCTGTGTGTACTGTAGTGTCTGGGCTCTCTCTGGTGCTGTGTGTACTGGATATGTGTCTGGGCTCTCTCTGTGCTGTGTGTACTGTATGTGTCCGGGCTCTCTCTGGTGCTGTGTGTACTGGATGTGTCCGGGCTCTCTCTGGTGCTGTGTGTACTGATGTGTCGGGCCTCTCTCTGGTGCTGTGTGTGATCTGTACGTGTCCGGGCTCTCTCTGGTGCTGTTGGTACTGTACGTGTCCGGGCTCTCTCTGTGCGTGTGTACTGTACGTGTCGCGGGCTCTCTCTGGTGCTGTTGTGTACTGTACGTGTCTGGGCTCTCTCTGGTGCTGTGTGTACTGATGTGTCTGGGCTCTCTCTGGTGCTTGTGTGTACTGTATGTGTCCGGCTCTCTCTGGTGCTGTGTGTACTGTATGTGTCTGGGCTCTCTCTGTGTGTGTGTGTACTGTATGTGTCTGGGCCTCTCTCTGGTGCTGTGTGTACTGGATTTGTCCGGCTCTCTCTGGTGCTGTGTGTACTGGATGTGTCCGGGTCTTGGTGCTGTGTGTACTGTACGTGTCCGGGCTCTCTCTGGTGCTGTGTGTACTGTACTGTCCGGGCTCTCTCTGGTGCTGTGTGTACTGTACGTGTCCGGGCTCTCTTGTGCTGTGTGTACTGTACGTTGTCTGGGCTCTCTCTGGTGCTGTGTGGTACTGGAGTGTCTGGGTCCTCTCTGGTGCTGTGTACTGTATGTGCTCGGGCTCTCTCTGGTGCTGTGTGTACTGGATGTGTCCGGCCTCTCTCTGTGCTGTGTGTACTGGATGTGTCCGGGCTTCTCTGGTGCGTTTGTACTGTAGTGTCCGGTGCTCTCTCTGGTGCTTGTGTACTGTACGTGTCCGGGCTCTCTCTGGTGCTGTGTTGTACTGTACGTGTCCGGGCTTCTCTCTGGTGCTGTGTGTGTACTGTACGTGTCCTGGGCTCTCTCTGGTGGCTGTGGTGTACTGGATGTGTCCGGGCTCTCTCTGGTGCTGTGTGTACTGGATGTGTCCGGGCTCTCTCTGGTGCTGTGTGTACAGGATGTGTCCGGGCTCTCTCTGGTGCTGTGTGTACWGGATGTGTCTGGGCTCTCTCTGGTGCTGTGTGTACTGTATGTGTCTGGGCTCTCTCAGCACAGCTAGTGAGTTGGGAGCTGGGAGTGCCAAGAACACTTTCCTGTTTTCCTCATCAATCAGCCAGCCCACTCAGACAACAGGGATGCTAGACAACAAACCCAGTGCGAGGGGAGATGCCAAAGTCCACATCCCATCTGGCACCCCATCACTATATATGGTGCACTATTTTTGACCAGGGCCGATAGGGATTCTATTACCTTTATAGTGATGGGGTCAAAAGTAGTGCACTACATAGGGAATAGAGTGCCATTTGGGACATAGACTCTCTTCTCTTACCGGTCAGAACCACAACCAAACCACTGAAATGTAACCCCTGGACATTATTAAGTAACGTCACCACTGTCTAGAGCACTGTTTCCTAACTCCAGTCCTCCCAACCATATGCAATGTTATTGTATCCCTGGACAAGCACACCTGATTCAGCCCTGGATGAATTAAACCAGGTATGTTTGTCCGGGGTTACAACACAAATGTGTGCTGTTGGGGGTACTGGAGGACTGGAACCACTGGTCTAGACCAATCACACCTGTCTGTCTGCGTGGCCTCTACCTGCTCAGCCAATCACACATGTATGTCTGCGTGGCCTCTACCTGCTCAGCCAATCACACATGTATGTCTGCGTGGCCTCTACCTGCTCAGCCAATCACACCTGTCTGTCTGCATGGCCTCTACCTGCTCAGCCAATATGTGGGCCCTGGTCAAACAGTGCACTAAATGGAGAATAAGGCGCCATTTGGAACGCACATTTGGTCTTATATTTTGGCTGCGGCTCATCCTCCAGTAGTGAACCTGCAGACAGATGAAATAAACTTGTTTTCTGGAAATTGAGAATTATTTGGGGGCTTACACACGTCTCCATTTTTCCATAACTCTGTTTTAATTGGATTCTGGGGGTTGACAGCTTTCCCAGCTTTCCCCTGTACTGTTTTGTCCTTTCCTCTCCTCTATCCCACCCTCTCTCATCCCTCTATCCAGATGTTTGCTGAGAGGCTTTTCTCTGTGCCTCGGGATCTCTGGGATTAGGGTAGATTACGACAGCAGCAGAAATGGGACTGTGCCTACTGCCTACGCTTCCAGGTCTCCATCCAGGTATTGTGTGTCTAATCCCAGGGAACTAAGCTACAACGTGTTGATGGATCTAAGGAGAGACACGGGCTACGTCCCAAAATAGGGAATAGGGTGCCAACATATATAGTGCACTACTTTTGACCAGAGCCTGGTCAAAAGTAGTGCACTATATACGGAACAGGGTGCCATTTGGGACAAAACCCATGTCTTTTCTCTCTTTTCTTCTGCTCCTTTCTTTCTTCCATCCAGGAAAGGTAAGGAACGGGCCCAGAACAGCCACGGGTCTTAATGATCTCTTTAACGCTCTTCTTCCAGACGGAGMGGTGGTCTCAGAGGTGTTTAGGGCGTGGCACGGGGCTTATGGGAAGGCATCTCAGGACATGGTCCTCCTCCTCCTACTTCATTAATAAGGGCATCGATGACATCGTCCCCACAGTGACCGTATGTACATATCCCAACCCAAAGTGATGTATTAAAGGCAACATCCGCACTGAGTTCAAGGAGCGAGACACTAATCCGGACACTTATAAGAAATCCCGCTACGACGAGAAATCAAACAGTCAAAATGTCAGTACAAGACTAAGATTGATTTCTACTACGCCGGCTCTGACGCTCGTCGGATGTGGCAAGGCTTGCACACGGATTACAAAGGAAAACCCAGCTTCGAGCTGTCCAGTGATGTCTACCAGACGAGCTTGATTCCTTCTATTCCTTCCTTATAGTTTCCGTCCTCCTCTGGGTACATTGACTTCAATACAAAAYCTAGGAGGCTCGTGGTTCTCACTCCCTTCCATAGACTGACACAGTAATTATGACAACTTCCAGAGGACATCCTCCACCCCATCAGAGCTCTTGCAGCATGAACTGACATGTTGTCCACCCAATCAAAGGGTCAGAGAAGRAATCTAGTGAAAGTAGAAGTAGAAGCTACAGCTAGCTAGCACTGCAGTGCATAAAATGTGGTGAGTAGTTTACTCAGAGAGAAAGACAATAGTTGAACAGTTCTTAAATTAATTTATTCAACAATGAAAGAGTAGCAAGAGAGAGATTGTTGTATTTATTTTTCACTTAGCTTGTGAAAGCAGCTAGCTAGTTTAGCCTACTCAAACACATGGCTCAAACAGAGAGGATTGCTATGTTAGCTAGATGGCTATGGTTATCCAATACTGGAACTCTTCCAAGKCAAGGTAAGCTTTTGGTTGTATAAACGTATTTCCTTCTAAACTTCTTGCTGACTGTACTGATGGATTGTAGCGGGTTTACTAAAGCTTTAGCTCTAGTAGGTTTGTTGACTTTGACGTTACTATGGTGACAACAATGTAGTGTGTGCAGCGGTTAGCGGTTATGATATGAAGGTTTGTGTTGTGCACTGAAGTCCACGAGTGAAGGGAATAGGTGRGAGGAGGAGAGCGTGTAGATGTAAGAAGTAATTACACAATAATCAAAGGAATTATGCTGGTTGTATGTGGCTGATATGAAAGTGAACTGTGTTTGATCAGGGGTATAGTCATTCTGCCGATTTTGTTGAAAACCCTTTCTTAAACGGATGCAAACCGAACGAAACAGGGATAAACGTAACTGAATTTGTCCAATAGAAACTCTTCTATGTAACTGTTGGACTAATGATTACACCCTAGATYAGCTAGATGCAGGCAAGATTGTACAAAGCGACATTGGACGTGTCAATGTCTGTTACTCAAATGTCTCTCGACCTGTGCATCTACGCTGTAAACGTTCATTCATAGGCTAGGTTGTAGCAACCTCATGATGGGCATAGGGAAAGATGTTGTATCATGTAGTAGCCTAAACCTATCCATGTTACATTGATCTGAGTGAATAGAATATGAATGACAGTCATCCAATATGCTGTAATAGAAATAATAAAAATCGCCCCCATCTTAAACGGCACCGAACGCCATTAATTACCTCGTACCCCTTCACATGGACTCGGTACTGGTACTCCGTGTATATAGACAAGTTATCTTTACTCATTGTGTATTTATTCCTAGTATTATTACTTTCTATTATTTCTCTTTTTTCTCTCAGCATTGTTGGAAAGGGCCCGGAAGTAAGCATTTCACTGTTAGTCTACACCTGTTGTTTACRAAGCATGTGACAAGTCCCAAAACGCACCCTATTCCCTATATAGTGTACTTCTTTTGACCAGAGCCCTATTCTACAGTCTCCTGGCTCTATACTATTGAGGCATCTCACAGGAATACAGCTTGCCCCAAGGACCATTCTTTGAAAATTGAGGACTCAGACGTTCCATCACTGACCGACAAGAGGTACGGAGGGATTACAAACAGACCAAAGAAGAACAAGACAAACCACTTCTCTGCCCCCTCTTCCCCCAACTCAAGCTCCCAATTCAACCTCAAWGGCATTGAAAAAGCATCTGTATTCTAGGATTTCTTAGCTATTAGGCCTGTCCAATTTTAAGTCATACAACAGCCTGAAATGTAATAAAATGTGCAACGACTGTTGAGAGACGCTTGTAGAGAATATATTATTATTTTAGGAGCCTTTTTTTCTCTTCAAAACATCTTTTGTTTCAAAAAACCGGTGCTTCAGTGTACTAGGACATAGAAAACAAGTTAAACTGCACTGGGACCAGCAATGGAGGTTGTTCAGGTCAGAGAGGAAGAGGAGCAGTTGAGGTCGCTGACCTCATAAGGGCACTGCGACAACACGGGCAAACAGAGGCTGCRCCCCAAATGGCACCCTGTTCCCTATATAGTGCACTACKTTTGACTAGACCCTATGGGTCACGGTCAAAAGTAGTGCACTATATAGGGAATATGTGGTCATTTGAAACACACTCAATGAAGTCAAAAATAGCCCAGTGTTTGAAAGGTCATCCTTATAGAATTCCCTGATTGAGCTTGGCAGACACAACTCAGTCTTTATTTCTAAACTCAATGTGCACTGGATCTCCTGTGAAATCAACTGGTCTAAATGGATTAGTGTGCTGTGGAGTGTCCAGAGTCTAGACCGCCTCATGACCTCAACACAGCCTCACATAGCCTGGTGTATACACTAGGTGGAGGGTGGGAGAGAGGTGTGTGTGTGTGGGGGGGGAGTAGAAGCAATAGAGATAAGGGGTGCGAGGAGCAGAAAGGAAATTAGAGAGGCAGGGTTATGTCAGGAGAGAGAGGGGGGGAAAGAGAAAGAGTTCCTCAGAGAGAGAGAGCGAGAGAGTTCCTCAGAGAGAGAGAGAGCCGAGAGAGCAGAGATCAAGAGAGAGAGGAGCAGAGAGAGATACTCAGAGAGAGAGAGCGAGAGAGATACTCAGAGATAGAGAGCGAGAGAGATACTCAGGAGAGAGAGAGGGGAGAGAAGAGGATCCTAAGAGAGAAAAGAGATCCTCAGAGAGAGAGGGGGAGAGAGAAGAAGAGATCCTCAAGAGAGGAGAAAAGATCCTAGAGAGAGAGAGAGGAGTGAGAGAAGAGATCCTCAGAGAGAGAGGGGAGAAGGAGAGATCCTCAGAGAGAAGGGGAAGAGAGAGAGATCCTCAGAGAAGGGGAGAGGAGAGATCTCTTTTTCCAAGAGGAGAAAGGGTTTGAGAGACTCAGCCAGGACACTCCGTGGTACTCTGATGGGATTATAACTTCTGATTTTGTCAGGAAAGTGACAGGGGTAATAAACACACGATGGGAAGAGTTTCTGTACGCAAAGAGAATTGACCACAGTACCCAGGGAATGGTTCCAGAACAGAACAAGCCGTAATTTTTGCTGCAGGACCACATTAAACGACAGGAGAGAGGAAGAGAGAGAGAGACACACACGAGGAGCGAGAGGGAAAGGGGAAAATGAAGGAGAGAAGTGGAGGCTATGTCATGCTCCGTCTCCTTTCTGGGTTCCTCC
>NC_036854.1:42690872-42704712 GCF_002910315.2 Salvelinus sp. IW2-2015
CACACTGAGAGCGAGAGGGGAAAGGGAAAGAAAGGAGCAGAAGTGGAGGCTAGAATGAATGGGACCTTCAGGAACAACGAATGAAAAAGAACTTGTCCCTTTAACCCGAATTGAATCCATATAACAGTCGGTAGGAAAGGAACAGCTACTGTATGGCAGGGGGCGAGGGACAGTGGCAGGAACAGCTACTGTATGGCAGGGGGCGAGGGACAGTGGTAGGAAGAGCGACTGTATGACAAGGGCGCAGGACAGATCTATGAAAAGGACTGAAGGGGACATGTGATGTCTCACCTACGTGGTATCCGCTTAAATAGAAACCAGAGCCATAGAACCAACCGTCATCCTCTGGTGTCGGTGACGAGAGAGGAGGAGAGAGAACAGCATGGTAGCCAGAAGAGAAGAACAGGAGTTAGACATCAGGCATCACAGATCCCAAAAAGAACCAGCAGGCCCACCCATCTACACAGACTGCCTGAACCCAGGTGACAGCACAGCCAGGCACCACAGAGGGAAGGGAGACAGACACAAACACAGGTAGCCCCAACACTCACCACGAGACTACACTTCACCTTTCCCGCTAATCAAGATAGATTTTCAGGAATACATTTTTACCTCACATATTCAAGACATCATGGACGGCCCATAGAACAATGTACATGATCTAGCCTGGTTCTGCGGCTAGCGATGCCATGGCACTACTACAGCATCATACATAGCATAAAGCTATGTTGTTACAAGCACCTACAGTATGGATGCATCCCAAATGGCACCCTATTCCCGATATAGTAAACTACTTTTAAGGTGAGCCCTACRGGGTGCCATTTGGGACACAGCCTATGCTATGCGTGTGAAGGGAGGGATAAGCCTCTATCCCTCGCTCGGTAAAATAATGTCTGTTTCAATGAAAGTGATAAGTGAAAGAGGAAGATTCGGCACAGAAAAGGCCAATAACCTTAAGCTCCTTTCCCAGGGAGCAGGAGTATTTAACAGAGACATTGACAGAGACACCCGATGTTCCTCTTTAAAACCGTTTCGGTAGACATGAGAAGACAGGCGAAYACAAACAGTAGAATATGGGGAGCGGGAGATGAGATGAGGGTAGAGGAGGTGAGCTATCCTCATCCCTGACATGCTAAGACACATTTTGCATCCCAAATGGCATCCTATTCCCTATGTAGTGCACTACTTTTACTGGGGCCCATAATGMACTACATAGAGAACAGGGTGACCATTTGGGATGCTGATACAGATACACAGCGATGTAATGTTAAAAGGCTGATCAGCGAATGTCAGGACTCATTGTTGGGGTGCTGGCTGGGTTGCCAACCAATGAGCTGCTATGTTGCTGGGTCCCCAGCCAGTGAGCTGCTATGTTGCTATGAGTCAGTCTAATAGGTGAGCAGCAGTTAGTCTGACAAGCACTATGTACCTTCTATTTCCTCAGCTTCAAGGGGGGCTGCGAAAGCAAGATATAAGAGAGAGAGAGGTGAACGTTGGAGAGAGAGGTGAACGTTGAAGAAGAGTGAACTTGATAGAGAGCGTGAACATTGGAGAGAGAGGTGAACGGTAGGAGACGAGAGTGTAACGTTTAGAGAGAGAGGTGAACGTTAGGAGAGAGAGTTGAACGTTGGAGAGAGAGTGTGACGTTTAGAGAGAGAGGTGAACGTTAGAGAGAGGTGAAAGCAAAAGGGATGAGAGAAGAGTAAAAGAGACGAGACACCTACCAAACTCAACTGCCGTATCGTCTTAGAAAAGCAAAGAAACAAAGGAAACAACATGGTTAAAATGGTTAAAATGTTTCATTAATAAAATAAACTGTGCATGTTGTCTGTTATTCATGGTGAGGTCACCACAGGAAGAACACATTRATGTGCATCCCAAATGGCACCCTACCCCTAGTGCACTACTTTTGACCTTTTTTACTTGATAGGCATTGAGGCAAAGTATCTAGAGAGTTCAGACACACTCATCACCACATAGTCCCTATATAGTGCACTATTATAGTGCCATTTGGGACGCACACAGAGTGTTTATCTCTAGTGATACAGACACTGTCMTGATGTGTAGCAGTATCACTAAACCCATCAACATGCCAAGCAGATGCAGGCCCATGCTACCCCACACAGCTGTCTGGTCAGGCCACAGCCCAGCAGTGACGAAGAGAAGAGWGATCTGTCCCAAATGGAACCCTATTACGTATCGTGCACTACTTTTGACCAGAGCAGATGGGGCACTATAAGAAGAGTGGAGGTCAACACACATCCCAGACCCATTTGGAGCYACTTAAAAAGCKTCCTTCCTGTCATGTGGTCCCAATCCCAGCAAAAAGGGTTACATTCAAAACATACAGGACTGCACCAACGAGATCCTCGAGCTTACCTTACAGCGGACCGCTTCTCCCAGAGCGCACTGGGAGATGTTGCATCACGCTACAAGGTAAATCGCTAGCCATAACAATAGTCAGGAATGATCACGGGAAATATGATTTATTCTTTCTCAAACCAGCGGTTAGGAGGTTAGGATACATGCTAAAAGCGTCTGGCGGTGACAGGTTGTTTTTAAGTGGGAGACTGGGAGAGGGTAATGTGAATTTGAAAGACTTTATCTGACAACTTGTTTCACATGTTAGTGTGTGGTCACAGCAATGCTGCCTCCTCCCACTGTAGTGTGACATCTGAAGTAACAGCAGCTTATGAAGAGACTAAAAGAGAGAGATCAGAGAACAGTGGCTGAGAAAGAGGAGGAGGGAAGGAGGGAGAGAGGAAGAGTGTGTGTAAACGAGAGACAAGAAAGGGTGAAAGGGGGAGGAAAAAAAGAGGGAGAGGATATGTGAGGGAAGTAGAGAATGTGCTTGACAGTGATATCTATTGACCTTCAAATATAACTGAAGTCATTACACTGGTACTCTGCTTTCATCTCGAGGCTATCTGCACCCGATGGGGAAAGTTAGAGCAATAGTTTAGTATCAACTATTTCTTCCTCTGCATTCCTTGCCTGATGGAAAACCATGCGATAACAGCACGCAGGATGAAGAATCCACAGGGAAAATCAGCAGGAGAGAGCTAAAAGTATGGTAACGACTAGTGAGACAGCGCTAGCCGGCCAAATTCTTAAAAGTTTTCGTTCATAAGAGACTTTGACATTTTGGTTCTCCAGACCTACATTTTGAGAGCAGTAGTGTGTCTACTCTAGAGAGACGAGAGAGTGAGTAAGTAGTGCTGGTATTGTCGTTACGCGCCGGGGCCTGCAGTGACAGTGGAGCCTATCATTTACTAGGGAGTCGAGCCATCATGGCCGCCCACGCTGCCTGTGGTTTCAGCTCTTACAGTGTAGGCAGATTGTCACTGGACACCTCACGGCTCTCTACGGAGACACACCGAGCCGTCATGGCCGCCGACCCTGCCTGTGGCTGCAGCTCTTACAGTGCAGTCAGACTGCAACTGGATGCCTCATGGCTCCCCACGAAGCCAGAGCGAAACACAGAGAGGATTGGTATCACGTCACAGAGCTCAACCAAGGAAACCTCACCAGAAAGGTGACAGAGGGGTGAGATGGAGGGGGGAAAGAGGGATAGATTGAGGGATAAATAAAAAGGGGGAGAGGGGACATTGCTTCACATCTAGCCTCTCTGGTGTCCCTGGGCTTGGATCTTGTGTCTGAGGGGGTCGACAGAGATGGTCGCCTCGCTTCGAGTTCTTAGGAAACTATGCATTATTTAGTTTTTTTATGTATTATTTTTTACATTGTTACCCCAGGAAATCTTAAGTCTTAGTTCATACAGCCGGGAGGAACTACTGGATATAAGAGCAACGTCAACTCACCAACAGTACGACCAGGAATACGACTTCCCGAAGCGGCTCCTCTGTTTCGACCACCACCCAGGACAATGGATCTAATCCTAGAAGCAGACCCAAAACAACAGGGCCGCAGAAGGAGCAGAYGAAGCGGCCATCTGGTCAGGCTCCGTAGACGTGCACATCGCCCACCGCTCCTATACTACTAGCCAATGCCCAGTCTCTTGACAACAAGGTAGACAAAATTCGAGCAAAGTTTGCCTTCCAGAGAGAYATCAGAGATTGTAACATTGTCACGGAAACATGGCTCTCTCGGGATATGCTGATATCGGTCCAGCCACCGGGCTTCTCCATGCATCGCGCTGACAGAGATAAACACCTCTCTGAGAAGAGGAAGGGCAGGGGTGTATGCTTCATGATTAACGACTCATGGTGTAATCATAACAACATACAGGAACTCAAGTCCTTCTCCTCACCCAACCTAGAATTCCTTACAATCAAATGCCGGCCATTTTACCTAAGAGAATTCTTGTCAGTTATAGTCACAGCTGTGTACATTCCCCCTCAAGCAGACACCAAGACGGCCATCAAGGAACTTCACTGGACTACATGCAAACTGGAAACCATATATCCTGAGGCTGCATTTATTATAACTGGAGATTTTAACAAAGCAAATTTGAGAACAAGGTTACCTAAATTCTACCAGCATATTGATTGCGCTACGCGTATGGGCAACACCCTCGACCACTGCTACTCTATCTTCCACGATGCATACGAAGCCCTCTCCCGCCCTCCCTTCGGCAAATCCGACCACGATGCCATCTTGCTCCTACCGTCTTATAGGCAGAAACTCAAACAGGATGTACCAGTGACGAGAACCATTCAACGCTGGTCCGACCAATCGAAAGCCACGCTTCAAGATTGTTTTGATCACGCGGACTGGAATATGTTCTGGTCAGCCTCAGAGAACAACATTGACCTAAACGCTGACTCAGTGAGTGCGTTTATAAAGAAGTGTATTGGAGATGTTGTACCCACTGTGACTATTAAAACCTACCCTAACCAGAAACCGTGGATGGATGGCGGCATTCACATAGAATCGCATTTAACTATAGAGGTCTGGGAATATGTCTGAATACAAACAGTGTAGTTATTCCCTCTGCAAGGCAATCAAACAAGCGAAATGCCAGTACAGGGACAAGGTGGAGTCGCAATTCAACGGCTCAGATACAAGACATATGTGGCAGGGTCTACAGGAAATCACAGACTAAAAAAAGAAAACCAGCAACGTCACAGACACCGACGTCTTGCTTCCAGACAAACTAAACACTTTCTTTGCCCGCTTTGAGGATAATACAGTGCCACCGACGCTGCCCGCTAACAAGGACTGCCCCYCCCTCCCTTCTCCGTGGCTGACGTGAGTAAAACATTTAAACACGTTAAACCTYGCAAGACTGCTGGCCCAGAAGGCATCCACAGCCGCGTCCTCAGAGCATGCGCAGACCAGCTGGCTGGTGTGCTTACGGACATATTCAATCACTCCCTATCCCAGTCTGTTGTCCCCACATGCTTCAAGATGGCCACCATTGTTCCTGTACCCTAGAAAGCAAAGACAACTGAACTAAATGACTACCGCCCCGTAGCACTCACTTCTGTCATCATGAAGTGCTTTGAGAGACTAGTCAAGGACCATATCACCTCCACCCTACCTGACACCATAGACCCACTTCAATTTGCATACCTCCCCAACAGGTCCATAGACGACGCAATCGCCATCACACTGCCCTATCCCATCTGGTGAAAAGGAATGCCTATGTAAGAATGCTGTTCATTGACTACAGCACAGCATTCAACACCATAGTACCCTCCAAGCTCATCATCAAGCGGGAGGCCCTGGGTCTCAACCCGTCCTGTGTAATTGGGTCCCGGACTTTCTGACGGGCCACCCCTAGGTGGTGAAGGTAGGAAACAACATCTCCACTTCGCTGACCCTTAACACTGGGGCCCCACAAGGGTGCGTGCTCATCCCCCTGGTATACTCCCTGTTCACCCACGACTGACTGCGTGGCCATGCACGCCTCCAACTCAATTAAGTTTTCAGACGACACAGTAGTGGGCTTGATCTTGTTGTTACCAACAACGACGAGACAGCCTACAGGGAGGAAGTGAGGGCACTCGGAGTGTGGTGTCAGGAAAACAACCTCTCACTCAACGTCCACAAAACAAAGGAGATGATTGTGGACTTCAGGAAACAGCAGAGGGAGCATTTAGATTTGTGTGTATGAGGTAGTTGTTGGGGAATTGTTAGATTACGTGTTAGATATTACTGCACGGTCGGAACTAGAAGCACAAGCACTTCGCTACACTYGCATTTACATCTGCTAACCATGTGTATGTGACAAATAAAAATGTATTTGATTAGAAAGGGGGGACTCTGACAGGGGAAGGCCTGGGTTGGTAGATGCTATGGTACTGCAGGAGCTGTGTGCTCCAAGAGACACAGACATATGGAGATGGTTTTAATCATTATCATCACCAGCCACTGACTGCACTGTGCTGCATGGTGCTGTAACACAAAACCTGCTTGACCAGGGAACTGGGCCAGGGACATCAGCTCGGTACTGTCCTATACTGCAGAAGTCTAATCTCCCTTCTCTGGTCAGTCATCCTCATGCAGTAAACGCTTTACCTGGCCACTCACTCAGTCAATCTTCCTCTCTCTCAATCTCTGTCTGTCTCTCCATCACCCTCTCCACCTTTGTCCCTCCCCGGCTCTCCCTCTCTCCCCGTCCGTCTACCTCTCTCCCTCCGTCCGTCTACCCCACTTGCCATCTCCCTCCTGGCAGCGAGGCCCATCTCTCAGCTATCTCCTTACCAGTAAAGAAGCTGTGGAATGACCTCCAGTCAACACCCTCTGAATGGTGAAGAGTTATTGGCTGATGTCACTCTGCTGCCTGGTGGGCCAACACACAGGCTACATCCACAATTGTACCCTACTCCCTATATAGTGCACTACGTTTGACCAGGGCCCATAGGGAATAGGATGCAATTCGGGATGCAACCACAGATGGAGATGGTCTTCCCTCCTCCTTCCCTTGAACAAACTCAACGTTTTTATAGCCAGGATGAGACCGGACCGGGTGGAATTTTCCAGATGACATGAAATTAGATCGTTTTCATACGTCGGGACGACGGAGATTGGAACGACGGCGGTTAGACAGATTGTTTACAGTCAGGCTGTAACTGCCGGTAACGAAGCTGGTCCGCATTAGGGCCTCTGTAATCTGTATATGATTGAGTTTTACATTGGATTTTCATATAAACATATATCTGGAAATGTATACGCAGAGATTAATAACTAACACACCATAACACTGCTGTGTTATAAGTTGTTCTGATGTTGAAGGATAATATTTCAGAGGGAAAATAATACATTCAAAATACATCGTCAAGGGTGGTCTCTAATAGAGATTATGGAGTCTTAACCTCCACGGCTGAAATGAAAATGGATTCAACTTTATTTGTCCTGCTTTGTCTGTGAGCATTTCAGTTGAGACTTGAAATAGTTGTATAAATTGAGGGAAGGCCAGGTCCAGAAGCACTTAGAAGAATCTGGGGCACTATTTAAGAGTGGTTCAATCTTTCAGCAGTTGGAGAGGGAGAGCGTGTGTTGGGTGAGACAACAGTAACCTGTGAGCGAGGAGAGAGACCAAGTAGGCTCAAGATGAGCTAAAGTACAACCACATGTTTGGCAGCTAGGCTAGCGCTCCTAACTACTGTACAATCAGACAGTGGAGTGATCGCATGTCAAACGTACGGAGAGACGTGCTATAATAACGTACGGAGAGACGTGCTATAATAAGTACGGAGAGACGTGCTATAACAACGTACGGAGAGACGTGCTATAACAACGTACGAGAGACTGCTATAATAACGTACGGAGAGACGTGCTATAATAACGTACGAGAGACGTGTTATAATAACGTACGGAAGACGTGTTCATAATAACGTACGAGAGACGTGTGTATGATAACGTACGGAGAGACGTCTATAATAACGTACGGAGAGACGTGCTATAATAACGTACGGGAGACGTGCTATAAAACGTACGGCGAGACGTGCTTATAACGTACGAGAGACGTGTTATAATAACGTACGGTGAGACGTGCTATATAACGTACTCGGAGAGACGTGCTATAATAACGTACGGAGAGACGTGTTATAATAACGTACGGAGAACGTTTATAAAACTACGGAGAGACGTGTTATAATAACGTACGGAGAGACGTGCTATAATAACGTACGGAGAGACCGTTTATAATACGTACGGAGAACGTGTTATAATAACGTACGCGAGACGTGCTATAATAACGTACGGAGAGACGTGTTATAATAACGTACGGAGAACGTGTTATTATAACGTACGCGACGACGTGCTATAATAACGTACGAGAGACGTGTTATAATAACGTACCGGTGAGACGTGCTATAATAACGTACGGAGAGACGTTGCTATATAACGTACGGAGAGACGTGCTATAATAACGTACGGAGAGACGTGTTATAATAACGTACGGGAGACGTGCTATAATAAACGTACGGAGAGACGTGCTATATAACGTACGGAGAGACGTTTATAATAACGTACGGAGAGACGTGCTATAATAACGTACGAGAGACGTGCTATATAAACGTACGGAGAGACGTGCTATAATAACGTACGAGAGACGTGCTATTAAACGTACGGAGAGACGTGCTATAATAACGTTACGGAAGACGTGCTATAATAACGTACAGGTAGACGTGCTATAATAACGTACGGAGAGACGTGCTATATAACGTACGGAGAGACGTTTATAATAACGTACGGAAGACGTGTTAAATAACGTACGGAGAGGACGTGTTTATAATAACGTGACGGAAGACGTGCTATAATAACTACGGGAGACGTGCTATAATAAACGTACGGAGACGTGTATAATAACTACGGGGAGACTGTACTATAATAACGTACGAGAGACGTGCTATAATAACGTACGGAGAGACGTGCTATAATAACGTACGAGAGACGTGCTATAAAACGTACGAGACGTGTTATAATAACGTACGAAGACGTGCTAAATAACGTACGGAGAGACGTGCTATAATAACGTACGGAGAGACGTGCTATAAACGACGGAGAACTGCTATAATAACGTAGGAGACGTGCTATTGTTCTACGTCTATAATAACGTAGGAGAGACGTCTATAATAACGTACGGAGAGACGTGCTATAATAACGTACACGAGAGACGTGCTATAATAAACGTACGGAGAGACGTGCATATAATAACGTACGAGAGACGTCTATAATAACGTACGGAGAGACGTGCTATAATAACGTACGGGAGACGTGCTATTAATAAACGTACGAGAAGACGTGCATATAATAACGTACGAAACGCTGCTATAATAACTACGGAGAGAGTGCTATAATATGTATGGAGAGACGTGCTATGTTCCTAGTAAATAACGTACGGAAGAGACGTGCTATAATAACGTACGGAGAGACGTGCTATAATAACGTACGAAAGACGGTGCTATAATTAAACGTACGAGAGACGTTGTATAATAACTGACGAGACTGATAACATATGAGCGTGATAATAACTACGGAACCTGCTAAATAACGTAACGGAGAACGGTGCTATAAAACGTAACGGAGAACTCTATAAAACGTACGGAGAGACGTGCTATAATAACGTACGGAGAGACGTGCTATAATAACGTACGGAGAGACGTGCTATAATAACGTATGGAGAGACGTGCTAGCTCAGGAAGCTGTCAGGGCTCTTTCAAAGAGGAGGGGTAGAGATGAGGATGGGTGGGTGGAAGAGAGAATAGGAGGAGAGGATAAGTAGAGGAGAGCAGACTGGATGAGAGCCAGAGGGACATGATGCAAGGTTTGGGCAAGGATGGAGGGAGGAGAGAGAGGGAGGGAGGGGTATCAAAACCAGCCTAGACTGTGTCATCCACCTTGAGATTCAGGGAAATTACTTTAACCTGGCCCTGCTTAAAGGCCTACAGCCTTTTATTACTAAATGTTAAGGCATTAAACTACATTATTCCAGTATAGGGTGCATCTTGGAAGGAGAAGGAGACTATTTATAAGGCGTAAATGTTCTGCGTAAACGGACACGGTTAAGTGACGCTAGACCGGCCGGTTCAGTCCAAGATCAATATTGTTCCTATGGAGCTAGCTCCTGGGCTGGAAACACTGAGGCCCCCAGACCCCGACACACACACGCACTGACGCATGCACACACACACACAGACGGATGCCAGACGCACACGCACCTCCCTCTGTAACAGCAGTCTCTTTGGTATCTTTCAATTAGATAATGCTTTATGACTATGAGGTTGCAGACAAACAGGCCTGTCTGAATAAGAGCCTGGTTTAAACGAAAGAAACTCACTCTCCCTCCCTCCCTTCTCTCCTTCTCCTGACCTGACAGTCCACAGGGTCACACACAGACGGTCCTTTTCTGCTCCCCTTTCTCTCTGGCTCCTCGTCTCTTCACTCCCACTACCATGTTCTGTCTCTCTCTTCCTAGCTTTCTGTCTCAGAGCGAATTGGTATGTATGGGTTCTTTACCCTGTGAACAGTGTTGCGGTAGGTAGCCTAGCATTGGGGCAGTAACCGAAATGTTGCTGGATCGAATTCCCGTGGGWTAACTGAACAAGGCAGTTAACCCACAGATCCCCGGTAGGCCGTCATTGTAAATAAGAATTTGTCCTTACCTGACTTGCCTAGTTAAATAAAGATAAATAGAAATGTGAGTGTACAGAACAGAGAGAAGGCTATTATCATCCCCTGGTCACACATCAAACCCTAGCAATGTACCACATGGCACCCTATTCCCTATAAAGTGCACTACTTTTGACCAGGGCCCACAGAGCATAGGGTGACATTTGGGACACCACCTGAGACTGTGGTCTGGGACTTCCTACTCAACACAGGTATATTCTATTCATCACACTGTATGGGCCGCCCAGTATTTACCATACACACAGGCATTACATACGACTGCTGCTGCTACTACCGCTGCTACTACTACTACTGCTACCACTGCTGCTACTACCGCTACTACTGCTGCTACCACTGCTACTGCTACTACTACTACTACTTCTGCTACTACCACTCCTACTACTGCTACTGCTGCAACTACTGCTACTACAACTACTGCTGCTGCAACTATAACTACTTCCGCTGCTATTCATATTACTGCTACTACTGCTACTCATATTACTGCTACTACTATTGCTCCTGGTACTACTACCACAACTACTGCTACTCCTGCTGCTACTACTACTACCGCAACTACTGCCGCTGCTACTGTTACTCCCACTACTACTGCTGCTACTACGCTGCTGCTACTACTACTACTGCTGCAACTAATACTGCGACTACTACTACCGCTACTACTACTACTACTGCTACTACCACCACAACTACTGCCACTACTACTACTGCCGCTGCTACTGCTGCTGCTGCTACTGCTGCTGCTGCAATTACTGCTGCTACTACTACAACAACTACTGCTGCAACTACTGCTGCTAYTACTACTACTGCTGCAACTACTGCCGCTGCAGCAATTACTGCCGCTACTGCTACTACTACTGCAATTACTGCCGCTACTACTACTACTGCCACTATTGCTGCTAAAATTACTGCCGCTATTGCTGCTACAATTACTGCCGCTACTACTACTGCTACTACCGCTGCAACTGCCGCTACTACTACTACTACTACTACTGCCGCTGCTACTACCACTGCCGCTACTACTACTACTACAACTGCTGCTACTACTACCACCACCACCACCGCTACTACTGCTACCACCACTGCTACTGCTACCACTGCTACTGCTACCACTGCTACTACTACTTCCACTACTACTAATGCTCCTACTACTACTACCGCTACTACTGCCGCTGCTACTACTACTGCCACTACAACTACTACTACCACTGCCGCAACTACTGCTACTACTACTACTACTACTACTGCCACTACAACTACTACTACCACTGCCGCAACTACTGCTACTACTACAAGTACTGCTGCTGCTACTCATATTTCTGCTACTACTGCTACTGTCGCTACTACTACTGCTCCTGCTACTACAACTACTGCCGCTGCTACTCATATTACTCCTACTACTGCTACTGTCGCTACTACTACTGCTGCCACTCCTACTACTACTGCTGCTACAACTACTGCCACTGCTACAACTACTGCCACTGCTACTACTACCACGCTACTGCTACTACCGCTGCTGCTACTACTACTACTGCAACTACTGCTGCTGCTACTTCTGCAATTACTGCTGCTACGACTACTATTGCTACTACCACTACTGCTGCTACTTCCACTACTGCCACTACTACTAATGCTGCTACTACTACTACCGCTACTACTGCTGCTACTACTACTACCGATACTACTACTACTACTACTACTACTACCTTTTACTGCTAGCATTCTACCTGGCGCTTACTACTACTGCTGATACAACTACTACTGCGCTACTACTACTACTACTGCCGCTACTGCTACTACATACACGACTGCCATGCTAATCCTGCCACAGCTTCATTACTAACTAACTACCGTTTCTACTACTTACCACCGTTCCACTACTTACTACTGCCACTGCAACTGCACTACTACTACTACTGCCACTGCTAGTACTACTACTATACTGCCGCTATTACTACTTTGCCGCTACTACTACTACTACTACTACTGATGCTACTACTACTGCACTTCTGCCGCTACTACTAACTTACTACTTGCTGCTGCTACTACTACTACTACTACTACTGCCAGCTACTACTACTGCCGCTGCAACTGCCGCTACTGCTGCAATTACTGCCCCACTACTACTACCGCTGGCTACTACTACTGCTACTACTAATACAGCAACTGCCGCCAATTACTTCCCTACTACTACTGCCACTATTACTACTACTGCGGCTCTACTACTACTACTGCTACTATTTACAACTGCTGCATATTTTACTGCCACTTACTTACTGCCTGTACCAACTACTACTTGCCGCTACTTTACTACTACTGCCGTATGCCTACTACTACTACGACTTGCCATTGCTACTGCCTCCACTGCTACTATTACTACTACTACGTTTCTTACTTACTCAGCTACTTACGTTTCCACTACTACTACTGCACTCGCAACTGCCACACTACTACTACTCTTGCCACTGCTGCACTACTTCGCTGCTACTACTACTGCCGCGTCTAATACTTCCGCTGCTACTACTACTAGCCGCTACTTACTACTGATACTGCCGCTACTACTACTACTGATACTGCCGCTACTACATACTACTGCACTTCGCCACCTACCTGCCGCTTACTACTACTACTATGCCGCTGCTAACTACTGCTGCTACTACTGCGGCTTAACTACTACTACCGCAGCTACTACTACTACCGCCGCTGCTACTACTGCTGCTCTACTACTGCGGCTACTACTACTACCGCCGCTACTACTACTACCGCGCCACTTACTTACACTACTACTACTACTACTACTACTACTACTACTACTACTACTAACTACTAACTACTACTTACTGTCGCTATACTACTACTGTCGCTACTACTACTAACTACTACCGCTACACTGCCGGCTACTACTTACTGCCACTTGGCTATACTACTACTGCCCGCTGCTACAGCTGCTGCTACTGCAATTACTGCCGCTACTACTACTACTACTACTACCGCTGCGGCTAACTACTTACTGTGCTACTACTACTGCACGCTACTACTACTACTACTATTACTGCCACTACTACGCCGCTACTACGACTGCCACTTCTGCCGCTGCTACCTATTACTACTTACTACCGCCGCATTACTACTACTACTGCCGCTAACTACTTACTACTAACTGCGCTATAACTACTACTACTTCTTGCTACTTACCTACTATGCTACTACTACTACCACGGCTACTGTACTACTACGGCCATTT
>NC_036854.1:42706065-42711398 GCF_002910315.2 Salvelinus sp. IW2-2015
CTACTGCCGCTGCTACTACTACCGCTGCTACTACTATTGATACTACTGCAACTGCCGCTACAATAACTGCCGCTACTACTACTACTACTGCCACTACTACTTCTGCCGCTGCTACAACCGCTGCTACTAATACTACTTCTACTGCCGCTACTACTACTGCTACTACTACTACTCAAGAAAGTTAACTGATATTAAAGGGAAACAGGAGAACAGTACAGCTCTACTCTCATTTTATTCTCTCACTCGCTCTCTCTTTACAACTTTGTGTCAGTCAGGCTATGTTGAGCTGATCCTCACCATGTATGCCAATAGTGCGTGGTTTAACATAACCAGGAAGTAAACAAGGCCAATGGACATGTCCTATCCATGTCCTACTTAAAGGGAGAGACGACTAAGGGGATTATTATTTTAGTCAAATAAGCACTATTTTAGACATCTTTCATGGCCTCTGTGTGTGCTACCAGACCAGAGCCAAACCAGCAGCATCTGTACTCTGCTCATATATTTAGGAAGCAGAGAAATAAATCAAACATTTGCAGATGTTATCGCAGAAACAACAAAGTGCTTTTTTGTCTCCAACAGAGGAGTAATAATACTTAATACGAAACAATACAAACATAATCCAAAAGTAAAAAGACAGAAATTAAGAAATATCAGAACAAGCATATACTGTATACATACACACACACCACACAGAACAAAACTATAAACKCAACATGTAATGTGTTGGTCCCATGTTTCATGAGCTGAAATAAATTATCCCTGAAATGTTCCATACCCACAAAACATTTATTTCTCTCTAATTTTGTTGACAAATTTGTTTACATTCCTGTTAGTGAATATTTCTCCTTTGCCAAGATAAGTCATCCACCTGACAAGTGTGGCATATCAAGAAGCTGATTAAACAGCATGATCACTATCGCTGGGCACAATAAAAGGCCACTCACACAACACAGATGTCTCAAGGTTTGAGGGAGCGTACAATTGGCATGCTGACTGCAGGAATGTCCACCAGAGCTGTTGCCAGAGAATTTAATGTTAATTTCTATACCATAAGCCACCTCCAACGTTGTTTTATAGAATTTAGCAGTACGTCCAATTGGCCTCACACTTGCAGACCACGTGTAACCACGCCAGCCCAGGACCTCCACTTCTGGCTTCTTCAACTGCGGGATCGTCTGAGACCAGCCACCCGGACAGCTGATAAAAATGAGGACTGTTTCTGTCTGTAATAAAGCCCTTTTGTAGGGAAAAACGTATTCTGATTGGCTATGCCTGGCTCCCAAGTAGGTGGGCCTATGCCCTCCCAGCCCCCCCCATGACTGCGCCCCTGCCCAGTCATGTGAAATCCATAGATTAAGGCCTAATGAATTTATTTCAATTGACTGATTGTCTTATATGAACTGTAACTCAGTAAAATCTTAGAAATTGTTGCATGTAGCATTAATATTTTTGTTCAGTACATACAATTGAAGTCAGAAGTTTACATACACCATAGCCAAATACATTTAAACTAAGTTTTTCACAATTCCTAACATTTAATCCTAGTAAAAATTCCCTGTCTTGGGTCAGTTAGGATCACCACTTCATTTTAAGAATGTGAAATGTCAAAATAATAGTTGAGAGAATGATTTAGTTCAGCTTTTATTTCTTTAATCACATTCCCACAGGGTCAAAAGTTTACATACACTCAATTAGTATTTGGTAGCATTGCCTTTGAATTGCTTAACTTGGGTCAAACGTTTTGTGTAGCCTTCCACAAGCTTCCCACAATAAGTTGGGTGAATTTTGGCCCATTCCTCCTGACAGAGCTGGTGTAACTGAGTCAGGTTTTTAGGCCTCCTTGCTCGCACACGCTTTTTCAGTTCTGCCCACAAATGTTCTATGGGATTGAGGTCAGGGCTTTGTGATGGCCACTCCAATACCTTGACTTTGTTGTCCATTTTGCCACAACTTTGGAAGAATGCTTTGGGTCATTGTATATTTGGAAGACCCATTTGTGACCAAGCTTTAACTTCCTGACGGATGTCTTGAGATGTTGCTTCAATATATCCACATAATTTTCCTTCCTCATGTTGCCATCTATTTTGTGAAGTGAACCAGTCCCTCCTGCAGCAAAGCACCCCCACAACATGATGCTGCCACCCCCGTGCTTCACGGTTGGGATGGTATCTTCAGCTTGCAAGCTTCCCCCTTTTTCCTCCAAACATAACGATGGTCAATATGGCAAAACAGTTCTATTTTTGTTTCATCAGACCAGAGGACATTTCTCCACAAAGTACGATCTTTGTCCCCATGTGCAGTTGCAAACCGTAGTCTGGCTTTTTTAAGGAGGTTTTTGGAGCAGTGGCTTCTTCCTTGCTGAGCAGCCTTTCAGGTTATGTAGATATAGGACTCGTTTTACTGTGGATATAGATCTTTTTGTACCTGTTTCCTCCAGCATCTTCACAAGGTCCTTTGCTGTTGATCTGGGACCGATTTGCACTATTCGCACCAAAGTATGTTAATCTCTAGGAGAGAATGCCTCCTTCCTGAGCGGTATGATGGCTACGTGGTCCATGTTGTTTATACTTGCGTACAACTGTTTGTACAGATGAACATGGTACCTTCAGGCATTTGGAAATTGCTCCCAAGGATGAAGCAGACTTGTGGAGGTCTACAATTTGTTTACTGAGGTCTTGGCTGATTTCTTTTGATTTTCCCATGATGTCAAGCAAAGAAGCACTGAGTTTGAAGGTAGGCCTTGAAATACATCCACAGGTACATCTTCAATTGAATCAAATGATGTCAATTAGCCTATCAGAAGCTTCTAAAGCCATGACATCATTTTCTTGAGTATTTCAAGCTGTTTAAAGGCACAGTCAACTTAGTGTATGTAAACTTTTGACCCACTGGAATTGTGATACAGTGAATTATAAGTGAAATAATCTGTCTGTAAACAATTGTTGGAAAAATTACTTGTGTCATGCACAAAGTAGATGTCCTAACCTACTTGCCAAAACTATAGTTTGTTAACAAGAAATTTGTGGAGTGGTTGAAAAACGAGTTTTAATGACTCCAACCTAAGTGTATGTAAACCTCTGACTTCAATTGTATATAGTACCGTTCAAAAGTTTGGGGTCACTTAGAAATGTTCTTGTTTTCCATGAAAACATATATGAAATGAGTTGCAAAATTAATAGGAAATATAGTCAAGACGTTGGTCTTAGGTTAGGTTATAAATAAAGGTTATAAATAATGATTTTTAATTGAAATAATAATTGCGTCTTTCAAACTTTGCTTTCGTCAAAGAATCCTCCATTTGCCACAATTATAGCCTTGCAGACCTTTGTAGTTGTCAATTTGTTGAGGTAATCTGAAGAGATTTCCCCCCATGCTTCCTGGCGTTGCAAAATGGAGTGATAGCCTTTCTTCTTCAAGATTCATTTTACCCTGTACAAATCTCCCACTTTACCACCACCAAAGCATCCCCAGACCATCACCTCCACCAATGTTTGACAGATGGCGTCAAGCACTCCTCCAGCATCTTACATTTTTTCTGCGTCTCACGAATGTTCTTCTTTGTGATCCGAACACCTCAAACTGAGATTCGTCTGTCCATAATACTTTTTTTCCAATCTTCCTCTGTCCAGTGTCTGTGTTCTTTTGCTCATCTTAATTTTAAATTTTTATTGGCCAGTCTGAGATATGGCTTTTTCTTTGCAACTCTGCCTAGAAGGCCAGCATCCCGGAGTCGCCTCTTCACTGTTGACGTTGAGTCTTGTGTTTTGCGGGTACTATTTAATGAAGCTGCCATGTGAGGACTTGTGAGGTGTCCGTTTCTCAAATTAGACATTCCAATGTTCTTGTCCTCTTGCTCAGTTGTGCACCGGGGCCTCCCACTCCTCCTTCTATTCTGGTTGGAGCCAGTTTGCGCTGTTCTGTAAAGGGAGTAGTATACAGCGTTGTACGAGATCTTCAGTTTCATGGAATAGCTTTCATTTCTCAGAACAAGAATAGACTGACAAGTTTCAGAAAAAAGTTATTTGGTTCTGTCCATTTTGAGCCTGTTTTATTGTTTCTTTAATCAAGACAACAGTTTTCAGCTGTGCTAACATAATTGCAAAAGGGTTTTCTAATGATCAATTAGCCTTTTAAAATGGTAAACTTGGATTAGCTAACACAACGTGCCATTGGAACACAGGAGTGATGGTTGCTGATAATGGGCCTCTGTACGCCTATGTAGATATTCCATAAAAAACAGCTTTCCAGCTACAATAGTCATTTACAACATTAACAATGTCTCAATGTATTTCTGATCAATTTGATGTTATTTTAATGGACAAAAATGTGATTTTCTTTAACAAAAAAAAAACGGACGTTTCTAAGTGACCCCAAACTTTTGAACGGTAGTGTTTATAGGCAGGTAGCCTAGTGATTAGAGCGTTGGGCCAGTAACTAAGGTTAATAGATCAAATCCACGAGCTGACAAGGTAAAGATCTGTCGTTCTGCCCCAGAACAAGGCAGTTAACCCACTGTTCCTAGGCCGTCATTGAAAATAAGAGTTTGTTCTTAACTGACTCCCCGAGTTAAATAAATAAAATAAAAATATACACAGTACCAGTCAAAAGTTTGGACCTACTCATTCCCGGGTTTTTCTTTATTTTCTACATTGTAGAATAATAGTGAAGACATCAAAACTATGAAATAACACATATGGAATCATGTAGTAACAAAAAAAGTGTTATACAAATCAAAATATATTTTATATTTGAGATCCTTCAAAGTAGCCACCCTTTGCCTTAATGACAGCTTCTCTCAACCAGCTTCATGAGGTAATCACCTGGAATGCATTAGCAGGTGTGCCTTGTTAAAAGTACATTTGTGGAATTTCTTTCTTTCTTAATGCGTTTGAGCCAATCAGTTGTGTTGTGGCAAGGTAGGGGTGGTATACAGAAAATAGCCCTATTTGGTAAAAGACCAAGTCCATATTATGACAAGAACAGCTCAAATACGAGAGAAGAGGAATACACACCTCCTCGGCTGAGAGGCAGTGTGTACAAACAGTACACCACAAACACTTAGACACGCACGCATGCACACACATGCTGGCATACCTAAGAGGTACTACATACACTCTGAAAAGCTAGGATGTCTGGGGCTGCATTAGGAAATAAACACTTTGGGAGTCGAGACAGTTGGTTTCTGTCTAAAGTGTTAATTACCTTATAATCTCTCTCCGTCCCACTCTCTCTCTCGCTCTCTCTCCGTCCCTCTCTGGCTCTCTCGGTGTCTCTGTCCCCTTCTCTCTCTCTCTCTCTCTCTCTCTGTCCCTCTCTCTCTCTCTCTCTGT
>NC_036854.1:42711498-42717330 GCF_002910315.2 Salvelinus sp. IW2-2015
CACGCGAAAACCCCCAAGTACTCAACGTTATCAAAGCAAGATGAAAGAGGTAACTCTGGGCCTGGCTGGCGCTTTAAATACTAGTTTTGTAAGGGTGGAGGCCAAGACAGGGATAAGACAGACAGTATACTAGACAGGGAGTTTCTGTAAATGGGGGTTGTGGCAGACAGACAGGTATAGCGTTAGACAGGTCTTGTAATGGGGGTGGCAGACACAGACAGGCTATATAGACAGGTAGGGGGGAAAAGGATGGGGGGTATGCGTGGAGGGTAGGACAGTCGGGGTAGGTCGAGGCGGAAAGAGACGGTAGCGGCAGGGGTAAGTAGCGAGAGTAGGGGTATGGGGTAGGAGGTGATTCAGAGTGGGTACGGGGAACGTCGCGTGGTTGCGAATCGGGAGGTAGTGGGAGGACAAGAGGACCTGGACGAGAGGCATGGAAGGAGAGGAGTAGGGAGGATTACACGCGAAAGAGTCAGTGGGGACAGGAGGAAAGGGGGTAGTGGGGACCAGGAGGAGGGGGTATAAGGCTTCTGGACACTGCAGGAGGCAGAAGGGCGCGCTACACGTTCCTCCTCCAAGGAGGACAGGAGAGAGGGGTGTAGTAGGCAATGCGGGATCAAGGAGTTAATGCAGTGTGAGAGTAAGGGAGTAGGGAGAAGAGAAAGGGAGAGGAGAGTTGTAGGGTGGGTAAGGCAAGGAGGAGAGGGGGTAGGAAGTATAATTGAACACAATATCCCGGGATAAGGAAAGAGGGCGTAATGGACGCGAATCGGGAAGAGAAGAAAGAAGAGAGCAGAGAGAGAGAAGGACAGGGGAGGAGGGGGGGGGGGGGAGGGGGAGGGGGGGGGGGGGGGGGGAGTGGGGGGGGGGGGACAGGCAGGAGAAGGTTGGTAGGTTGGGCATAGGAGAGGGAAACAGGAGGTAGTGGGGACAGAGGACAGGTGGGTAGCCGGTTGGCGGACAGGAGAGGGGTAGGCATGGGACACGGAGCGCTTAGAGGGGGTGCCCACCGGTCACTAGTAGGTTGTTGACGCCTGTCAGGAGTTACAGCGAGGGATAGAAGTTTAAAGAAATGGTCAGCCATAGGGGGAAAACAATGACATTTTTTTGTTTCCTTTTCAGGACGCCACAGATCATATGAATATGGTCGGTGAGGAATTGTACTAGGATTTAAATAAGAAACGGCGGGTGATACGGAGGAGAGGGGGCGTACCAAAGTCCGCAAAAGGTCAAATAGTTTTGACTAGAACGCGGAAGAACATTCAATGAAAACCTAAGGAAAATGTATAAAGCCCAGGGAAGTAGGATATATTCTTTATGTGTATAAAATGCTGTGGTGTTCCTCCAGTTTTCCTTTTCTCATTTAAAGATGGGGACAGGAGGAAGAGGGATCTATCAAACGACGAAGGAGAGTCCCTCATGTTCCATATAATCTTCCTCAAGCCGGTACGTGGGACAGGAAGGAGAGGGGGTAGGTGGGGACAAGGGGTAGGGGAGCTGGTCGAGACGGACAGTACAGGAGGGTAGTGGGACAGTGAGGACCGAGATAGTAGGAAGGAGGTACAGGAGGAGAGATGGTAGGGGAGTAGAGGACAGGGAGTAGTGGGGACAGGAGGACAACCACACAAAGAGGGGGGACGGGGACACGGGCAGAGGGGGAACAGGACCGAACACGGGGTAAGGGACAGGAAAGGAGAGGAGTAGGGAGGAGTAGGGGGACTGGGAGTAAGTGCACAGGGGCGAGGGGGACAGGAGGACAGGGAGACACGAGAGAAGGGGGAGGACAGCGAAGGACAGGGGTAGGTTGTGTGGGGTGGTGTCTGGTCCTTGGGTAGCCATAAACGTATGCACACACTCTCCATATCGACGGAACTGTTTGGAGAAGGTTCATGAAGCCTGCCGCGAGGATTGGCCATGGCCATACTGTTTAGCCTGCAACCACTACCAGTGAATATCGGCATTTCACCGCTCCTTGGCTCATGATCTGAAGGATATCTCCCCTCTTGAAGGCCAGGCCCGCCTCCTTACACGGGATGGCTTTGTCCTCAGCTGGGTCGTAGTCAAACAGTGTCTTCACAAACATCTGGAGAGAGATGGGAGGGGGAGGTTGAGAGAGAAAGAAGTTTTAAAAAGGACGACAGCGGTTTCTTCACATTACCTTTTGTCTCCTCTCCCCACTAGTCACCGTGGCAACATCAAGGTAGGCCGTCGCTACGGCGATCTAAACCTGCCCGGCTTCGGAACCAGATCAGACACACTTCACTGTTGCTTAATGTGATTGGCCAGGAAAGGTCAACACAATCAGGAGTTTGTCTATTACCTGCCTGAAGCCATTGGCTCTAGTCTCTCTGGGTTATTCCATCAACATGGTCTACATCCCAAATGGCACCCTATTCCCGACATAGTGCACTAGTTTGACCAGGACCGATAGGGCTCTGGTGAAAAGTAGTGCACTATAGGGAATGGAGGAGGAACACCCCCACATACTAAAGTCTGTCAGCTGTCTTAGAGCGTGGCGAGAGTTTAACGTCTACTGAGTCACAGACTCTAAATGTGACTCCTACTTCGTTCCGCTTTGTGATCTGGGCTGATTCGCAGGTCCAAATTAACTTCGGTAATCTTTCCCTACTGAAGAGGGAAACATATTTTGCAGAGATGGGCTAATTTATGTTGGCAGTCAGCGGAGGGACACAGCGCGTCATCAACACAACAGAAGTAAGACCTGGGAGAGAGAAAGGAGTGGAGACTTGGACAACTTCCCCGTTATAGCGAAAACAACTCACTACATCTTCACTCCAAGACGCCTAAGCAGTCACAGTAAATTACCAGTCCTTAGCCACTGGGGAATATGTGCAGACAGGAGACAGACAGACAGACAGACAAACAGACAGACAGACAGACAAAGACAGGAGACATAGACAGACAGGAGACAGACAGTGACAGCAGGAGGAAACATACTTTCTGGCTCTACAGCCTGACAGCAGGAGGAAACATACTTTCTGGCTATACAGCTAACAGCAGGAGGAAACATACTTTCTGGCTCTACAGCCTAACAGCAGGAGGAAACATACTTTCTGGCTCTCCAGCCTAACAGCAGGAGGAAACATACTTTCTGGCTCTACAGCCTGACAGCAGGAGGAAACATACTTCTGGCTCTACAGCCTGACAGCAGGAGGAAACATACTTTTGGCTCTACAGCCTGACAGCAGGAGGAAACATACTTTCTGGCTCTACAGCCTAACAGCAGGAGGAAACATACTTTCTGGCTCTACAGCCTAACAGCAGGAGGAAACATACTTTCTGGCTCTACAGCCTAACAGCAGGAGGAAACATACTTTCTGGCTCTACAGCCTAACAGCAGGAGGAAACATACTTTCTGTCTCTACAGCCTAACAGCAGGAGGAAACATACTTTCTGGCTCTACAGCCTGAAGCAGGAGGAAACATACTTTTCTGCTACAGCCTACAGCAGGAGGAAAACATACTTTCTGGCTCTACAGCCTAACAGCAGGAGGAAACATACTTTCTGGCTCTACAGCCTAACAGCAGGAGGAAACATACTTTCTGGCTCTACAGCCTAACAGCAGGAGGAAACATACTTTCTGGCTCTACAGCCTAACAGCAGGAGGAAAACATACTTTCTGGTCTTACAGCCTAACAGCAGGAGGAACATACTTTCTGGCTCTACAGCCTACAGCAGGAGGAAACTTACTTTCTGGCTCTACAGCCTGACAGCAGGAGGAACATACTTTCTGGCTCTACAGCCTGACAGCAGGAGGAAACATACTTTCTGGCTCTACAGCTAACGCAGGAGGAAACATACTTTCTGGCTCTACAGCCTAACAGCAGGAGGAACATACTTTTCTGGCTCTACAGCCTAACAGCAGGAGGAAACATACTTTCTGGCTCTACAGCCTAACAGCAGGAGGAAACATACTTTCTGCTCTACAGCCTACAGCAGGAGGAAAATACTTTCTCTCTACAGCCTGACAGCAGGAGGAAACATACTTTCTGGCTCTACAGCCTGACAGCAGGAGGAAACATACTTTCTGGCTCTACAGCCTGACAGCAGGAGGAAACATACTTTCTGGCTCTAACAGCCTAACAGCAAGGAGGGAAACATACTTTCTGGCTCTACAGCCTAACAGCAGGAGGAAACATACTTTCTGGCTCTACAGCCTAACAGCAGGAGGAAACATACTTTCTGGCTCTACAGCCTAACAGCAGGAGGAAACTACTTTCTGGCTCTACAGCCTAACAGCAGGAGGAACATACTTTCTGGCTCTACAGCCTAACAGCAGGAGGAAACATACTTTCTGGCTCTACAGCCTAACAGCAGGAGGAAACATACTTTCTGGCTCTACAGCCTGACAGCAGGAGGAAACATCTTTCTGGCTCTACAGCCTGACAGCAGGAGGAAACATACTTTCTTGCTCTACAGGCCTAACAGCAGGAGGAAACATACTTTCTGGCTCTACAGCCTAACAGCAGGAGGAAAAACATACTTTCTGGCTCTACAGCCTCAGCAGGAGGAAACATACTTTCTGGCTCTACAGCCTAACAGCAGGAGGAAACATACTTTCTGGCTCTACAGCCTGACAGCAGGAGGAAACATACTTTCTGGCTCTACAGCCTGACAGCAGGAGGAACATACTTTCTGCTCTACAGCCTGACAGCAGGAGGAAACTACTTTCTGGCTCTACAGCCTACAGCAGGAGGAAACATACTTTCTGGCTCTACAGCCTAACAGCAGGAGGAAACATACTTTCTGGCTCTACAGCTGACAGCAGGAGGAACATACTTTCTGGCTCTACAGCCTACAGCAGGAGGAAACATACTTTCTGCTCTACAGCCTAACAGCAGGAGGAAAACATACTTTCTGGCTCTACAGCCTAACAGCAGGAGGAAACATACTTTCTGGCTCTACAGCCTAACAGCAGGAGGAAACATACTTTCTGGCTCTACAGCCTAACAGCAGGAGGAAACATACTTTCTGGCTCTACAGCCTAACAGCAGGAGGAAACATACTTTCTGGCTCTACAGCCTAACAGCAGGAGGAAACATACTTTCTGGCTCTACCAGCCTGACAGCAGGAGGAAACATACTTTCTGGCTCTACAGCCTACCAGCAGGAGGAAACATACTTTCTGGCTCTACAGCCTGACAGCAGGAGGAAACATACTTTCTGGCTCTACAGCCTGACAGCAGGAGGAAACATACTTTCTGGCTCTACAGCCTAACAGCAGGAGGAACATACTTCTGGCTCTAACAGCTAACAGCAGGAGGAAACATACTTTCTGGCTCTACAGCCTGAACAGCAGGAGGACACATACTTTCTGGCTCTACAGCCTGACAGCAGGAGGAAACATACTTTCTGGCTCTACAGCCTAACAGCAGGAGGAAACTACTTTCTGGCTCTACAGCCTAACGCAGGAGGAAAACTACTTTCTGGCTCTACAGCCTAACAGCAGGAGGAAACATACTTTCTGGCTCTACAGCCTAACAGCAGGAGGAAACATACTTTCTGGCTCTACCAGCCTAACAGCAGGAGGAAACATACTTTCTGGCTCTACAGCCTGACAGCAGGAGGAAACATACTTTCTGGCTCTACAGCCTGACAGCAGGAGGAAACATACTTTCTGGCTCTACAAGCCTAACAGCAGGAGGAAACATACTTTTCTGGCTCTACAGCCTAACAGCAGGAGGAAACATACTTTCTGGCTCTACAGCCCTAACAGCAGGAGGAAACATACTTTCTGGCTCTACAGCCTGACAGCAGGAGGAAAACATACTTTCTGGCTCTACAGCCTAACAGCAGTATAAACCAATTCTTC
>NC_036854.1:42718006-42722970 GCF_002910315.2 Salvelinus sp. IW2-2015
ACAGACAAAGACGGAGACTGACAGCCAAGACAGACAGACAGACAGAACAGACAGACAGACAGGAGAAACAGACGACGACAGACAGACAGACAGACAGACAGACAGACAGACAGACAGGACGACATACAGACAGGAAACATACAGACAGACAGACAGACAGACAAAGACAGACAGACATACTGACAGACAAAGACAGGAGACAGACAAGAGACAGACAAGAGACAGCCAAGAGACAGACAGAGACAGACAAGAGACAGACAAGAGACAGACAAGAGACAGACAGTGTCAGACAGTGTCAGACAGACAGGATACAGACACAGACAGACATGAGACAGAAAGACAAGAGACAGACATAAGACAGACAAGAGACAGACAAGAGACAGACAAGACACATACTGGAGAAAACCAGGAGACAGAACAGGAGACAGACAGACAGGAGACAGCCAGCACAGGAGACGACAAGACAGGAGACACAGACAAGAGACAGACACATAAGACAAGAGACAGACACAGACATAACGACAGACAAGAGACAGACAGAGACAGACAAGAGACAGACTGGAGAAAACCAGGAGAAAGACAGGAGACAGACAGACAGGAGACAGACAGACAGGAGACAGACAGACAGGAGACAGACAGACAGGAGACAGACAGACAAGAAGACAGACACATACAGAACAAGAGACAGACACAGACATAACGACAGACAAGAGACAGACAAGAGACAGACAAGAGACAGACGAGAGACAGACGAGAGAAAAGAGACAGACAGAGACAGACAGACAGAAGAGAGCAGACAGACAAGAGACAGACAGACAAGAGACAGACAGACAGAGACAAACAACAGACAAGAGACAGACAGACATACAAGAAAGAGACATACACAGACATAACGACAGACAGAGAAGACAAGAGAACAGATAGAGACAGACGAGAGACAGACGAGAGACAGACAGCCAGAGAAGACAGAGACAGCAGCCAGAGACAGACAAGAGACAGACAGCCAGAGACAGACAGAGAGACAGATAGACAGACGGGTAAAAGTCTCTGTATGTGTTAGGGTGATTTAAGGAGGGCTACGTTACCATGTGGTGAAATTATGTATCAGATGGGGACTTTGTTTGGGTCTGAGCAAGGAGGAAACATACTTTCTGGCTCTATCAGCCTAACGCAGGAGGACATACTTTCTGGCTCTACAGCCTGACAGCAGGAGGAAACATACTTTCTGGCTCTACAGCCTGACAGCAGGAGGAAACATACTTTCTGGCTCTACAGCCTGACTAGCAGGAGGAAACATACTTTCTGGTCTCTACAGCCCTACACACAGCAGGAGAACATACTTTTCTGGTCTACATAACAGCCTCACAGCAGGAGGGAAACATACTTTCTGGCTCTAACATACAGCCCTGAAGCCAGGAGGAGGAACATACTTTCTGGCTCTACATAACAATGAAAAAAAATGCCTAACGCAGGAGCATAAACATCTGGGCTTCTACAGGCGCTTGAACAAGCGGAAGCCCGGGAAGCGATAAATCTTGTCTCCTCTCCATCCATCACTAAAGAGTGCCCTATATAAATCTAAAATTAACAGTAAATCATTATTGTATGCCCTGGAATAAAAGCCAAAGTCTAGAAACAAAAACAACAAACGTACTAAAACTGAAAAAAATCACCATGCCTAGGACCTTGCTGAAAGCTCCTGCTTCACTCTCCCTCTCCGCTCGTCTTGTCCATCTTTCTTTTTCTCTCTACAGTTTTACACATGTGTACCCAATTAGCACGCACTTCAATGTATTTATTATAGCCAAGGAAGGAGAGTAAACTAGCTCTTCTCAGAGGGGAGTCTGAAGTTCTGGCAGCGATACACAGGTTCAGATTGATATCTGAAATGACCATATTAAAACCATTAAACTATGACAGAGAGAACAACCCACCCACCCACATGCACCCTGTGTTCTGACAAATGGTATTCCAGCTTGGCTTTTGACCTGAGGCTCAGCTAGGGGACATACTTCCCCTCGCCTCCTCTGTAATTGATAAATGCCTATGAACGACCATACATCACAACTATGAGTTGGAGAATACAGGATACAGCCAGACGGGAGGATTTTCAGTTAAAACAGCCACCTAACGTTACAAGCAACTGCATTGACAGTACACATAAACCTACAAAACAAACACAAATCTCACATTCACACCAACACATACATAAGTGTTACTGTGGGCAGCTCGACCTGTCAGATACACACTCCTACAGGAGGACCTGGACACTAACAAAAACACACCATGGAATCCAACATGGATTGTACAATAGTACCCACAAGATCCTATCAAACCCTCCCATTCAATCTAGCCATTCCTCTGCCTATATACAGTAGATTTCCCATTGAGTTGATGAGGGATGCGTAGACCCCAGGGACCATATTCATAAAGAGTAGGAATGCTGACAGTGTTGGGGAATAGTGAACTAACTACATGTAGCTTGCTGACAGTGTTGGGGAGTAGTGAACTAACTACCCAATCAGCATAATGAGTACGGCAGGAAGGCAGCAGCAGGACCTTACCTTGGGCTCCTTGCTTGGCGTCTCCTCTTTGATGGCTGGTATTAATTTAAACGTAATGGCCCCTTGGGACTGGGACTGAAACACAGACAACCGAAAGAGAGAGAGAGAGAGAGAGAGAAGAGCGGGAGAGAAAGAGAGCGATATAGAGAGAAAGAGAGAGAGATAGAGATAGAGAGGGAGGGAGAGAGAGAGGGGGGGTAATTCAGTTTCATTGTAAATAACTCAAAACCCAACAAGCCTCATCCAATGAGAAAGCTTTAACCTGAGGATCAGTTTTACTTTTCAACAATTAGGATAGGATGACTGCTGGGGGAGTGGAGCGGAGGGAAGAGGAGAGCCGCCAAGAGGATTCTGGTCCTAAAGCAACCACTGCTTTTAACAGGTCCCAGTCTACCAATTCCAAACTATCTTTCTCTTTCCTCTCTGGCTCCATCTCTACCCAGAGCTGATCTGAGGACTGTGGCAGTGTGTGTGTTTGGAGCGACTACAAAGCCCCCTACAGGGACCCCTCCCTGCCTGTCTCTTCCAGGGGGAGTATGTGGCCCAACATACCCCAAACAGAGGCCTGCTCCTGGGCCTGCTGGTACAGCAGGGCTGGCCAGAGTTTAGCTTAGCTGTCAACACAGATGAATCATAGGGACATGGCCGCCCAGTGAGGATGAGTTAGGAGGAGAGAGTCCTGCCACTACAAACAAGACTGTAAATCTCTATAGCCGCGGGGCCCCGGCACCAAAACACAACTATAAACAGCAGGTCAATGATAACATACACACACAAGCATGGACTAAAATACACACAGAGATGCACGCACACACACCAGAATGTGGATGATTTCATCCGGCTTCTTGTCATCCACAGGAACGCCGTTCACTTCCCTCAGCACGTCGCCTACATGGATCAGACCTGGGACAGGGACAAGACAGGGGAGAGCGAGAGGGAGGAAGAGAGAGAGGGAGGAAGAGAGTGCACACAAACACAGTTATAGACACACACAATAGAAAATACAGACCTACTAATAGAAATCCTTTGGAAGTTAATATCAGACTAAACAATAAATGTCCAATGCATTTTAAACTGAGTATAATGAATGTGTGAGGTTGTATTGCTTTTGTAACACACAGCTTGGGGGGGTTGTGCTCTGCTCTCCAGCAGTGTGTGGCTCTTCTTCATGCTGGTATTAGTGATTTTTGGGCCCGTATGCAGCAATACCCTTTACAACAGGGCATGACTACACTTTACATTATACACTGAGTACAGGGGGGACGACAGACAGAGACAGACAAACAGCGACAGTGGGTGGAGCGAGAGAGAGGGTGGGTGGGTGGAGAGAGAGAGTGGGTGAGTGGGTGAGTGGAGAGAGAGAGAGAGAGTGGGTGAGTGGAGAGAGAGAGAGAGAGAGAGAGAGTGGGTGGGTGGAGAGAGAGAGAGAGTGGGTGGGTGGAGAGAGAGAGGGTGGGGGGAGAGAAATATAACTTACCACTTCTGTCTGCTGCTCCACCTCTCATGATCCTGGCGATAAGGATGGCTCCTGTGTGCTCATCACGCTTTATTGTGGCTCCCTGCGTCACAAACACACAAGGAACAGGTCAAAAGATGAAGTATCATATGAAGGTTTCCTTTTTGTTGTTGTTCTTTTTATATTTTCTTTTTCTCCCCAATTTCGAGAGCCGTGCGTCCTCCGAAACACGACCCAACCAAGCCGCACTGCTTCTTGACACAATGCCCAACCCGGAAGCCAGCCGCACCAATGTGTCGGAGGAAACACCGTACACCTGGCGACCGTGTCAGCGTGCACTGTGCCTGGCTCGCCACAGGTGTCGCTAGAGCACGATGGGACAAGGACATCCCTGCCGGACAAACCCTCCCCTAACCCGGACGACGTTGGGCCAATTGTGCCCATGGGTCTCCCAGTCGCGGCCGGCTGTGACAGAGCCTGGACTCGAACCCAGAGTCTCCAGTGGCACAGCTAGCCCTGCGATGCAGTGCCTTAGACCACTGTGCCACCCGGGAGGCCCTCATATGGTGTTACACGTGTACCAATATCCAGAAATACCATCATGACCGTCCAACAGACATTTTCTGGTCAACCATCTCTTCCAACCTGCTACAGCTCTCTATGATTTCCAATCCAAACCCCACTTCAATCAACCACTGGGGTGAATCCCCCTACTGGTTGACATGAACGCCATAGCACAGGCTGTACAGTACAGCTGGGCATTTTCAGTCCAAACCTTTCCGGGCATAGACATCCATCCCGGGACTAGATCTGTCTGGACCGGCCCCCGACTGAAAGAAAAGTGAGGCCCTAGCAGATAGTTAACCTTCAGCCCTGTAGCAGCAGCAGACATGGTGTCTCTCTCTCTCTCTCTCTCTCTCTCTCTCTCTCTCTCTCTCTCTCTC
>NC_036854.1:42727980-42746568 GCF_002910315.2 Salvelinus sp. IW2-2015
GGGAACCAGCATGCGGCGCTGCTGAGGAGAGCTGGCGATTAGGGAGTTCGCGACCGGCAGCCTGCTTCCTCATGAAGCTGGGAGGCTGAGTACAGCAGGTCTCCAGAGTTTTACTCTGCGGTGCTGAGGGGCCTGGCAGCTTGCTAGGCCACACCGAGATAGGGTGTGTGGAGCCTGGGCAGTGGGTGTGGAGGAGCCTATTTCCACAAAACCCAGCCATCCCTTTGAGATCAGTTCAGAGTCGGCCACCCTGCCAGAGGCAACTGATGGCAGGGGACGTTTACAAAGGGCTAGGTGACCTGAGACTGCTGGGAGAGGAGGGTGAAAACCGCGGAGGTCTTGGCGGCAACAAACAGGAATAACGTCTCTTAGGCTGCTTGGAGAGATTCTGGAGGAGGTCAGGACCGGCACTCGTCTGAGCCGTAAAGGGGCGGTGTTTGAGAGCCAAAGGGGAGAGGGGCACCAATGTTATCCGCCACTGACGTGACGGGCGAGAGACTGGAGACTGGCAAGGGGCGTCTGGAGGACTTATTAGATTTTAACACTCCGAGCCCTGGGGGAGTTTGAGGGGGATGGAGTAAAGCCTCTACACGACCTCTCGTTAAGCGTTAGGAACCATTAGAAGGCCTAACAGGAGGGAAGGCACATCAGTGGCAGGGGTGCTGCGGCGTGAGAGCTATGGTGGTTTTAGATGCCGAGGGCGCTCTACAAACCCCCAGTACCAAAGAGGTCAAAGGGACCTCCAGTGCGAGGGTTCTTCAGGGGAGCCCTGGCCACTAACAGCTCGGTTGCCACGGGTTGATCCGGCAATTGGGCAGGGGTGTCCTTTCTCGGTCAAATGGAAAGAAACTGTGATTCATGTGTTTTCTGTGTGCACCCAGGCTTAATGCCCTTTAATGTCTCTGTTTGAATGTCTAGTGACAGCTTGGGGCAGTGGTTTTTGCTGTTGGGATGTTTAATAATGGGAGAACAATATTCGAGTCAATGGAGAAAGACAAAATGTGTTTGTTGAATTTTCTGTATTGCTCAGCAAACATTAGCTATTTGGCTAACAAGGAGAAAACAGGTCAAAGGTGGGGGTACAGGACCCTTTACTACTGTTTAATGGGATGGTCTCTGCGCGCCTTAGGGTTGAGTTTGAGTTCTATAAACTGATCAAATGTGTGGAGATGTTTGAGGAGATATGGTGTGTTGGGGGAGCTGTCTGTATTGCTGGGGAAGATGTTTTGGATATACGGTTGTAGGAGAGGGTATTGTTTTTGTGTATGGTGATGGTGGTTTGTATCATGTGGTAGATGGAAAGGTGAGTATGGTACATGTATGCAGTACAGGATATATTTTTGTTTTTTTATTTTAGGGGGGGGTGAGTTTTAAATGAAATGAGAATGTTTCAATAAAGAAAGACAAAAAGTCAAAAGTCTTTCTCTCTCCTGTGTTTTCACTGTCGTCTTTACTGCCCCATAGCTGAGACCAGGACACAGAGGGCAGGGGGAGAGACATACAGACAGGATATAGAGGATAGAAGGGATGAGGTTTCAGTGCAGCCAGTAATGCGTTTACCAGGGCTTCTCTTCTCTTCAGCCAGCCAGAGACAATGGGTCCAGGGTGTGCCAACAGCCAACCCGCCGCGCCCTTCCACAAGCAACTTATCGGCACAGTGCTGGATGGTGGACGGACGCTGGCACACAGCGAGACGAGAGACGGCGAAACCTTTTTCAAATCCGACCACAGCATGGAGTGTCATCACCGCCAGCCATCGCCTATCCGACCGGTCCGAGCCAGACGGGTAACGGCTCCGTAGACGTGTAGTCTAGGCACATAGTTAAGAACTAGAAAGGCATCATCCCTCGCTCCTCTCGTCTCAAACTGTTATTCACATCATCTTCATTACTGTTATTGTTTCTGTGAAAGAAGAGGCTCCTTTTTCTCCACGGTGTGGACTGTGCTTCGTTTCAAACTGTCTAACTGTCTAACCAACTGCCATGTTGTTCTAACCAACTGCCACGAGGGCCTAGCCAGGGGCACTCAAGAGACAACTAGCCTACGTCAATGACGAGGCGGTGGCCAACCAAACGTCTTTCTGTTTCATTGTTCTTGGGCGACCTACCTAAATATAGTACCTCCACAGGTCCAACAATCATGGCTGACAAGAAGCGCAGAGAGATCACTGGTTTCTACCACGTCACCCTCACCGTTTTCTCAACCTGTTCACTCCTAAATGGTTTTCTCCCCCAATAATACTTTCCTAGAGGTTCTTTCCTCTGTGTGACGTTGAGGTAAGAAGACGAGATGGCTGCTGGGCCTGATCGAAAGAGCAGAGGCCCTTCCTTTAACATGGGGATAAGACGCTCCTCGGGCCAGAGATCTTCACAGCTTTTCCATTTAATCAAATAGTTTGTCCAATTATGGTAACCAGAGAGGTTTTGGTAGGATAAAATCAGAGGAGGGGTGGAGAGGGCAGAACACTGTCAACCCCTGGTGTCAAGGTCACAGCTAAACCCTTACTGAGACTATAAACAGCTGAAACATGATGCAATAGGAGAGGGAGGGAGACATGGGGAGGGAGACATGAGGAGGGAGGGAGGGGGCACCAGACAAAGAGGGCAGAGAGAGAATGAGAGATGGAGAGAGAAGGCAAAACAGAGGGAGAGACAGAGAGAGAGAGACAGAGAGACAGAGAGAGAGATATACAGGTCTGTGTTATCTCCCAGAGCAGTGTCCAGACCGTAGGGGGCGGAGGGTTGCAGCTCTCTGCTTTTCATCCAGTTGGGATGTTTTTGTCAGTGTGTTGTTGGCTGGGGGCCAGGACTGTGATGGATGTTTTTGTCAGTGTGTTGTNTGTTGGCTGGGGGCCAGGACTGTGATGGATGTTTTTGTCAGTGTGTTGTTGGCTGGGGGCCAGGACTGTGATGGATGTTTTTGTCAGTGTGTTGTCGGCTGGGGGCCAGGACTGAGATGGATGTTTTTGTCAGTGTGTTGTCGGCTGGGGGCCAGGACTGAGATGGATGTTTTTGTCAGTGTGTTGTCGGCTGGGGGCCAGGACTGTGATGTTTTATAGGTTTCATCGATAAGGAGGGAGGAAGGCTCGTGGCTGGCTGAAGGGTAAATGAAGAAAGAAGTGAATAAGCTTCATCTGTTCTTTGTCATTACCACTCCTTCCCTAATCATATGTCGACTGGAAGTCAGACCTGTCTAGAAGAGTAATTCTAGAACTAGAAGTTGACCCACTACCCTGCTGTCGTGACGGGCCGATCCCTATCCAGGCTAGAGCTACGCCAAGAGGGAGGGAGAGAGAGATGGAGACGGAGGGAGGAATGGATATGATTCCTGGATCACCTCATTGTGAACTCAGCTGAGACACGGTAGGAAAACGAGCTCTACTTGATAAGAGTAGTGCAGTCTTCAGCCAAGTCATCAGACTGACTACTGGAGGGGAGTTAGACAGCCAAGCAACCACCCAACAGGAGCCAGCAGGGTGAGGCCCATTAGGAGAGGAGGAAAGAGGGTGAGGGGAGAGAGGGAAAGAGGGAGAGAGAGTAAGAAAGAGTGAGAGATAAAAAGAGAGAAAGTGGGTGGGGGGGATGAGGGAGGGATGGAGAAAGTAAGAGAGTGAAATTTAGAAAGACAGAGAGAATGGAGGGTGAGACTGGGGGACAGGTCCTCTCCAGGAGGGAGACATTAGTGACGACTTGTTCACATCAACTAACACCGAGCTGTTGAACTAATGAGCACTTCACGTATAGTACTCTCTCTGATCGTTTGAGAGTTAATGACCACCTTTTCCCTCTCCCACGGCAGTCCACACGTCCTCCCTCCATACCTCCCACCCCTCCCCCTCTCCCACGGCAGTCACACATGTCTTCCCTTGACCCGCACCCCTCCCCCTCTCCACGGCAATCCACGGTCCTCCTCCTTACCTCCCACCCCTCTCCCCCTCCCCGGCAGTCCACACGTCCCCTCCTTACCTCCCACCTCTCCCCCATGGCAGTCCACACGTCTCCTCTCCTTACTCCCACCCGGCAGTCCACACGTCCTCCCTCCTTACCTCCCACGCAGACCACACGTCCTCATCCTTACTCCCACCTCTCCCCCTCTCCCATGGCAGTCCACACGTCTCCTCTCCTTATCTCTCCACCCCTCCCCCTCTCCCACGGCAGTCCACCGTCCCCCTCCTTACCTCCACCTCTCCCCTCTCCCACAGCAGTCCACACGTCCTCCTCCTTACCTCCCACCCCTCCCCCACAGCAGTCACACCTCCTTCCTACCTCCACCTCTCCCCCTCTCCCACGGCAGTCCACACGTCCTCCCTCCTTACCTCCCACCCCTCAAATTTCCCGTCTCCCACGGCAGTCCACACGTCCTCGCTACATCGTTTCAGGGCCTCAATGAGCTGTGCGCCACATGGAGAGGCTGGTACACTTCATTCCCTCTTCTCCCGGGCCAAATGGTGCTTTTCTGTGAGCTAGCTAAAAGACCTGACCTGCTTTGGAAGTACTAGGAGAGGTAGAGGCCCCTCCATGGTACAGTTTTGGGATAAATGTTGTAACCCAATGGTGACCTTAACCATACCTCCCCTGTTCTGCTGATGCCCTGTGGTTAACTCTCATCGACAGCACTGATGCATAGCTCCTAATGAGCAAATACATAAACAGCCCTGAACCAAAAGAAGCTCTGGCTTCAAACACTGGGATGGGTGCATACAAGCGCACACACATACAGTTGGGAAAGATTCACTAGCACCAGCCGGCATGGGGCCTCTCCTGAAGCTGCTAACCTGAGGATGGCTGCTCTGTTCGTTAACACAGACCCATCAGCACTCGCTGGCACATGGAAGCCATTTGGGAGACTCCAGTTGCGGACGAGCCAAGGAGAGTTTAACTAGAGCCAGGGAAACGGTGGTGCCCGGGGGTTACCTGAACGCAGGCCAGCCAAAGACTGACTAACAGTCAGACAGACATAGGCCTAGGCTGCATCCCAAATGGCACCCTATTCCCTATATAGTGCACTACCTTCAACCAGGGCCATATGGCCTCTGGTCAAATGTAGTGCACTATATAGGGAGTAGGGTGCCATTTGGGACACAACAAGACAGGCAGGAGGACTTAAGGGTTATGATTGATGTTGGACAATCACAAAGCCTGATGAATGAGCTACACTAGTAAGTAGAGGGGCCACCACTTAACCATCAAGTGACTGGCTAAACCTCGTCATTCTCACGAAATAGATAGCTTAGTTAGCCCAAGAGGAGGGAAACATAAGGAAGTGTCTCTTTTTGTGTGTATTTTGTTTCGCTTTTCGCCCCTCGCCTTCCTAAGAGTCTTCCGACTCGGGGTGGAAGTCTAAAAATAGGCATTACTTATAGGAAGTGAGCGAGCCTCCCTCCCTGAAAAATTATATGTTGGAGAAGTTAGCGATGTGGAATCGTCCTGGTGGAATCAGCAGGGCTTTTAGGTTTGGGCTCGGCGGTCAATTACTCATCAGTAAGTAAGGTGATCCTCAGCCTCTGCTCTCCTCTCCCCCTGATCAGCTCCACATGGGAACCTCTGCTCCGACCACTATTACTATATTTTGAACACATAAATGTTTCTGATCGTTATCGTAGGCCCGGCCAAAACTCAATAGCTTAATCTCCGCGGTGTGATGAGAATTGGAGAAATATTCATCCATATCAGACTGTTAGTTATATTCTCTCTCNTAGGCCCGGCCAAAACTCAATAGCTTAATCTCCGCGGTGTGATGAGAATTGGAGAAATATTCATCCATATCAGACTGTTAGTTATATTCTCTCTCCGAGTCTCTGTGAACGTATAAAAAACACATGCAGAGCGAGACAGGGTTGCCGTATTAAGTACGTGATGACAAATGGCTCACACTTTACATATTCACTCAACTTTGAGAAAGCGGAAAGAGAGAGGGGCTCGGGGACAATCTGGATTGCCTCACGGTATATAGGAGGCGAGCGCGCATTTCTGAGAGCGAACGAGAGTCAAGCGATATCTTCCAGGGCCTTTCAACGTGCGCTGGAGCCACGATGGAGTGGGGCAGGGGCCAGGACAGTTACTGCTGCAGTAGGAGAGACCTCAGCCCTCTGCTCAACACACGTCAGTCAGGACCAGAGCCTACTGGCTGGCTTAGGTTTCAGGGGGCTGGTGGCTGTGGCCCAGGGCAGATAGAGTGAGGTAGGGGCCAGGACAGTTACTGCAACTGCAGACATAGGGCCTATAGGGCTGGATGGCTGGCTGGGCCTTCAGGGGGCTGCGGTAAATAATTATTGGGGATTAAGTATAGGTGCTGGGGGGCCTGGACAGTTATAGCAGCAGTAGGAGAAGCAACAGGAGAGGCTTCAGACCTCAGCACAGCACCCTGGGGCTGGTGGCTCTGGCTGGGGTTAGAGGCTGGGTGTCTGGCCTGGCCATGGTGGAGAAACAGAGGACAGAAGTCATCTTACCCAGCCCTAACCCTGCCTGGCTGGGGCTTCAGGGCATCTAGGGTATATGATTGGGGATTGGGAATAAGGGCTGGGCCCAGGGCCATAGGATCTGCTGGCTGGCTGGTTCTTCAGCAGTCTGGTAGCTAGAGCTGGGAGTGGGGCACTGGCTGGAACTACAGGACTGGTGGTGTGGCTGGGGCTTCAGGAGTCTGGGTGTGTGTGGCCTGGTCATAGTGGAGAGCCAGAGGGGATCCTCTTACCCCCCCCCCCTCAACCTGCCAGCAAAAACAAGCATGCGTCTCCATTTCACACACACATCCCTCAGTCCGTAACGACCACTCATAACATTGTCTGAGCCTGTGGCATTCAACAAATATTATTTTTCCCTGCAAATTGAACGAGACAAGAAAAAACAAATGTGAGTGGTCGGGCCAGTGGGCGAGAACGTGTTTTGACATGATGTCACTTAACAGCAAATTGTAACGGCGACAATAAACTCTCACTTTGGCTCGGCAAGTCCGCTACCTGCCACCATGTTGACTGAAGTATTTAGGATATAAATACACATGTAGTGGAAACCACATGCTAGCATTTTGCTCTCACCAGATGTTGACTGTGGAAAATAGAATCACAATGGAAACAAGGCCTCCTGGACATTAAAACGCAATTACCTCCAATCATATCTCTAAAAGTGTGTCATTCAGCCTTACGTCAGACGGATGGCATATCACCCCCATTACATATAGGACCATTCAGAAACAGAGCCAACTGAGCATTATGAGGCCTTGCATACTAATCCCAGAGAGAAAATACAAAGCATCGTCTGAAAAACGGAATGAATGAAAGAAAGTAAAGTGATACTCAGGTAATATAGTAATGAATGTATGTGGTCATGATTGAGAAATTCAGTTCGTAATTCACGGTGGTACTCCTACATTATAATACAGAGCAGTAGATCATTCACTGTGGTATCCAGTTATAAACAGAGCAGGAGATCATTCACTGTGTGTACTCCTAACATTTAAAGTACAGAGCAGTAGATCATTTCACTGTGGTATCCTACATTATTACAAGAGCAGTAGATCATTCACTGTGGTACTCCTAATATTATAATACAGAGCAGAGATCATTCACTGTGGTACTCCTACATTATAATACAGAGCAGTAGATCATTCACTGTGGTACTCCTACATTATAATACAGAGCAGTGGAGATCATTCACTGTGGTACTCCTACATATAATACAGAGCAGAGATCATTCACTTGTGTATCTCTCTAAATTAATATACGAGCAGTAGATCATTCATGTGGTACTCCTACATTATAATACAGAGCAGTAGATCATTCACTGTGGTACTCCTACTTATATAATACAGAGCAGGAAGATCATTCACTGTGGTACTCCTACATTATAATACAGAGCAGTAGATCATTCACTGTGGTACTCCTACATATAATACAGAGCAGTAGATCATTCATGTGGTACTCCTACATTATAATACAGAGCAGTAGATCATTCACTGTGGTACTCCTATATTATATACAGAGCAGTAGATCATTCACTGTGGTACTCCTACTATTATAATACAGAGCAGTAGATATTCACTGTGGTACTCCTAATTTATATAACAGAGCAGAGAGATCATTCACTGTGGTACTCCTACATTATAATACAGAGCAGTAGATCATTCACTGTGGTACTCCTACATTATAATACAGAGCAGTAGATCATTCACTGTGGTACTCTACATTATAATACAGAGCAGGAGATCATTCACTGTGGTACTCCTAATTATAATACAGAGCAGGAGATCATTCACTGTGGTACTCCTACATTATAATACAGAGCAGTAGATCATTCACTGTGGTACTCCTAATTATAATACAGAGCAGAGATCATTCACTGTGGTACTCCCTACATTATAAACAGAGCAGAGATCATTCCCTGTGGTACTCCTCATTATAATACAGAGCAGTAGATATTCACTGTGGTACTCCTAATATTAAATAATACAGAGCAGTAGATCATTCACTGTGGTACTCCTATATTATAATACAGAGCAGGAGATCATTCACTGTGGTACTCCTTACATATAATACAGAGCAGTAGATCATTCACTGTGGTACTCCTACATTATAATACAGAGCAGGAGATCATTCACTGTGGTACTCCTATATTAATAATACAGAGCAGGAGATCATCACTGTGTACTCCTACATTAAATCCAGAGCAGTAGATCATTCACTGTGGTACTCCTATATTATAATACAGAGCAGGATCTCACTGTGGTACTCCTACATTATAATACAGAGGCAGTAGATCATTCACTGTGGTACTCCTACATTATATACAGAGCAGGAGATCATTCCCTGTGGTACTCACTATATATATACAGAGCAGTAGATCATTCACTGTGGTACTCCTATTATATATATACAGAGCAGAGATCATTCACTGTGGTACTCCTATATTATAATACAGAGCAGTAATCATTCACTGTGGTACTCCTACATTATATATACAGAGCAGTAGATCATTCACTGTGGTACTCCTACATTATAATACGAGCAGGAGATCATTCACTGTGGTACTCCTACATTATAATACAGAGCAGGAGATACATTCACTGTGGTACTCCTATATATATATACAGAGCAGTAGATCATTCACTGTGGTACTCCTACATTATAATATCAGAGCATGAGATCATTCACTGTGGTACTCCTATATTTAATACAGAGCAGGGAATCATTCACTGTGGTACTCCTACATTATAATACGAGGAGTAGATCATTCACTGTGGTACTCCTATATTATAATACAGACAGAATCATTCACTGTGGTACTCCTACATTAAATACAGAGCAGTAGATCATTCACTGTGTACTCCTATATTATAATACAGAGCAAGTGATCATTACTGTGGTACTCCTACATTGATAATACAGAGCAGATCATTCACTGTGGTACTCCTACAATATAATACAGAGCAGGAGATCATTCACTGTGGTACTCCTACATTATAATACAGAGCATTAGATCATTCACTGTGGTACTCCTAATTATAATACAGAGCAGTAGATCATTCACTGTGGTACTCCTTACATTATAATAACAGAGCAGTAGATCATTCACTGTGGTACTCCTACATTATAATACAGAGCAGTAGATCATTCACTGTGGTACTCCTATATTATAATACAGAGCAGAGATCATTCACTGTGGTACTCCTAATTATAATACAGAGCAGAGATCATTCACTGTGGTACTTCTATTATAAACAGAGCAGAGATCATTCACTGTGGTACTCCTATATTATAATACAGAGCAGTAGACATTCACTGTGGTACTCACATTATAAATACAGAGCAGGAGATCATTCACTGTGTACTCCTACATTATAATACAGAGCAGTAGATCATTCACTGTGGGTACTCCTACATTATAATACAGAGCAGGAGATCATTCACTGTGGTACTCCTACTTATAATACAGAGCAGTAGATCATTCACTGTGGTACTTTCATTATAATACAGAGCAGTAGATCATTCACTGTGGTACTCCTATATTATAATACAGAGCAGTAGATCATTCACTGTGGTACTCCTACATATTTAATACAGAGCAGGAGATCATTCACTGTGGTACTCCTATATTATAACGAGCAGTAGATCATGCACTGTGGTACTCCTACATTTATAATACAGAGCAGGAGATCATTCACTGGTGGTACTCCTACATTATAATACAGAGCAGGAGATCATTCACTGTGGTACTCCTATATATAATACAGAGCACGTAGATCATTCACTGTGGTACCTCCTACATTATAATACAGGAGCAGAGATCATTCACTGTGGTACTCCTATATTATAATACAGAGCAGTAGATCATTCACTGTGGTACTCCTATATTATAATACAGAGCAGGAGATAATTTGTGACTTCTTAGAGTGGTACTCAGCAGATGAAAGATCTTACTGTCAGTGAAATAAAGAAAAGTTTATATGTTCAACGATTTTTCTACTTCTAGTAGTTAATGCCACAGTGACTGCTCCTGTGTGTGTGTGTGTGTGTGTGTGTGTGTGTGTGTGTGTGTGTGTGTGTGTGTGTGTTAGCTGCCTACCTCCATCCTCTCCACCTGTTTTATTAAATCACTTGTGATTACAACTAATAAAAACCTACGCAGAGAAACTCTGGCTAAAAGGTCCTCTTTTATTTCCTTAACCCTGCTCTTGACCTGGGAGTGCAATTAACAGGTCTTATGAGAAAAGGGAAAATTGCAGGTCATTATCATGATAATTCCAGGGAGGAGTCGGAGCTGCCAGATAGTCTGTGTTGGAGTCTGTCCTGGGAAAGACGGCTTCCAGTTCATTTTTCTTACCCTCCTCCTCCTCATCCACAGGCTCTTAATGTTAGATCGTCATTACACACTCTCTGAGAAAACCTATTGAGCAGACCAACCTCAGCATTTCAGCTGTTTGTGTGTTGAGTCTGAATCCAGGTTTCACAGTGTGTGTGAGTCAGCATGTATTCGTATGCTCTGCGGGTTGCTGTTTCTGTCCTGAGGTGTGTGTGTGTATACACAATGACAGTTATCGTGTCTCTCTCTCTCTCTCTCTCTCCCTCTGAGAATGTTTAGTGTTTTCTTCTGAAATTATCCCGCCAGGAAAACATCACTTTCAGATGTCACCTCTCATCTCCATAAGTGGCCTGGGAAACCCCCAGAGCGAGGTCGCCTGGAGCGCCGCACAGGGACAGGCAACAATGCACACAATCACCACCTCACCTCCAGCTCTCGTAATGCCACACGGACGGAGCACTGACGCACGGAACTCGGAACACGCTTTGGGGAGAGGAAGCAACTAGATATTATACAAACAAGATGGGAAAGAGTGTTCAAGAGGCCTGAAACCATTCTAGGCGTTTAAGATTACCGATGATAGGGAACGCTTTCAGTGAGCCTTGAGATCTATATGGGAATGTAGTTTCTGTGATGTAGGGTGATCTGAGGCTGTGTGTGGATCACTCTCCAGACTGGCATGAGCTAGATCTGATCACATCATAAGACACACAGAGAGAAGTGACCTTGACCTCTACAGCTGACATGTGGTGAGTCTGGCTTTCCATCAAACACTCAACCAGCCACATAATCACCCAATCAGATGAAGTTACAATTAGAAGAAAAGATGAAACTTAATAGGTTGGGGTACTGGTTAGAAGGAATTAGTCAAAACTGAAACTACAGATCTGAAATCTCTACACTGTTACAAGTTCCAAATCTAATAGGCACCATGGAAGCAAACACTCAATCCACTTTCTACTGCCAGTTACAAAAAATACATGTACAAGTGATCAAATCCAATAGCATCACCAAACCAGAACGGCCCAGACGTTTCCTCATGTTTTACACTCTAGAACATTCTAGAACAATCCATCTTCCTCACAGAGCTCCAAACCCACAGCCAATCCATCAAATGAAAGATGCATGGGTTTTAAAGCACACGGCTCGATCTGTAAAACACTAACATGTGTCCCGCCTGCCTCCCATAATTTAATCTAATGCTCCATTAATCTCAGTGTCGTTACCAACGACTTGATTGTCACACGCTAATGTAAACAGACAACAAAGGGAACATCCTCATATCTCGTTTTAAATGGCTTCAGTGTCATTATGTACGACTTTCATTGACTAAATAGTTGAAATTAACAAAAGCTCGTCTCAAAATATATTTTGTATTTATTTGTTGTGCACCGCAATCTCCAAGCCAAAGGTATTAAGAGTCTATTGCGAGACAGACAGAGATAGAGAGAGACAGACCGAGAGAGAGAGACAGACAGACAGACAAAGACCGAGAGAGAGAGAGAGAGAGAGAGAGACAGAGAGAAATGGGCGGGTAACATCTTGACTATCTGGGTCTCTGCACGTGTTTACAGACTGACTCTGAGAGTCAAATGAAGAAGAGATGAGGCAGGAGGAGTGATCCAACAGCTCTAATGGTGCCAGAATGGTGAAGTGAAGGCTGAAGCCCAGATGGAAAATCACAGTCTGCCTTTTGACATACCAATATCTGATTGTGATGCCAGTCATTCTCTCGTTCCTTCCTGGAAGAACAGAATGTCATGTGTGCAGTAAGGTCTGATCGGCAGCAATCTAAAGCAGTAGGGGTGATCGGAAACGCTCAGCAAACATCAACATAGTAGTCTAAAAGACAAGTTGAGTATTTCAGGATTCTTAACGAGGAGCCCAGCTGATCCAGTGAGAGTGGGTGGTCAGGAGTTGCATTGATTAGGTACAGGGCAGAGCCAACTGGATGGCATGCCACTGACATAGCCAGACATCCACGCAGGAGATGATGTCCATGGTATGGAGGGTGTTTTCCATCGAGTTGCACCCACCATGGCACGGTCACTCTTGATGGGAAAACCCATCCACTCACGCAAGGAGAGAGACAGAGAGAGAGACAGAGACAGACAGAGACAGAGAGAGAGACAGAGACAGAGACAGAGAGAGACAGAGAGAGAGACAGAGAGAGAAAGAGACATTGAGCCTGTCGGGTTCCTGGCTGGGTGTTTTGACAGCTCCTAATGATGCCTAACAACCTGGGAATGGAGGGTCGAGTGTCTGGGGGTTTGGACGGCTGGGCCGAGTGATGGAAAGACGTGCGTTCCTAATGGGACCCTATTCCCTATATTTTGACCAAAGCCCATAGGACAACCGTAGTAAAGGACAACAGAGAGAGAGAAATAGGGAAGAGTCAGACAGACAGAGACAAAATGGACAGAGAGACGTGGAGAAGAGAATGAGACAGACAGCAGAGAAAGATGAAGAGGAGTGATATAGTGGTGTAGAGATGAAGGGATTCAGAAGAGAGGGGGCACAGAGAGAACAGAGGAGAGTGAGCCATAAAAAAACACAACACAGGGCGGGGCGAACACAGCACGGACCTCCACCTTTACATCTTCATCACGGGGTTTAAAAACAGCCAAACAAGAGGAGTAGGACACATCGACCACAGTCTTCGGTTTTTGCTTCCCAAATGGCACCCTTTTCCCACTAACTTTGACCACCGCCTGGTCAAACCTAGTGCATTATATATATATAGTGTACTACCTTTGACAGCAGACCTGGATTCTCCCTAATGTTTTCACGTTATCCAACGGGCAGAAGTCAAGCCTGCGGTATCCCTGTAGCTGAGTTTCTCTCTAAAACAATTTTTTCCCCCCATTTAAGGCTTTTCAGGGTACTTTCTTTCCAAAATGCTGTCAGTCTATAGTCAGGCTCTTTATCACCATAAGGCTAATGCACTGGCCACCCTATTGGCCCAGGTAAAAAGTAGTGCACTATATTGGGAATAGGGTGCCATTTGGGACACAGACCCTATCCCAGGCAGCACTCGGCGCAGACAGAAGTTGGTCTTGACGCAACTCTTGCGTTCGTTCCACTCAAATGTAGTTTTGGGTAACCTTATCCAAAATAACACATACTTCCAATAAAAATAACACAGCTGGCCTCATTTCTGCAGCAGGCAGTGAGCACCCACATGTTGATGCCTCCCTCTCTCCAAACCCAATTATTTCATTGTCCCGACATTCAACCTAATAAATCAGTAGGTTTGGGTTACAAGTGGGAGTCAAAGTATAGACTGAGGGGTCCCTGAAAATAAAGATGGAGTTTTTACGTTTGACTAAAATACGGCATGTAGTCACGGTCCGGAAAATTATAGCAATTCATCCGCGCTACTGAATACAATCCACTCAACTAATCACAATTAAGTTAATGGATGAGTCACCAGGAAAGGCCTCAGCATGCTAACTACAGTCCCCTGAAGACACAGCCAAAACATGCACACACACACAGAGAGAGAGAGAGAGAGACAGAGACAGAGACAGAGAACAGAGAGCCAGAGAACAGATGGAGACAAGAGACAGCAGACATGGAGAGCAGAGAGCCAGAGAGAAGACGAGAGATGAGAGAGAGAGAGAGAGAGAAGACGAGAGAGAGACAGAGAGACAGAGAGGACAGAGACAGAGACAGAGACCAGAGACAGAGAGCGACAGACAGAGAGAGAGAGAGAGAGAGGAGAGAGAGAGAGAGAGAGAGAGAGACAGACAGAACAGAGACAGAGAGCAGACAGAAAGACAGCGACAGAGACAGACAGAGACAGAGACAGAGACAGGAGACAGAGACACAGAGAGAGAAGAACGAGAAGGGACGAGAGGAGAGAGAGAGAGAGAGAGAGAGGAGAGAGAGAGGAGAGAGAGAGACAGAGAGACAGAGACAGAGAGGAAATAAATTAACCAGATACTGTACAGCGCTCTTGTCATGATGTTAAGTTTGAGAATTCCAGGCTGATTATGTGAAATTGCGAGTTAAAGGGCACACACATCCAAGTCAATTTGGCGCAGTGCATAATGAAGACCCTACACAATTTAGGGCCATTACTGGTAGAGATGCTAAAACGGCGGTGACTTCAGCGTGACCACATGACTGCTACAGTACTGCCTTTATAGACAAAGCACACTGTAATGACAGCTCACTCCTCATTGGCTGACACAGCCTAATCACTCCAACTGGGGATCCTCCTCCTATCAAACCTTCTGTCTGAATGATGGTTTTCGGTTATTTGATTTCAATACAGGACTATCTGAGAGAAAGGTATTTTCAGTGCGGGTTGCAGGTACAGTGATGATGATGCCAATTGGATACTGTAATATTTGGATATGATATCTCAACGTGACTACAGTCATTTCCTCATGGCGAAGCTATGGGTTATTATTAGGCAGCCCTGGTTGTGAGTCTACAGACAGACTATGGCCACATACATAGTGCTCCCTCTGGTCTACAGTCAGTGAGAGAGTCACCCATAGTAGTGATGAGTAGTGAACAAGTTGTCAACCAACCCAGACTGGAGGGAGGGAAACCGTGTGAAGGCCTGGCAGGACCATGATTACAGAGAGAGGACCAGTGGGAAACGAAGGCAGTGGGTTGGTGTGTGACATGACCCAGACCAGACCAGAGAGTGGGTAGAAGCCCTTGACTGGCTCTCTCATCAACCTACACGCTAGACCCTTCCCTCTCCGTCCCAGTCGCCAACGGCTCGCCACATGTAAATAGAATCCTCACCATCAAGTGTTCAGACGTGACATTTGAGAGATGGACAGCCGGCGGCCATAACTCGGTCAGAGAGCCCATTGTAGCTTGTTTTGTTTTCAGTGGCTGGCAGTTAGCACAGGATTCCTCCTCCCCTACCACTGCCAAGCCTCAATTACAGCAGACCACTGAGATTAGAGGCGCAAGTCTACGCCGGGTCTTTCAGGCAGTGAGAGGATAGCCCGACATGACCATGAGATTAAACCACACTGAGCGGATGGAAGGACAAGACATAGACTCAGTCTATTAAGCTTGGACCCCTTTACATGGCTCTGTACAGCTCAGGATTCAGAAACACTGAGAGGAGAAATAACTAACTAACAAAAACAATTCAACTTGACCGGGCCTGTGTGTAAATCAATTGATGGTTTCTGAAACGAGACCTTACGACAGCAGCAGCAGTAGCAGTAGCAGTAGCAGCAGTAGTAGTAGCAGTAGTAGTAGTAGCAGCAGCAGCAGTAGCAGCAGCAGTAGCAGTAGCAGTAGTAGCAGCAGCAGTAGTAGCAGTAGTCGTCGTCGCAGCAGTAGTAGTAGTAGCAGCAGCAGTAGTAGTAGCGGTAGTAGTAGTAGTAGCAGTATCAGCAGCAGTAGTAGTAGTAGTAGCGGTAATAGTAGCAGCAGTAGTAGTAGCAGTAGCAGTAATAGCAGTAGTAGCAGTAGTAGAGGTACCAGTAGCAATAGTAGTAGTAGCAGTAGTAGTAGCAGTAGTAGCAGCAGCAGCAGTAGCAGCAGTAGCAGCAGTAGCAGTATCAGTAGTAATAGTAATAGTAGTAGGCAGTAGGTATGCAGTAGTAGTAGTAGCGAGCCAGTAGTAAAGTAGCAGTAGTAAGAGCAGTAGTAGCAGAGTAGTAATATCAGGCAGCAAGTAGTAAAAGGTAAAGTAAACAATAAAAAAGTTAGAAATAAAAGAAAAAAAGTAGGGTAAATGGGGTTAGAAAAGCGCCGCTGTGTAAAGGTTAGTTTTTTAGTGTAGTAGTACGATAGCAGCAGTAGTAGTAGCATAGTAGCAGTAGCAGCAGTAGAGTCTAGCGAGCAGTTAGTAGTAATAGCAGGCAGGGCAGTAGTAGCAGTAGTAGAGCAGCAGAGTAGCAGAGAGTAGACAGCAGCGTAGTATAGTAGTTAGCAGCTAGGCAGTAGTAGTAGTAAGTAAGTAGTGATGAGTTACAGTCAGTGCAGTATGACAGTAGCAATGTAGTAGAGGTACATAGCAGTAGTAGGAGCAGTAGCAGCAGCAGTAGTAGCGTACCAGTAGTATTAGCAGTAGAATAGAGTAGTTAGCAGTAGTAGTAGCATAGTATTAGAGTAGTATTAGCAGTAGCAATAGTATGTAGTGCAGTGTATATGTGCAGTTAGGCTAGTAGTAGTAGTAAGTAGTAGCAGCAGAGTAGTTTTTGGGTACTATTTGTAGTGAGGTAAGTAGTAGTAAGGCAGCAGCGTTGTTTGGGCTATATTAGTATAGTATGTAGTGAGCAGTTTTTGGCTATGATAAGTAGTAGATAGTGGAGAGCAGTTTGGGCTATAGTAGTAGTGAGTGGTAGCAGTTGGGCTATAGTAGGTAGTAGTAGTAGAGTAGTTTGTGGGCTATAGTAGTAGTAGTAAGTAGGTGAGGAGTAGTATGTTGGGGCTATAGTAGTAGTAGTGTAGTAGTAGTAGATAGGTAGTAGTTTGGCTATAAGTAGTTTGAGTAGTAGTTGGTAGTTGGGTAGATAGTCAAGTAGTGAGTAGTAGTAGTTTAGGGGGCTATGTAGTAGTAGTAGTAGGTAGTAGCAGTTTGGGCTATAGTAGTAGTAGGAGTAGTTAGTAGCATGTTGGTTGGTTAGTAATGTAGTAGTAGTAGCAGTTTGGGCTAAGAGTAGTAGTAGTAGTAGTAGTGTTATGTAGTAGTAGTAGTAGGTAGTAGTAGTAGTAGTGAGTAGTTTGGGCTATGGTAGTAGGTAGTAGTAGTTTGGGCTATGTAGTAGTAGTGAGTAGTTAGGTAGTAGTAGTAGTAGTTTGGGCTATAGTGGTAGTATGTTATATTGTTTTAGTTAGTAAGTAGTATAGTTTTTGGGCTATTAGTAGTAGTAGTAGTAGTAGTGTTTGGGCTATAGTAGTAGTTATAGTATTTAGTAGTATAGAGTGTTGGGCATAGTAGTAGTAGTAGTAGTAGTAGAGTTTGGGCTATGAGTAGTAGTGTAGTAGTAGCAGTTTGGGCTATAGTAGTAGGGTAGTAGTAGTAGAGGTTTGGGCTATAGTGTAGTAGTAGCGTAGAGTAGTTAGTAGTAGTTTTGGGCTATAGTAGTAGTAGTAGTAGTGTATTAGGTTTGGGCTATAGTATGTTTAGTTGTGTAGTGAGTTTGTAGTAGTAGTAGAGTTTGGCTATAGTAGTTAGGTATAGTTGAGTAGTAGTAGGTAGTTAGTAGTTTGGGCTATATAGTAAGTAGTAGTAGAGTTGGCATGTTGTTGGTAGTGTGGGCTATAGTATTGTAGTAGTAGCAGTTTGATAGTAGTAGTAGTAGTAGTAGGTAGTTTGGGCTTAGTAGTAGTAGTAGTAGTAAAGTTGTTTTGGTGATATAGTAGTAGTAGTAGTATAGTAAGCAGTTTGGGCTATAGTAGTAGTTTAGTAGTAGTTAGTTTGGGCTATGTAGTAGTAGTAGTAGTAGTAGTTAGTAGTTTGGCTATTATGTAGTAGTAGTAGTAGGTAGTAGTAGTAGTTATGGGCTAGTAGGTAGTAGTAGTAGATTAGTAGAGCAGTTTGGGCTATAGTAGTAGTAGTAGTAGTAGCAGGGTGTTTGGGCTATAGTAGGTATAGTAGTAGGTAGTAGCAGTTTGGGCTATAGTAGTGAGTAGTAGTAGTAGTAGCAGTTTGGGCTATAGTAGTAGTAGTAGTAGTAGTAGCAGTTTGGGCTATAGGTATTGTAGTAGTAGTAGTAGTAGTGCAGTTTGGTCTATAGTTAGTAGTAGTAGTAGTAGAGCAGTTTGGGCTATAAGTAATAGTAAGTAGTAGTGTAGCAGGTTTCGGCTC
>NC_036854.1:42747025-42754805 GCF_002910315.2 Salvelinus sp. IW2-2015
CAGCCGTAGTAGTAGTAGTAGTTAGTAGTAGTAGCAGTAGTAGTAAGTAGTTGATGTAGCAAAGCAGTAATGTAGTAGTTAGTATAGCAGCAGTAGCTAGTAGTAGCAGCGTAAGCTAGTTCAGTAGTAGCAGTGAGTAGATGGTACCAGTAGCAATAGTAGTAGTAGCAGTAGTAGTAAAAGAGCAGTAGTAGCAGCAGCCAGCGCAGTAGCAGCAGTAGTAACAGCAGTAGTACAGTAGTAGTAGCAGTAGTAGTAGCAGTAGTAGCAGCAGCACAGTAGCAGCAGTAGAGTAGCAGCAAGTAGCAGTAGCAGACGTAGCAGTCAGCAGTAGAGTGAGTGCAGCAGCAGCAGCAGCAGTAAGTAGCAGTAGTATCAGTCAGAAGTCAGCAGCAGGTAGCAGTAGTAGCAGAAGCAGCAGAGCAGTAGTAGTAGTGCAGCAGCAGTCAAGTAGTAAGTAGTAGCATAGTAGTAGTAGCAGCAGTAGTAGTAGCAGTAGCAGTAATAGCAGTAGTAGCAGTAGTAGAGTACCAGTAGCCATAGTAGTATAGTTAGCAAAGTAGTAGTAGCAGCAGAGCAGTAGCAGCAGTAGCATCAGCAGCAGTTAGCAGCAGTAGTAGAAGTAGCAGTAGTAGTGCAGCAGCAGTAGTAGTAATAGTAATAGTGAGTAGCCAGCAGTAGTAGTAGCAGTAGTAGTAGTAGCGGTAGTAGTAGTTAGCAGTAGTAGTAGCAGCAGTAGCAGTAGTAGCAGAGTAGCAAGGTAGTAAGCAGTAGTAGTAGTAGTAGTATTAAGCAGCAGTAGCAGCAGTAGAGCAGTAGCAGTAGCCAGCAGTAGTATAGTATAGTTAAGTAGCAAGCAGTAGTTAGTAGCAGTAGTAGCAGCAGCCGTAGAAGTAGTAGTAGTAGTAGTAGTAGTAGTAGTAGTAGCAGCAGTAGTAGTAGCAGAGTAGCAGTTAGTAGCAGTCAGTAGTAGCAGTAGTATAGGTATGTAGGCAGTAGTAGCAGTAGTAGCAGTAGCATAGTAGCTAGTAGTAGAGGTACAGTAGCACATAGTAGTAGTAGCAAGTTAGTAGTAGCAGTAGTAGAGTTGGTACCAGTAGAAGTAGTAGAAGTAGAAGTAGTAGCAGCATAGTAATAGTAAGTAGTAGTAGCAGTCAGTAGTAGTAGCAGTAGTAGTAGTAGTGTAGTAGTTGGCTATAGTAGTAGTAGGCAGCAGGTAGTAGTAGTAGTAGTAGTAGTAGTAGTAGTAGTAGTAGTAGTAGTAGTAGTAGTAGTAGTAGTAGCAGTTTGGGCTATAGTAGTAGTAGTAGTAGTAGTAGTAGTAGTAGTAGTAGTAGTAGTAGCAGTTTGGGCTATAGTAGCACAGCTAAAACAATAAGGACCTTAGTGGACATTCCAGAGCCAGGGCTGACTGAGTGAAGTGAATGCCACCTATTACAATGGCCAGCCAGTGGAACATGGAAGGAGAAGGTTGGAGGCTCCAGTTCTGGAACCCCAAATTACTTTAGGTGTGTTCTATTACTCTCCGGTTCGCCTGGGGTGTGGTTAGGGGGGAGGGGGGTGGTGTGGTGCCGGGCAGGCCGAGAGCCAATGGAACCTCAAAATAGAGCGAAACCAGTCAAAACAGGACAGCACTGTTACACGCACAGACCAGATCAAAACAGGGTCGTGGCCTCCACACACACAACAAAGGGCGGTGTTCTGATGACAGATCTCTGTGACAGAGGGGGAGGGACAGGAAGAGAACTGTCAAGCCAGGCAGGACACTGAGTTCAGAACAGGGATATATATATATATACATATGTGTGAGAGAGAGAACAGTAGAGAGAAAGAGGAAGAGAAGGATGGAGATCGAGAGATGAGAAAGAGAGGAGAGGGTGAGAGACCAGACCTGCCAGTTGACCACAGACGGGTGGCTGTTAGACAGCAGCGGCGAGAGAGAGAGAGAAGACCAGGGGAATGTATGGTATGTCTGTCAGAGTGGAGAGAAGGAACTGGAGCAGCCACCCAGGAAGTAAAGGATGAGAGTGAGAAAGGGAACAAGGCCAAAACCACGGCCGCCTCCCAAACTACCCCCTATTCTCTTTGCAGTGCACCACTTTTGAACAGGGCCCATAGGTCTCTGGCCAAAAGTAGTGCACTATGTAGGGAATAGGATGCCACTTGGGATGCACAAGCCCATGCTGCAGCTACTGATGCTCTTGCTGGGGTCAGACATCGCCGTGCGGACGTGAGCTGGGAGCGCCATGAGGGAACACCACAAGGGAGGAAACCAAGCCAGATACTGTTCATGGGCCAGACTGACTTACAGAACAGTACACAGAAACGATGGGAGTACCAGTCCAGTAATGTTACAGAGTGGTCTCATCTGGTTCTGCAGACTTCAGGTACAGAGTAGCACCATCTCACACTGACTATTGGTCATTGAAGAACACAGGGAACACGTTGTTGTTGTGGCCAGAGTTGTGAGAGGGACTTACGAGAGGCTCCTTGTTCTTGACCAGCCGTATGATCTTCACTGAGACCTCGTCATCATCGATGTCATCGGGCAGCGGAGGCAGCTCGGGGTCGTAACTCTTCTGGGCCACCGTGTCATGGACAGACAGAAGACTCTACGGAGGAGAAGAAGAGGGGGATAAAGGAGGAGAGCGATAGAGGGGGCAGAGGGAGAGGAACGAGAAGGATTAGGGTTACCATGCACGACACAAAGCCTACATCCCTACACGGAGACAATGTGCAGTTAACAACAGCATACAGCCAAACTACAGAGAACTCCTACAATACGCAGAGGCCCTTTCAACTAGAGCGAGAGAAAAGGCAGACAGAAACTAAGAAGGGAGGAAGTCCCTCCTCTGAACATTATGAATGGCTGTGCCTGCCTCACGTACCTGATGATGGATTTGATTTGGTTAAGCTCCCGTTATTCTATCTACATGTGTTAATTGCCATTAAGGCTCATAGTCTGCTCATAGATCTTCCTGATTAAAGGAGGTTAGCGCCGCTCGTCCCGAGGTCGCGCTGAGACGCTATGAATCATGGGGGATGTTAAGGAGGACAGAGGAATGGAGGACCAGTGTGTGTGTGTGTGTGTGTGTGTGTGTGTGTGTGTGTGTGTGTGTGTGTGTGTGTGTGTCGGGACTGCTCCCACGGGAACGCTAGCTTAGCTGATGTTCAGCAACAGACAGAGCGAGGAGCAAAGTAATGAAGTTCTCAGCCGCCTCACATATTTCACACTCTCACAAGCAGCAGCAGAGCGAGAAGAAACGGGACGACACAGACGAGAATGATCGCATTCAGAGTCATTTTTCAAACTATTTAACGGCTCTGTGTCCTCTCCAAACGCTGCTGGAAACGCGCCGTTTTTTCCACGAAATAAAAAACATTGTCCAGTCACCTGCCAGAAAGAGGAGGGTGAGAGAGGAGGAGGACAGAGAGGAGGGGAGGAGCAGTCTGTTTTATGACATGGGAGCACACTGCACTACAGCGTTCAAGATGTTCCTAAAGAAGACCAGATGAGAGGAGACGGAGGAGGAGGAGGAGAAAGAGGAGAGAGGAGGAAGAGGAAAAGGAGAAAGAGGAGGAAGAGACAGGAGGAATAGGAGAAAGAGAAGGAGGAAGAGAACTGGTGTGATGTGCCCCAAGCTCCACTGGGAGTCAGACTCAGTCTATCTGCTAATCAGCAGCAGATACACACAGGCCTGGTCTTCTCCTTCATTCTATGACCCTACGGTCCAGAAACATCTCCATCCCTCCCTCTCTCATAACCGACTCACTGATTCTACTAGCCAGTGTTTTAAAGCAGCCTGCACCTGATCGTGCTCCATTCAGAYCTGAATAAAATATTACAGTACAAATATTTTCAGAGGAACGCTCTCTTTCTCMTGATTTGCTAAGGCCACATCTCTTRTATCCGTTTGTCTCCTTTCTTCTCTTTTTGGGAGGTTAGAGAAKACGTTTAATGTGGCYTTGTATCGCGAGCGGAGTATTTTTMGGGGGGCTCCGAGGATAGACAGACAAACGGACGGACACAGTCAGTGTCCCCAGCCGCCCTGGTGAGGTGTCACCACAACACCTGATCTGGTTCCTCAAGAACACCAAGGACTGTTACTATGTGCCAATCACAGCTTGTTCCTGCTTCAACCACGGAACAGACCAACCCTACCGCAACATCACTTCCTTAAGTTAACCCAGCTCACCTCAGGCCTCACAGGGCTCCCCCTCCACTCTCGGTTTCCTTGTGTGTGTGTGTGTGTGTGTGTGTGTGTGTGTGTGTGCTGTTGTGTTGTGCGTCGTGGCTGTACGCCTTCGTATGAGGTCTTCCATAGCGAATCCCCTACCTCATATCCTTCTACCGCTACGTGATCCTGCCATGTGTGCTCTTCCTAACCATCCTTACTAGGTCCAGGTTACCATCTTTCTGACCCTCTCCTTAACATCAGAAGTCTGGAGACCGCCGGTTGGCATTCCATCCACCATCCAATCCCACACTTCCCTGGTCGGCCTACGTTGAACTCACCCACCGTCCTGGTCCCTGACGGCCGTGAACAGCCTGGCGGTAATGTCTTTGTAAAACTCCCCATCCACAAGCCAGAGACTAGCATCAACAGCACCAAGGCAATAGGGAGACACATGGCAAGAGAGGCAGGGCAGCACCGTGCTGTGGTGGGCTGCCACTGACACCACACAGACACCAAGGGACGAACGCACACACACACGAGACGAAACGCATACACACCACACAAACCACACACAACACACACCGCGGCAGCGCATGGAAGCATTTTTTCTGGGTCAACGACAGTGAGCAGATCCTGTTATTTTTTAGAGTCAGTATTCTGTGTGTGTGTGTGTGTGTTGGTGGTTGGCTGTGTGTGTGTGTGTGTGTGTGTGTGTGTGTGTGTGTGTGTGTGTTGATGTATGTGTCTCCTAATTGAATGTAGAGCTGATATCCTTGCTGGAACTGAATGGTTCAGCTGGAGCAGGAGCTGGGCCTCCTATACAACCTGGGTTACGGCGAGACCGAGCTTGAGTCCCAAATGGAACACTATTCTCTACATGGTGTACTACGTTTAACCATGGCCCACAGGGCACAAGGTGCCGTTTGGGACACAACAGAGTTGAACACAACAGAGTTGAACACAACAGAACACAGCACAGCAGGGCTCTGGAGCAGTGGGTTAAGTGCCAGCCTAGCACTGTCTGCCTCTGCAGGATGAAAAAGGACTCTGCAACAGACAAGCCCAGTTTAATGAGCGCTAGATGCCAGGAATGACCAGGAGGTTTATTTGGACAAGCTCAGTGATCTGTTTTTATAGGATCCCTATTATGTCTAATGAACACAAACACCGCCAGGCTCTCAAAGTACTGAAAGCAGGGCGAGCCCAGCCCGGTCTCGGAGGTATCCTGAGATGCGGACCAAATGGCATCCTTTTCCCCACTTTTTACTGGAACCCTATGGACCCTGGTCAAAAGTAGTGCACTATGTAGGGAGTAGGGTGCCAATTGAGATTCTTATTCTGAAGTCCCTGGCCCAATGATGTGGTAGGCAGAGAGGCAGAGACCCCCTCCTCCCCGGAAACAGACAGCCGTCATAATTGGCACTTTCATCACTYTCAACGTTAGTGTTTCTGAGGAGGTTAATATGGGCAGGGGTTGTTTATTCATCTGGGAATCATAACGGGAGAGAGAGGAGGGGAGGCGGGTGAGTGTGTATGTGTGTATYTGRGTYTYTGCGTAGAAAAGCACTTTTAAAACGCTGTGATTTATGTCCTGCCCTAGGAATGGATCCTTTCAGCCATAATGGAGAGTGACACAGTTATTATCACACAGACACCATTCAGAGCCCAGCCAGCTGATTGTGTTTTACATGGACCTGGGAAGGTGTCGGTGCCCCAGTAGAACGGACACATCTCTGTTCAGCCATCAAGAGAGACAGAGTGACGAGGGGGAGGGAGAGACACAGACAGAGAGTGAGGAGGAGGAYGAAGGGAACTAGCCACTCAAATCAGACGGCTTCCAAACCTCAGTCAGTCAGTGAATGTGTCACAGTCAAAACGTTCCCCCTTCCACCGTTCCCCGGCACTCTGGCTAGCTGCTGCTGAGGTTAATCTATCGTGACCGAGTGCTTCTGCTGCTTGAAATTAGAAGACCGTCGTCGTGACGGTTTACCCAGGGAGCGTTAAAACTATCCGACCGGCAGCGTTGTGTGCCAGGCCCAAACCATACAGACACCAGCCAGGGTGGAGAGAGGGAGGGGAAGGGGGAGATAGGGGGAGTGTGTGTGTCCATGCATGCGTGTCAGTGTGTGTACACTAGGGTATCTATGAACAGACCGCTCTGGGGGAAGGAGAGATGAGAGACAGACAGGGGAGAGGCCCCTACTTAGCAGCACCGAGCAGGCGGAGGCAGTATGTGAGTGTGTGTGTCCCCGTGCGTGCAATGCTTGAACCACTCCCCCGTCTCAGTCTCTCATCTTTCCTTCCTCCGGAGCGGTCYGCCCTAGTGAACGATGAGTTTCTACGAGGAGAGAGAGCTCCCCTGAGATGGTTCAATGCTGGGCCGTAAAACAACCTGCAAACTCTATCAAAACCCAATTAATGTCCTGACACCGGCACGCTCCGTGGCAGAAGAGAGTCTCCAAAGGGCACGTCCCTTTGGAGATATTTTTTATATCCCAAATGACACTCTATTCCCTATATAGTGCACTACTTTTGTCCAGAGCCTAAGGCACTACTAGGAGGCATTTGTAGACGAGAGCATAGATGGAAGCAGGCAGGCAACTCCCAACAGACGAGACTGAAATATATGAATACACACACACACACACACACACACACACACACACACACACACACACACAGGATTCCCCTGATGTTCAGTGTGAGGGGGTCCATCTGACTCTATTCATCTTGTAACTGTTCTCTCTCCGTCCTGCTGTTTGACATGATGGAGACAGAGGCAGAGCTCCAAGATTTGTTTTTCTGGCAACGTTCTGTCTGTCTGACAGTGTGACGGCCTGAGTCATATCTAGGGTGTCTCTCCAAACCTCTCACCAGACACACACGCACACAAACACCTGCACACACACACAAACACCTGCACACACACACAAACACCTGCATTTACACACACACACACAAACACAAGCACACACACCTGCGGTCTGCATGATCATCTAACGTTTGAGATTTACGTCTAACAAGAGAGAGACAGCAGCCAGAGAATTGTTAAAAGGAGAGAATAAGAAATAAGCCTTTAAAAGCTTGAAGAAGTGCTGTATCCGTTGGTGTGATATCATCTGGCTGACCTGTGGAGGAACAGAGAAGTCATGTATCATAGAGGACACAGGAGGCTGCTGAGGGGAGGACGGCTCATACTAATGGCTGGAATGGAGCGGCAACAAACACCTGGAAACCATGTGTTTGATACCATTCCACTAACTCCACTCCAGCRGTTACCACGAGCCCGTCCTCCCCAATTAAGGTGCCACCAACCTCCTGTGGAACCTACGAATGCGTCCCAAATGGCGCCTTATACCCTTTATAGTGACCAGGGCCCTGGACAAAAGTAATGCACTATATAGGGAATAGGGCACCATTTGAGACAGAACCTAAAGCACAGCTAGGACGTGATGTCATTGTTGGAGGGAGACGGGAGAAATAGCGCACGAATGCAAGATTGACTGAGTACCATGTAGAAGGATGGGGTATGGAGTGACTGGGTGTGTTCTGTGTAGCATGTAGAAGGATGGGGTATGGAGTGACTGGGTGTGTTCTGTGTA
>NC_036854.1:42755515-42763205 GCF_002910315.2 Salvelinus sp. IW2-2015
TCTTTTTCCTCTTGATTTGCTAAGGAACAATCTCTTTTATGCGTTGTTCTCTTTCTTCTCTTTTTGGGGTTAGAGAAAACTTTAATGTGGCATTGTATGCTGAGCGGAGTATTTTTTGGGGGGCTCGAGTTATAGACAGACAAACGAGGACACAGTCGTGTAACAGCGCCGGTGAGGTGTTGTGTACTCCACAAACCTGATCTGGTTCTCAAGACAACAAAGGATGTTACTATGTGGCCAATAAGTTGTTCCTGCTTTCAACAGGAACAGACACCTACAGAACATATTCCTAAGTTAACCAGCTACCTGGCCTCACAGGAGGGTACTCAGTCCCTCCACTCTCGGGTTTCTTGTGTGTGGTGTGTGTGTGTGTGTGGGTGGTGTGTGTGTGTGTGTGTGTGTGTGTGTGTGTGGAACGCTTCGTATAGTCTTCATAGCGAACACCTACTCACTATCCTTTATTGACTGACCTGCATGTGTTGCTTCCTCTACATCTTACTAGTTCAGGTTACCATATCCTCTCTAACATAGGAAGTCTGGAGACGGTTTGGTCCCTATCAGTCATCAATGCCCACCATTCATGTCAGGTCTGAGTTGACACTCAACCCACCCCTCCCCTGTCCCTGAAAGGTCGTAACAGCTGGCGGTAGTCTTTGTAAAATCCATAACAAGCAGAGACTGGCATCAACAGCACAGGCTAATAGGTGCACATGGCAGAGAGGAGGGCAGGACCCTGGCTTGTGGTGGCTGCTGACACACTCACACAACACAGAAACACACACACGGCGAGAACGCAATACACACACACACACAAACCACACAGCAAGAGACGAACGCATACACACACACCAGAACACACACACAGAGACGAACGATACACACACACACAACGGAGCGCATGGAAGCATTTTCTGGGTCAACGACCGTGAGGCAGATCTGCTTATGTTTTAGAGTCCATGTTCTGTGTGTGTGGTGTGTGTGTGTGTGTGTGTGTGTGTGTGTGTGTGTGTGTGTGTGTGTGTGTGTGTGTGTGTTGTTCATAGTATGTGTTCCTATTGAATGTAGAGTGATATTTGCTGGAATAGAATGTTCAGCTGGAGCAGGGCTGGAATCCTATACAGCTGGGTTACGGCGAGACCGAGCTTGAGTCAATGGACACTATTTCTAATGGTGTCTATGTTTAACTCATGGCACACAGGACAAGGTGCCGTTTGGGACACACAGAGTTGAACACACAGAGTTTGAACAAACAGAACAGGGGCTTGGAGGCAAGTGGGTTAAGTGCAGCCTAGCATGGTCTGCCTCTGCAGGATGAAAAAGATCGTGCCAGACAAGCCAGTTTATGAGCGATAGATGCAGGACATGACAGAGTTATTATTTGGACAAGCTCAGTGGATTTGTTTTTATAGGATCTATTAATGTTAATGAACAACACGCAGGCTCTCAAAGTACTGAAGCAGGGCGGCCAGCGGTCTCGGGATGTAATCTGAGGTGGGCCAATGGCAATCTTTTCCCACTTTTTACTGGAACCCATGGACCCGGTCAAATTAGTCGCAGGATAATGTCAAGGGAGTGGGTGCATTGAGATTCTTTATTCTGAGTCACTGCCCAACGATGTGGAGGCAGAGAGGCCGAGACCCCCCCGGAAACAGACAGCGTCATAATTTGGCATTTCACAATCACTGTCAAGTTAGTGTTTTGAGGAGGTTAATATGGGCAGGGGTTGGTTTATTCATCTGGGAATCATAAGGGAGAGAGAGGAGGGAGGCGGGTGAGTGTGTATGTGTGTATGTGTGTATATGCGTAGAAAAGCACTTTTCAAAACGCTGTGATTATGTCTGCCTAGGATTGGTCCTTGTCAGCCATAATGGAAGAGTGAAACAGTTACTAGCACAGACCATTCAGAGCCCACCAGGCTGTTGTGTTTTTACATGGACTGGGAAGGTGTCGGTGCCCGTGCACGGACAACATTTGTTCAGCCATCAAGAGAGACAGAGTGGACGAGGGGGAGGGAGAGACACAAACAGAGAGTGAGGAGGAGCAGAAGGGAACTAGCCACTCAAATCGACGCTTACCAACTCAGTCAGTAGTGGAATGTGTCACAGTCAGAACGTTCCCCTTCACCGTTCCCGGCACTCTGGCTAGCTGCTGGTGCAGGTTATCTATCGTGACCAGAGTGCTTCTGCTGCTTGAAATTAAGAAGACGTCGTCGTGACGGTTACCCCAGGGAGCGTTAAACTATCCGCGGCAGCGGTGTGGTGCCAGGCCAAACCATAAGAACACCAGCCAGGGTGGAGAGAGGGAGGGAAGGGGGAGAATACGGGGAGTGTGTGTGTCCATGCATGGTGTCAGTGTTGTGTACCTGGGTATCTATGAACAGACGTCCGGGGGAAGGAGAGATGAGACAGACAAGGGAGAGGCCTACTTAGCAGCACCGAGAGGCGGAGGCAGTATGTGAGTGTCGTGTGTCGTGCGTGCAATGCTTGAACATCCCGTCTCAGTCTCTCATCTTTTTTCCGAGCGGTTCAGACCAGTGAACGAATGAAGTTCCTACGAGGAGAGAGAGCTCCCCTGAGATGGTTTCAATGCTGGCCGTAAAACAAACCTGCAACTCTATAAACCATAATGTCCTGACACGCACGCTCCGTGGGAGAAGAGAGTTCTCAAGGGCGTCCTATTGGAAGATATTTTTATATCCAAATGACCTATATTCTTTAGTGCACTACTTTGTCAGAGCTAAGGCACTATATAGGGGGCATTTGAGACGAAGCCCACCCAATAAAGCATAAGTGAAGCAGGCAGCACTCCTCCAAAACAACTGCAGATTGAATGAAATACACACACACACACACACAACACACACACACACACGACACACACACACACAACACACCACAACACCCACAACACAGAGCCCTGATGTTCAGTGTGAGGGGGTCCATCTGAACATATATTCATCTTGTATGTTTCCTCTCTCCCGTCTGCTGTTTGATCATGATGGAGCGAGGCAGAGCTCTAGATGTGTTTTTTCTGGCAACGTTCTGTCTGTCTGACAGTGTGACGGCTGAGTCATATTAAGAGTGTCTCTCAAACCTCTCACCAGACACACACGCAGAACCACCTGCACACAACATGCCAAGCACTGCACACACACACAACACTGCATTTACACAACACACAAACATCAGCACACCCTGCGGTCTGCATGATCATTACGTTTAGATTTACGTTAAAGAGAGAGACAGCAGCCAGAGAATTGTTAAAAGGAGAGAATAGAATAAGGCCTTTAAAAGCTTGAAGAAGTGCTTGTTATCCGTTGGTGTGAAATAATCATCTGGCTGACTGTGGAAGGAACAGAGAAGTATGTATCATGAGGCACAAGGAGGCTGCTTGAGGGGAGGACGGCTCAATACTAATGGCTGGAATGGAGCGGCAGAACAACCCTGGATACCTGTTGTTTGATACATTCCACTAACTCCACTCACGCGTTACAACGGCCCGTTCAATTAGGTGCACCAACCTCTGTGGAACTACGAATGCGTCCAATGGCGCCTTATCTTTATAGTGACAGGGCCTGGGACAAAAGTATGCCTATATAGGGAAATAGGGCACCATTTGAGACAGAACTAAAGCAAGCTAGGAGTGATGTAATTGTTGGAGGAGAAGGAGAAAATAGCGCACGAATCAAGATTGACTGAGTACATGTAGAAGGATGGGTATGGAGTGACTGTGGGTGTGTTTGGTGTAGCATGTAGAAGATGGGATTGAAGGAGTGACTGGGTGTGTTCTGTGTCATGTAGAAGGATGGGGTAATGGAGTGACTGGGTGTGTTTCTGGTGCATGTAGATAGATGGGGTTATGGGTGGTGGGTGTTTCTGTGTACATGTGTAGAAGGATGGGGTTATGAAGTGACTGGGTGTGTTCTTGTACCATGTAGAAGGATGGGGTATGGAGTGACTGGGTGTGTTCTGTGTACATGTAGAAGGATGGGTTATGGGTGACTGGGTGTGTTCTGTGTGACATGTTAGAAGGTGGAGTATGGCAGTGACTGGGTGTGTTCTGTGTAGCAGTGAAGGATGGGTATGGAGTGACTGGGTGTGTTCTGTGAGCATGTAGAAGGATGGGATAGGGAGTGACTGGGTGGTTTCTGTGTAGCATGAGAAGGATGGGGTACTGGAGTGATGGGTGTTGTCTGTGTGTAGCATGGTAGAGGACGTGGAGGAGTGACGGTGTGTTTCCAGAAGAGATAAAGTGATGGGTGTGTTCTGTGGTAGCAGTAGAAAGGATGGGGTATGAGAGTGGATCTGGTTGTGTTCTGTGTCATGTAGAAGGATGGGGCGAATAGGAGTGACTGGGTGTCGTCTGTGTTAAGCATGAAAAGATGGGGTGTGGAGTGACTGGGTGTGTTCTGTGTACCATGTAGAAGGATGGGGTGTGGAGTGACTGGGTGTGTTCTGTGTACCATGTAGAAGGATAGGGCGTGGAGTGACTGGGTGTGTTCTGTGTACCATGTAGAAGGATGGGGTGTGGAGTGACTGGGTGTGTTCTGTGTAGCATGAAGAAGGATGGGGTGTGATCTGTGTGAAGTTGGTAAGGGAGATAGAGATAGAGAGTGAGAGAAATAGTGTGTGCGTGTTTGTGTGCGTCTTACCTTGACGTGAGGTTTAGCCAGTAGATTGAGCAGCTCGCTGATCTCTTCACTGGCACTTTTACCCTGCAGTTCCTCAGACAGCTGAGAGTAGGTGAGTGAGTGAGAGAATTGAAAGAGCAAGAAAGAGAGAAAGATAGGAAGAGAGAGAGTGTCTGTTAGCATTAATATAGTCAAGTGATAGTGAGACAGTCATACAGAACAACAGACTAACATGCTGACCAGACCGGACACGWCACGCGCGTTGCAAAATAAATGTACACATACATGTTAATCAATCATTTCACCCACACTGCTRGCGGGCGTCAGCGAGCGTCTGCATGGCCAGGCGCTAAAATAGAAAATTGGTTCTATTTGTGACGCTCAAAGCGCTGCAAGTCCGGCCTCTCCCATCTCCTCATTGGTTTTTAGAAGCATATACCCACGTGGGTGACTGAAAGATGAACTTAGGCCCGCACTCAGAACGAGGGAGAGCTCAGTTTGCCTTTTTTTTTTGTAGTCTTTAAGTGTTTTGGAAAGTTTGTGGTCGCTATCTACAGTGGCAAGAAAAAGTATGCGAACCCTTTGGAATTACCTGGATTTCTGCATAAATTGGTCGTCAAATTTGATCTGATCTTCATCTAAGTCACAACAATGGACAAACACAGTCTGCTTAAACGAATAACACACAAAACAATTATACGTTTTGATATCTTTATTGAACACACCGTGTAAAACATTCACAGTGTAGGTTGGAAAAAGTATGTGAACCCCTAGGCTACTGACTTTTCCAAAAGCTTTTTTGGAGTCAGGCGTCAGCTAACCTGGAGTCCAATCAGACAAGACTGGAGATGTTGGTTAGAGCTGCCCAGCCCTATAAAAACACTCACAACATTTGAGTTTGCTATTCACAAGAAGCATTCCCTGATGTGAACCATACCTCGAACAAAAGAGATCTCTAAAAGTCTTGATGTTCATCAAGACAAATGGTCTATTATTGGAGAAAGTTCAGCACTGTTGCTACTCTCCCTAGGAGTGANAACAAAAGAGATCTCTAAAAGTCTTGATGTTCATCAAGACAAATGGTCTATTATTGGAGAAAGTTCAGCACTGTTGCTACTCTCCCTAGGAGTGACCGTCCTGCAAAGATGACTGCAAGAGCACAGTGCAGAATGCTCAATGATGTTAAGAAGAATCCTAGAGTGTCAGCTAAAGACTTACAGAAATCTCTGGAACATGCTAATGTCTCTGTTGACGAGTCTACGATATGTAAAACACTAAACAAGAATGGTGTTCATGGGAGGACACCATGGAAGAAGCCACTGCTGTCCAAAAAAACCACATTGCTGCACGTCTGAAGTTAGCAAAAGTGCACCTGGATGTTCCACAGCGCTACAGGCAAAATATTCTGTGGACAGATGAAACTACAGTTGAGTTGTTTGGAACAAACACACAACACTGTGTGGTGAAAAAAGGCACACCAACATCAAAACCTCATCGCAACTGTAAAGTATGGTGGAGGGAGCATCATGGTTTGAGGCTGCTTTGCTGCCTCAGGGCCTGGACAGCTTGCTATCGACTGAAAAATGGATTCCCAAGTTTATCAAGACATTTTGCAGGAGAATGTTAGTCTATCTGTCCGCCAATTGAAGCTCAACAGAAATTGGATGATGCAACAGGACAACGACCCAAAASACAGAAGTAAATCAACAACAGAATGGCTTCAACAGAAGAAAATACACCTTTGAGTGGTCCAGTCATTTCTGACCTCAACCCGATTGAGATGCCGTGGCATGACCTCGAGAGCAGTTCACCAGACATCCCAAGAATATTGCTGAACTGAAACAGTTTTGTAAAGATGAATGGTCCAAAATTCCTCCTGACCGTTGTGCAGGTCTGTTCCGCAACTACAGAAAACGTTTGGTTGAGTTTATTGCTGCCAAAGGAGGGTTAACCAGTTATTAAATCCAAGGGTTCACATACTTTTCCCACTCTATACTGTGAATGTTTACACGGTGTGTTCAATAAAGACATGAAAACGTATAATTGTTTGTGTTATTAGTTTAAGCAGACTGTGTTTGTCTATTGTTGTGACCTAGATGAAGTCAGATAAAATTGTATAACCAATTTATGCAGCAATCCAGGTAATTCCAAAGGGTTCACATACTTTTTCTTGCCATTGTAGCTTCTTAGTTTGGATCCCGCGACGCAGTTGGCATCAGTTTCTGGGACTGCTTGTCTTTTTCCAGTGATCCTGCCGACAAAGGACAGGTCTGAAGAGCTATTTGGCGTCGCAGCTAGCCCAGCTGCTAGCTAGCTGCATATCAAGCCAGCAAGGTTCCTGAACGCAGCCCGTGACGCGGTTAGCCATTGTGGCTGGGACCGCAGATTGTCCCGGGTTTCTGGCTGTCTAGATCCCTGCTGTTTGTTGTTTTCAATTTTCCCCGTGATCTGCCCTGTCTGGAACTACAAGGAGTAACAGCATAACCTACGATGAGTTGAATGAGTAGAACGGTGAGTCAATGAGTTGAAACAGGAGAACGGCAAGATACAGCAATCTGTAAGTCATTGAGAGAGGACATCAGTTCTGTGTGTGAATTCATGATAACAATGACAGATAAATTAGACTATCTCGAGGGACAATCAAGGCGAAACAACACGGTTATGGATGGAATTGCAGAATCTCCACGTTGTTGTGAGAAGATCTTCCACGCTCTGGAGGAGGGACAATGAGCCTTCATTACGATGTAAGCCAATTGTCCCCATGCCGCTTTGCCAGCTTCCATGGCTGGATGAGTTCTTTCCTCTTTTCTGGCGCACAGCTTCCAGGATAGTCCTCGTTGAGGAAGATATACGTCCTCTCAAGTTCTTGCTTCTTTTCCAGAACAGCTACCTTTTCCTGAGTTCAAGACCTGACCACTATCGCCTGGGCCGTCACCTGGCCTGGTTTTCCAGTTCCTGTGGCGCGCTCCACCTCAATCTTCCTGTTGGTCCATTCTTCAATTCTCAGAAATCATTTGCCTCACTTTCCTCGAAGACTCCACCCAGGGTCTTCAGTGGAGA
>NC_036854.1:42763411-42764618 GCF_002910315.2 Salvelinus sp. IW2-2015
TTATGTCAAGTGTTATTGAAGTGTTGTGGTTGCAGGATCACTTGGCTCATCTAAAGACTTTTCTTTTGGGTTGTTACTATAGGCCACCAAGTGCTAACAGTCAGTATCTAAATAATATGTATGAAATGCTTGATAGTGTATGTGATGTAAACAGAGAGGTCTACTTTCTTGGAGACCTGAATATTGACTGGTTTTCATTAAGTTGTCCACTCAAGAGGAAGCTTATCACTGTAACCAGTGCCTGTAATCTGGTTCAGGTTATTAATCAACCTATCCGGGTGTTTACAAACACTACAGGAACAAGATCATCCACATGTATTGATCACATTTTTATTAATACTGTAGAACTTTGTGCTAAAGCTGTATCCGTACCCATTGGATGCAGTGATCACAATGTAGTAGCTATATCCAGGAAATCCAAAATTCCAATAGCTGGGCCTAAAATAGTGTATAAAAGACAATACAAAAGATTTTGCTGTGACTCTTATGTGGATGATGCTAAAAATGTGTTGGTCTGATGTGATTAATGAGGAGCATCCAGACACTACAGTTGATGAATATATGAAATTGCTTCTTCCAATTATTGATAAACATGCACCTGTTAAGAAACTGACCCGTTGGAACTGTTAAGGCTCCATGGATTGATGAGGAATTGAAAAACTGTTTGGTTGAAAGAGATAGGGCAAAAGGAGTGGCTAATAAGTCTGGCTGCACATCTGACTGGCTGACTTACTGCAAATTGAGAAATTATGTAACTAGACTCAACAAAAAGAAGAAGAAACTAAATTATGAAGCCAAGATCAATGAWATAAAGAATGATGGAAAAAAACTTGAGTACTTTAAATTAAATTATGAGCAGAAAGACAAATTCAACTCCATCTTTCATCAAATCAGATGGCTTATATTCATAACAAAACCATTTGATGTTGCCAATTACTTGAATGATTACTTCAATGGCAAAGTGGGCGAACTTAGGCAGGAAATGCCAACAACGAACAGAGAGGAATTGTACTCATGCATAAACAAAAAATAATGAAAGAAAAGCATTGCAAGTTTGAATTTTGTAAAGTTAGTGTGGGAGAGGTGGGGAAKTGATTGTAATCGATCAGTAATGACAAACCTCCTGGCATTGACAACTTAGATGGAAAGCTACTGAGGATGGTAGCTGACTCTAAAGCCACTCCTATCTGTCATATCTTTAATCTGA